>NC_073304.1:177002341-177317508 GCF_027595985.1 Sorex araneus | reverse complement strand
GAATTTACAAGCATTTGACTGTACCTATGAATCATTACTGCCTGTGTGTGAACTTTGATTTCTTGAGGATTCTGTTTTGCTAATGAAGGTGTTATCATTTGTTCATTTTAAAATTAATTTGCAAGGATGAGAAGAATACAATGGTATTACTACAGAGCATAATTTGTTTACTTAGCTATAATAAGCAATTGGAAGGCATGTAAATGAATATACTTTTCCTATTAGTGACAAGTCAGCTTTTCCTATTAAAATTAAATGCTCTCTTGGAAACTTGTTAAAACAGCAAACACATAATTTGGAAACATCTCTTAATATTTCATTACTCAGAAACAAATAAATGTTAGAAATTAGAACATACCTACTTGTGTAGTCAAAAATTTATTATACCTTTTAAAATCTTAGTATTTTACCTGGTCTAAGAATTAGTTATTTTCTTAATAAGTACCCAAACACCAAACAGTGTATAATCTCTGCCACAGCAAGGCCAAGGGTGTGAGAGCACCTAAGTCAAGTCTGAAGGTACTGCAACCAAGTAGAAGATCACTGGTCATAATAACAACAATAAAAAGGGAAGGGATAGATGAAAGGGGAGGTATGAAGCCATCAAAACTAAGAACAGTGGACAATATTATCATTTTCAGAAGTAATTTCCAATAATAAAAGAGATTTAGAAATGAAATGCCACAATAAAAAAGAGAAATGCTACAATAAACTATCAACGAGATGGAAGAACACAAAGAAATTGATAGTACTTAGTTAAAAAGAAATTTCCACCAATTGAAAAACCCAGTAAAGTATCAAAACTACACCAGAAACCAGTAATCTTGGGTCAAAATCAAATAAAAATGTAGATATGAAGATTATTGTATATTGCAAATGCAGTGCCATTTATACATATTTTAGGTACATAGAATATTAGACAGATGATTGGGGGATAGAGAGAAGTTAAGTCAATTTTCTCTCATACCAATTTTCTAAATGTTCCCCAATGTAATTGAATAACTTGAAAGTCAGAAAATCTCACTGAAGTAATTGCAAGATAGTCACTGTCACTGTCACTGTCGTTCCATTGTTCTTCGATTTGCTTGAGCGGGCACCAGTAATGTCTCTGCAAGATAATAAAATCAATAAAATATATTTTCCTTAATAAAAGATCTTAAATTCAAATATTTTATAGATTATCTTTAAAACATACAAATTTCTATTTTCATTCTACTTTTCATACATCTTATAGTTTCAAGTTTTTAAAGCTAGGCAATAAGCATCAACTTCAGTTTTGCATGATCTTAAGTCCAGTTCACTGTAGAGCTCAAATTTTTCAATCTTAAAAATCTTTCTCTTGTAGGTGAAGAATTGCTTTGGCCAGAGGCATTCCCCAGTTTTCTGCAGCCTAGTAATATTTTGCTTATAAATTTTGTATTCCTTATTCTCTTTTCATTGCAAAGTATTGTATATGTGTATCTACGTTTGTTTTTTAATTATAAACCACCTGAAATGGTTTATCAGACAAAATATTGAGTTTATTGCAGTTTGTTAGATATAATCTTGAGGTAACTTATAACTGAGGAAAACTCATCACTGGAGGATCCAATGACTGGCCCAACTGTTGGGTAAACTGCGTATTTGATAGTTACAAAGGGGAAAAGGAAATAAAAAGACATTTTGCTGTGATGTTCCTGCTCTTAATTCCAATACGGTAGCACAGGCCCTAATCATTTTTTTCTACTTTCATACACATTCCAGCTTCCTCTTGCAGTCGTCAGCAGCCCTGCCTATTCTTGGAATGGGATACCCTTCCCTAAAATCTTTGTCTCAGCCCCTTCAACTGTACTCACAACCAGAAGACTGGCCTGGTGACACTCTTTCAGATTTTGGAGTTATCTTCCAAATTATGCACCCACAGAAACACTAATTTTGTCCACCTGTTATTCACTAGCAGTTACTAGATTTTGTAGGGTTTTTGTTTTTTTGAGATGGGGGTGGGGCTTGGGCCACACCTGGCAATGCTCAGAGGTTACTCCTGGCTCTGTGCTCAGCGATCACTCTTGGCAGTGCTCACAGGATCATGTGTAATGCCTGGGATCAAAACTGGGTTGACAGCAAGCAAGGCAAATGCCTACCCACTGTACTTTCACCCTGGGTCCTAGCACTTACTACTAATTTATTTGTAGCAAAGTTTCTGTTTAATTGTTTACTTTTACTTATGATCAATTCCTTGTTACTTCCATTTTCCTCCCAGGATCTCCCTGACTTGGAAGTTTACCACCTGAATTTATTCTTTATGCTGACCTCAGACCAATTTTATAAAAGTATGCCTCTGACTATAATGCCTAATTTCCAACAGCATTTAATTGTTCCAAGAATTAGCACATCTAATCTCCTTAAATAGCTTTTATAAGACCTTTACAATTTAACATTAATTATCCATGTTGGCTTTATTTGTGGTTAAAAACATGCAAAGATGCTTTTCTTATACGTTATCTGTTCTTTTAATTATAAACTCAATTTGTTCTCCCAGGAGAATAGCAAATATCATATATCATTGAATTTTAAACATGCATTGTTCCACATTCTTAAAATCAGCATGTAGCTTATTGTGATAAGTCACATTTTTCCTTTTAAACCATACATAAAATATGATACACCATGAAAAAGATGTCATCTTCACATTTTTTAACTATGACATATTTTTGACTTCACCATATTTCTGGTGTCACATAGAAAATGTTCAAATATTGGTTGGATATACAAATACATATCAAGAAACACGACTTATGTGCTGAAAAGTAAGGAGTGAGTTTAGCACCATGATTAGTTAAGCCACACTCACCTTAACAGTAGCTTTAAAAGTTAAGGTGAGTGTGGGATGCTCTGGGATGATGGCTTAAAGGGCTGGAGTGAAACACTGCATGGAATGGATGCTCAGCTCCCTGACTGTTCCCTGAGCATTGGCATGAGTGGTCCCTTGGCATCGTGGTGGAAATAAGCCCTGAATGCCATTGAATGTGCCCCTGAAAAAATATTTTAAATAAACACATGTCATCTACAAAAATCACATTGAAATGTAATTAAAAGTAGCTACACATATTTAACAAGTTGGTCTAGCATGCCAGTATGGATAGACAGAAGTAAAAAATTTCACACTACCCAATTACTAACACAATGAAAGTGGTAGTGGCCACCAGTAATTCTTCCCCTGGTAGGCATTTTATAAAACAATTCTTCATTTTTCTAAACTGACATTGTTCTCTGATATTTATCTTACTGAAGTTCATCACTGCAGTTTCAAAGTATTCCTTTTTTCACACAGGGGTGAAAAAGAAATGTTGCTAATGACCATAGTGAAAACAGAAAACATCAGGTGTTTCATCACCCGCATGTGTGAGCACTAGGAGAATAGATTTGTTCTCCAGAGGACAGTGGCATGGCTCCTTTAAGATTTGAACAGGGGCTGGAGCAATAGCACATCGGGTAGGGCGTTTGCCTTGCAAGCAACCCACCCGGGTTTGATTCCCGGCATCCCATATGGTCCCCTGAGTACTGTCAGAAGTAATTCTTGAGTGCAGAGCCAGGAGTAACCCCTGTGCATTGCTGGGTGTGACCCAAAGAGAAAAAAAAACCTGAACAAGATAAAGTAAGTAGTGATTTACTAGTAAAGCAAGAGAATGTCACTTGTTCTGGAATTCACCAAATGATCACATTCAAGTTCACTGTGCTCCATCTAATTAAATTATGGTCAATGAAGCATATAAATGAAAATTTTTAACTATTTACCAATTTTCCAAATAGGCTTGCTTCAAAACTACCTAAAATCATAACAGGTCACGCATACATACTCGAGCAGGTATGTTTTGAATAGCTGGACCATCAGTTTGATTTGTCCACAAGAGTCTGACAACATTTTTGGGGAGGATATTATTTGATGAAATAAATGCTCCTTCTCAATTGAAATTTCCCAAGAAGGCTCCCAAGTCCTTAAAGTTGACCATTACTAATTCTCAGCATATTATTGAATAATGACCTCGATACCCTTCCCAAACGCAGCCCTTCTTGGCCAAGAACATTTCCTCTGCAACTCCGTGGTGTTATCTTGGGGTAATGGCCCTTGCACAGGACACAGGCTGTAGCAAAGCTCAGAGCTGTGGTGGGTTCCAGAAAGCTGAAAATGGCAGAGATTAGGGCACTGGATCACTGATGCCAGTCAGAACCCTCATGTGGCATGGGGCGGGCACAGATCAACCTCATAAAGAAGCCTGTGTGCACTGGCTGGGTATCACAACTTTCCATTTAGGTTGTGATTCTTGAAGCAGATTTGTAATTCTGACTTCTAGAAACCCTTGGTAACTCTTGTCAGCCTCAGTTTTCTTTATACCTAATAAAAGTTATTCTAGAGACTGGAGAGATTGCTCAAGGGCCTGAGTGCAAGCTTAGCGTCAGGAAGCAAATGTTGGGTCCCAGCCCTGATGGTTCCCTGGGCATCACCAGAAATGAGCTCTGAGCTGCTGACAAGAGCTGACCCCAAGTAACAGCAGTGAGGCCCCAAACACAAACAATTGTTTCTAACTACAACCCTATGCTTGTATAAGAGAATGTGTGCACTGCAATCACACTGCCTAATGAATTGTAGTTATCTATCAACTACTTCTGCTTTCTCATTGGGCATTTTGTGTTGAAGACAGAGGCACTATTTGAAAAGGTACACACCACTTTCCTTTCTGCAAATGCAGAGTATGAATATTATTGCACTTTTGTTTGTCTAAGGACTATACCTGTTGGTGCTCAGGGCTTAGTCCGGACTCTGTGCTCAAGTATCACTCCTGGTGGGCTTGGGAAACCATAGGGGGTGCCAGGAATCAAACCTAAGATGGCTATGTGCAAGGTAAGCACCTTACCCATTATACTATTCCTCTGCCACCTGGTGACTTCACTTTTTAATCTCACTATGTAATAAAATATAAGATTTTTCCCTCTTTCTGTATTTTAACCTTCATCTTCAGCCCTTCCTCTGCTTTAAAAGCCACAAACCAAGAGATTCTGGTTCCCTGCTTTATAAATAAAATCAAGTGATACAAATCAGATGAAAGGAAGATACAGATTTAATTACCTATCAATTAGTTTGAATTCAGAGTAAAATTTAAACTTAGGTGTTCATTTTTTAAAAAGTTTGATGTCCGATTCTTTGGCCTATTACTCATTTATTAAGATAATGATGAAAGCTGCTCTTCTCAAGAAAAGATAAGGTCTTAAGGAAGAAGGGAAACATGCTCATAGCAAAGCTGACACACGTGTGGGATTCTGACCTCTCCCAGGAGAATGACATCTTAGCATGCATGGGGGAGAAACACAGAGTGTGAAGCCAGCAAGAAAGCTGGGGGACAAACAGGATGCTGGTCTGAATGTGGAATAGAAGGGGAAGACCCTTGCCAGAGTCAGGGGTGCAGAGACAATGGCAGCCGCTGGGGTGAAAAGGACGAGGCCTGGAAGGTGATGGGGGGGAAATGATGCTGCCAAAGGCAGGTGAGGCCCAGCTTCTCTCAACTACTTACAGCTGTGTGGACTCTGGTCAAATCCTGTCCTTGGTCAGAGGCATGAGGACTGAGTCACCTGATGTCCCAACACATCTTCCACTTTTAGAGGACATAGAGTTTATCCTTTTCCCAGTGGCACGACAGAGATGCTGTAGTCATAAGTAGAAGAGTGAGAGCTCTCTCTCTCTCTGTCTGTCTGTCTCTCTGTCTCTGTCTTTGTCTCTTTCTGTCTCTGTCTCTGTCTCTCTCTGTCTCTCTCTGTCTCTGTCTCTCTCTCTCTGTCTTACTCTCTAAATGCAGGATGGTTTGCTCCAGGTTTCGGACCTGCCTTAAACTATACTAAGCTAGGGTTTCACTCAATTTATTTCTCTGAGAAAAATTCTCAGCGTGTTACATAAACTAACAAGTACATGGTTCCCAAGACAAGTCTTTAAAAAGAATGTGTGATTCGGTGTAGACTGGGGCACTTACTGAGTATTTTAACACATAATGGAAAAATTTAGGGACAGAAGTGTCAAGGTTGCAACTCTCACTGACAACATACATTTAGACGGCCTGAAAGCAGCATTTAGCAGAGACACTTGGTGGGGCCCGGGAAGGGTGGCAGACAGGCTAGCCTTGCCCCTGGCAGTGTGAGGGCTGCTCTTTTGGAAGCAGGATTCAAGTCAGTCAGCAAGGAGACCAGTCAAGATCTGACTTCTGAAAGAAAGCTGATGATGTCTTTATCACCTGGTGTCCAGTCTATTGCACGCACAGGAGAGGCATGGATAAAGCTCTGGAAAAGAGAAGACAAAGGTGTCCACATGGTTCTGTAGCCAAACATATAGTTCTCCACATTATTCTAAAGCCAGACAGTTAGCAGACACTATAGATCCAGCTTCATCTGCCCAGGAGTTGTCAGGAAACATTCTCTGCTCAAGTCTGGCATTTTCTTCCCTGAACTGTTTCTATATCCATGGCAGTCCCTACCCAGAAATTCAAGGCAAACCCTGTACAGAATGGTCTGTAGGATGTCTATCCTTAGTGTCCAGCTGCCCTTTCTTGGGCTGTGTTTTTCACATAGTCCTACCAAGCACAAGGTTTCTATGATTTAGTGAAAATACACACACCAGATTGGGTTTATATCCTTTCCTTGAATGATATGTTGGAAATTTGTTTTGACATAAGAAAATGGCATTACAATAGAATGGAAGAATGATATTATCAAATAAATATAGATCAGTATATTCATGATCAATTGATACAAATGGACATAGATAAAACACAGAGATAAACAGAGAAATAAATGTGTAGATTTTACTGGCCTTAAATCTCTTTAAAGTTGAGATATTTACCAAAATGCTGAGTACATGACAGAGTTTTTTCCTTATTTTCCAATGTAACTTCAGGATTTAAAGTTAAGATATTTTTAAGCAGAGGACTCAAAAAGGCAAACATTAGAGAGAGAAAGCTAGAAACATTTGTGCTATTTTCCATTTCTCCTCTGTTTCCTTTAGATATGTTGAGTAGAATCAAATGCCATAGGGAGACATTTCTTTTTAAAATTACCTTCATTCCGGGGCTGGAGCGATAGCACAGTGGGTCAGGGGTTTGCTTTGCACACGGCTGACCAGAGTTTGATTCCCAGCATCCCATATGGTCCCCTGAGCACCGCCACGAGTAATGTACAGGAGTAACCTCTGTACATGGCCGGGTGTAACCCCCCCACCACAAAAAAAAAGTAAAAATAGCTTCATTCCAACTTGAGTTATGGAATACTTCTCTTATACTTTGAAATCCTCCCCCACTCACCTTCCTCTCTTACACACACACACATACACACACACACATGCACACTTTCTCTCTCACTTTCTCTCTCCCTCCCTCTTTCTCACATACACTCACACTCTCTCTTCTCTCTCTCTCTCTATTCTCTCATATTTCCCAAATAAAACCATTTTTTCTAAAAAAGAATTGAGAGTTGAGGGTGGAAAGAATGTTTGGAATAAGTCCCTGTGCTGTGCAAGTCCTTATAAGAACTCCTGATTTTGAACCTGCCTCTCTCTCTCTCCCCCGCAGCTCTTTCATCTGCAGAGATGGTATTATTTACCTCAGCTTTCTAAAGATTAAGTGAGATGATGTGAAACATAATAGAAAGCCCCAGTTGTTATTTTCTTCTTTCCCTGGTAATGAGAAATTAAACTTTAAGATGCTCTGTTAGATGCTTTATAAGCTCAGAAAATAAAACAATCTGCTTCTCTTTTCAGATTTATTGTATTTGTTCAGGAAGGCCTTTGTGGATCTAACAGCACCAACCCTCAAGCACAGCTGTGCTTCTTGAGCAGCTGAGAAATCCTCAGAAGATATTGTCTCTACAGAGAGAGGGAAGATGAGGTGAAGATTCAGACACGGCAATTCAAAATGTGATGGGTCAATTTTCTGGCGAGTCCTTCTAAGCCTTCCTTATCGTGTCAGAACACAGCAAGATTCTTTTCCTCTTGAAAAGTTCTTTCACTCCTCTCTTCTGAACTGGAATTCTCACTGCTAATATTATTTAGGGCACAATAATTCTAAACATGCCATAGGGAGGTTTTTAACTCTGGCTCAGTTTATTATTTAATTACTGGTATACAGATCACCTCCCTCTCATAGGTTAGAATTCTTTGAAAATGAAAATACATATTTCCAAGGGTAAGTCAATGAATGAGAAGGGGGTATGCTCTTGCTCAAGAACACAAATTAGGTCCAATTCTTGGCCCACTACTCATTAAATATACACGCTGATTAAAAATATACTCTTCGTAATTTAGTTTCTTTAGTAAAATGGGGACAATAATAAAAGCTTTTCAAAGTAACTCTCCATAAACAGTTGCCATTAAATATCTACTATAAGCAACACATGGGCTGGGTAGTATATGTAGACTGCCCCCAATACTATAAATTCTTGTATTACTATTAACTTCTAGAAAAGAACATTGATAAATAAAGATTATGCTGCTTTGAAATCATGTGTAATGGTTTACTAACACCAGTTTACAATCACTCAGTGGGGATTTGAATCTACATGTTCCTGGTAAATGATATACTCCCTGTTTGCTTACTTAGTTCATTTAACATTTATCAGTCACTTTGTGCCAGACATTGTTCTAGGTGTTCTATTTGTATTTCTCTTTTAAAATCATCATGTCGAACACAGGAGACACATCCAATTAGCCTCATATTGTGCTCTCTTCACAGCACATATACCAAAATAGCCTCAGATTAAAGAGATAAACTAAGGCATGGAGACCATTAACTCATGGGTTGCAAAGGAAGAAGTGCAAAGCCAGAAACTCATAGTCTCTTTGTGATTCTGACTGGCACATATCACAGAACACATAGTCTGTGTCAGACTGTGATCTGAGAACAGGAGCCACAGCCGTGAACAAAACAGATAAAGTCTTGGCGGTGAGGGAGGGGAACATGTTTGAGTGGGACAGAGGGACAAACAAGTACACATGTACTATGGCACATGGTGGTAGGTGTTTTGGAGAAAAATTAAACAAGGTAAAGGTGATTGGGAGAGTTGGGGAACAGTCTGAAGGGATCAGGGTGCTATGTATGTGCATGAAGTCATCAGAAATCAATTGTATGATAAAGAAAAGACATGAAGAAAAGACACAAATGAATCTCGGACCCGAGCAACTTGCTGCAGATATGGCCCTGGACTTTGCAATAGGCTGTTTCTGCTGGGCTGCTCCAGATGGGAGCAGGTGCCGTTTCTCTCTGCCTGCCCTCTAGGAGCCCAGTTTCCACCATTTTCTAGAAGTCAACAACAAGCTCCAGGTATGAGTGGTGGCCGCAAAGCCAAGCCTCACAGGATAGGGGAGGAGTGGGCCCTTCTCCTTTCCCCACCCCGATGGGACTCTGAGATGATGCTACATCCAGCCTCCATCTATTTAAGCTCCCACACGGCCATGATCCAGAGACACACAAACAAATCTCAGATCTGAGTAGCTTGCTGCAGTGATCTCTTCAGACCCTAATTATTAAAAATTTTAGAATTCCTAGAGCTAGAGCAGCCATACGACATTATATTTTATCCATAACAAGCAATAAAAAAAATGCCTAGCATTGCATTTTCGGCAGGTATGAGTGGTGGTGGGACTGGTCTCAAAATATTGAAGATAACTAAAGTAGAGAAAGAGAGTATTGTGCAAATTTTCTGCCACACAGGCAGGGAGAGGTATGGAATGGGGCGAGGGCAGGGATACTGGGGATTTTGGTGGTGAAAAATGTGCACTGGTGAAGGGATGCGTGTTTGATGACTGTATGGTTGAAGCTCGAACATGAAAGTTTTGTTACTTTACCTCATGGTGAATCAATTAAAAAAAGAGAGAAAGAAAAGAAGAGACATGAAGACAATGAAAGACTAAATCCTAAGGTATGGGATCGGGGCACCAGACTAGGAAAGAGCAATGCATAGTGGGTCTGGGTGTCAAGAAAAGGACTGCCTGAGAAAGGATAGTTTGAATGCAAGTTTTAGGGGGCCTATCAGGGAACACACAGGACTGAAGTCACAGGGATCAGAGCAGGAGGAGGTGAAGGTAGTGGGGTAAGTGATAAGGGTCTTCAAGCCAGTGGAAAAACTACCTTGTTGTATCCTAACGCACTGGAAATCCAGCAGAGACTTTGGAGCAAATGAATCATGACCATGTTATTACTCAGGTGACAGCATAGAGAATAGACTATAAAAGCCAAAAAAAAGACTAGCTGGGAGATTGCTTTAACTTGTTCCAATGAGACATGAGACTTGATGGTTAGGAGCTGCCATTTAGTGAGATAAAAATGATAGTGGGAGCAAACAATTTGGAGGAAAATGATGAGGAATTTATTCGCAACCTACATCAAGGGTCATGACCCAGGCCTTCTGAAGTATATTAATGTGTGGAAAGGAATTATTTGTACTCGTTAAAATGTTTTATCATGATGCAGTGAACATGTGAAAACTCCCCAATCTCAGTGGGTCAGGAAACACACATTTTTTTTGTTTGTTTTGTATTTGGACCACAAATGGCTCTGCAGAGGACTTACTCCTAGCTCCACACTCAAGGATCACTCCTGGTGAGGCTTGGAGTCCATGTAGGGTCCTGGGGATTGAACCCAGGCCAGCCCCGTGCAAGGCACAGTACTATTGCTCTGGCCCAGAAAAACGCATTTTCACTCCTCACTCATAGTCCAAAGCCTCCTGGAGGTTCTGCCCTGAGGTCCTTTTACTCTGAGACTCTTGGTGGACATGCCAAAGTGTTAACACTTTGCCAGTCTCGTGGACAGAGAAAAAGACATATTCCAACTTCTGAAGTTTCTTCTAAAGGTGAAAAACTTGGTTTCTATCCTCACTGCACAGGCAAATCAAGTCATATATGATAACCTGACAGTGAACAGGTGAGAATGCTTAACTCCCAGCTGGGGAAAAATGAAGAATCCAATCGGCCACAGAGATAGGATACAAATTTGAACCTCATCAGCATAAAGATGCTCCCTGAGTCCTCAGCCTCAAGCCGGTGGTTGTTTGAATGAAGAGAGGCAGAGGCAAAGGCTGCAATCCACGTACATCAGGAGAGTCTACAGAAGGACTGTTGATGGTGTTGGAGCAGAACAGAGACTGAGGGCCTGGGGGTCAAGTACCATAAACACTGCAAGGATGAAAGATTGATTAACAGTATGTTGATCAAACTCACAGAGGACAGAGTATTGACCACCGCATTTAGCAATGTGTAGGTTATTGGTAACTCTGACTATAACAATTTTCATAGAAGGGTGATTCAGAGGGATTCCAGAGTGAATGGAAAGAGGAAGTGAAGGACACTGAAGTCTCTCAAGTAGCTCTGCTCCCTGTAACACAACACCATCAGTGGAATACTTACGCTTCTCCTTGGGGAAAAAGAATGGCAATTGAATCATAAGCCCAGAATCTGAGTAAAGACTGTTAGTTCTTATGGAAAAGACACATGCCATAAAAACATCAATAACTATTTATTTTTTGAACTCTTGTAAAACAGAAACAACACCCAGAATGGCACTTGAAAAACTAAAAATGACATTTTTCTTTTAAATAATGAAGTGTTATCTGTTAATTTCAACTCATTTATACTGGCACCGGGTGTCAAAAATAAACCATTCCTTTTTCTTCCTGAAAAAAAAACTGCTTTATTTTCTCATACTTCTGTGAGATTTCATTTGTCTTCAAAACTAGTATTACACTGTGTACTTGTTCATTCTGAGTAATAGACCAGTGAGAGTAGAACTTTCCCCCTGTGTCACTGTAGTTCACCTACTATTTTATGTCAAACATATAGTACTGACTCAGAGCGTTAAGTTTACATATTAAATCAAGTCATCTTCTGAACCCTTTGTCCATTTCTTGACTATATTTGCATAAACTGAAAAAAAAGTAATTTGGGGGTATGTATGAAACAAGTACTATTGTCAAGGTGGTTGACTCCTGACTATATGACATACAGACTCAATTATAAAATCTGTCTACGGGGGTCCAAGGTCAATGGTGACCTGTTATTATTCCCAACATACAGAGTTTATCAGAAATCAAAGTCAAGGCAGCTCTACGTGTTCATTATGCAGATAATAGTACTGATCAAATAAAACAACTATGCCTTGATACTACAAATATAATCTTGATTGATTGATTGATTGATGTTTTGTTTGTCTGGGGGTCACATATGGCAATGCTCTGGGCTTACTCCTGGCTCTACACTCAAGGGATTACTCATGGTGAGGCTCCATAAACCATTAGTGGTATACTGGGGACCAAACCCAGGTGAGCCACACACAAGGCAAACACTTTGTTCTATTGCTGCAGACTGAAATAATTAATTCTTTGCATTAATGATGTGACATTTTGATCTTTATTCAGAAAACAATTTGAAGATGGCAGAGATGAATCAATTAGAGTCTGATCATTTTAGTCATGCTATAAGTCATCACCAGGATTTTTTAATTATTCTCAACATAATGTTGAGTTTTCCACATAATCTTTTAACAAGAATGAAATATATAAAAATTAATATCTGAAAACCATGTGTGACTTGTAAATTAGCATTTCTTTTTAAGGTTTGGTATAAATGTATAAAGTACCTAACTCTTGCAACATTTTACTTTTCTTGAGAGAAGATTTTTTGTTGTTGTTCAAAAACTATGGACTTAAAGCACCACACAAGTACACTTGAAACCAAATTGTTTATCTTTTCACATTCTTCTATCAGTCAACTGATGGAGAAAGAATCAGTGTTGAGTCAGTTTTACTTTTCTCTAGAATGCTTCACTATATTCTTTGAAAACTTTTATGCCTTTAAGAGAGGTTAGACTCAAGCCCATATCATGCGAAGGTGATTTTAACTTATGAATTTCAATATTTTCACCTAGGAAGTCAAAAGCCCAATTCCAGGGAAATTAAGATGTCAGGATAAGTCCGTAGCTGCTATTGGGTTTTAGTTGGTTAAGGAAACATCATACAAGTGCTTCTCACAAGAAAAGATATATTATAAAGAATACGGAGTCCCACCCTATGCAGGTTTAGAAAACATGTGATCTATCAGAATTAAACAGCAATTTAAAAAAAATATGTGTGAAGGGTTGAAGTGTACATATAATAGGGAAGGTAATAATGTTTATTATTAGAGACTTTCTACCAAATATATTCTATATACCAGGCATGATCTAAAGTTGAATACAGCTACATATGAGCTTTTTCTATAGTTTTATAGAACAACATGGATGTTGTGCAGGCTTAACTTTTTAATGAATTAAAAATTCAAGTGAAAGAAAATATTTTCTTCTTTCAATATATGTGCCTTCCACTGAAGTAAATGAATGCTTGACTTACACAGCTTTGCTGCTTTACCAAATCCTTAGAAGAAAAACTAGTCTGACCCAGAGCCTGAGAAATAGTACAGCAGGTAAGACACTTTCCTTGCACAAAACCAACCATGACCATTGCTGGGTGGGCCCAAACCCCATAAAAAACAAAACCAACCAACCAACAAAGAAAAAAAAAGAACAATTTCTGTTTTTACTTTGAAATTAGAGAAAAACTGGTTTTACTTTGAAATTATCAGAAACTCAGTGTCTGAAAGTTTTCAATTACAAATGCTTTCATCTCTGTACTGCTTTGTAATGAAGCACTTGGGTCTTATATAGATAAATCAGTGCGCCCCAAAATAAACTGAAATCTATAATATGCAATATTATACCTCCAAAGTTGGGGAATAAGTTGTGTGCATTCAAAACTGGGCCTATACCAAGAGGTCAGTAAGGAGGTTAGAAGGTTAGTCCAGCAGACATTATTTTAACAATGGCAAAAATAATATCTTTAAAAGTTAATTTGAAGGACTGGAGCAATGGTACAGCAGGTAGGATGCTTGCCTTGAATGCAGTCAATCTGGGTTAGATCCTGCCATCCCATATAGTACCCGGGGCACCGCCAGGAGTGATATCCTCTAGTTCTATCCATGCTGCTGAAAATTTCATTTTCTCTCCCATAAGTTGGTTTTAAAGATACACAGTGAGATAAAACAAAGGGCAAAAGGCAATGCAATGGAAGAACTTATCCACACATTTGAGTTTGGTTGGGGGTGAGGGGGCTGAGGGGTGTTGAAAGGGAAAGGAGTCGGGGGTCCTTGGAGGAGGGAGGGAGCACATAGGTGATGGGTGTAATGTTGGAATTATGTGCTTGAGAAATAATTATTAACAGTATTGTAAAACACAGAACCTCAATCAATATTTTTTTAAGTTGATTGTTAATTCCAGGGGAATAATACCGCCCTCAATGCACTAAGTAGAATAGGAGATAAATTTAGGAGAAATTCAAAACTAACAGGCTTTAAATTGTGGATAAGCCAAGCAAGAAAATGTGATAAAATTTTCCTCCAGGTACACGTTCCAGAAATTGGACTATGCATTTTACAGCTCTGTGCATAAACAAATGATACAAGAATCCCCAATCTCAGTTTATAGGTCTAAATTAAGATTACCAGTAACATCTCTGCAAGACCAATTTACAGTGGACTATAGGGGAGTATTTCAGACCAGGCGCTAGAAAATAAATATCTTCCAATATCCATTTACAACAATAACAAAAAAATTTACAAGCTTTGTTTAACTTCTTCATCCTAATCATACTAATAAAACCTACCTCAAGTCATAGCTATGAGAATTAATTGAGAAAAATTAATAGAAGCATTTCACATAGTGGTCAGCATAATTTAGACCCATGGTCCAAATGCGCACTCTTCTTATTACATGAAGAAATGAGGCAAGTACTATAAACAATAGCAAAATAAAAGAATAAAAGTGATTCACTGATGAGGTCTTGAGAAATGTTCAAGAATTCCTTTAGTTGGAGCCAGAGCAACCTTCCGGGAGTGATTCCTGAGCATTACCTGGTGTTGCCCCTAAACCAAAAGTATAAAATAAAATAAAATAAAGGTAAAGTAAAATTAAAATAAACATGAATAAAAAAATAATTTCCTTAGCTATGCATTAATCCCTTTGTTATTTGTTCAGTATCAAGTCTTCACAAGTATGCCACATAGATGTCATGATCTTTAATTGAAAAACCGACTGAGAAAAATTCAACACAGAATCAATTCCACTCTACAAGAAAAGGAGCCAGGTATAAACCTCACTCATACGCATAGACAAGCTTGGGTAGCAATCACTCTATATCTAGAATATTATCATAAGTGCCCACAAACAACAGAATACATGCATTCTTGTTTTGATACATGCATTCTTAATATTCAAGAATATAGCATGTACATATACATATGTACATACATAAACATATATAAAAGCAACTTTGAAACAGTGAAAATATACTTTAAATAATATGGAATATTAATCACATTATTTCCACCTTATGTCTACCATGTCAGAGTTTTGAGAAGAAAAGATATGATATAACTTAAAAACATGAATTGATACTTATAAAAGAAGATATAGGTACAGAAAAATTATTCCAATTCCAAAATTTTTATATTTATTTGCAAGCCTGAGTTTATATATCACTATATTTGACATCATGGATACACATACCACTAGCATTAGTCTAATTAATATTCTTCAGTGAAGCATTAAAACAAGTCTAGAACTTCATTGTGCATGACATTTCTAAGCATTCACAAATGCATCCATTCATCCTAATTTCAAACTTCTTGTTGGTATTGTATCAGGTATGAGTACTAATTTTGTACTAATCTTTAATTTTTACAGCAAGATGAGTCCCTAAGTAAGAAGGAACAGCAAGCAAATGCAGTTTTCTTACACAGATGTCTTGGCTATTACATGGCCCTTTATACTAAAAGCTTTGGAAAGGTGGTACTTTAGCTTTTTATGTTTCTAACATTAATTGCTACTTCTGTGCACTGTAAAACTCTTAGAAAGGTTTTGGGATTTATTTTTAAAAAGAATTCATTTTGAGAAGTTATCTGAAAGTCACATACTATGAGGACCACATAACCTTTTGTCAACCTGTTTTAAGATTGAAAGATGGACAACTACTTTTATGCTAACGTATAATACGGTAAAAAGAAATTAAAGCTGATCCCCCCCTCAGTTTTAATGTTTTCAAATTTCTATTTCTTTTTTACCTAGAGGAAAAAGAAAACACAGTAATTACCAGCCCACTGATAGCCTGGGAAGCTTTGGTTAGGGTTTTTATAGAGTTGAGTTAAATAGTAGTGACAGATTTGGACCATGTATAAAACACAGCTCAGGGGTAAAAATGCAATCATGGGTATGTTAGAAATGAAGGATACAAGAAATAATAGAGTGTAAGGTCAACCACACCATCTAATCAAAGTCTATACTATAATAAAATAACTTTGCTCTGTTTTTAAGTCATATATAAGGTACATCACTGGACCCTGATTTTAATACTGAAGACTTTATATTTTGTTTGCAAATTTGAAAAGGTCAATGAAACTACCTACCTATATTGGTTAGGTATAAGTTTATGATCTTTCCACCCTTAATATTCAGAATAAAACTAAAAATTGATTTACCTCAACTGTTTTGTGAAAAAGTAAGTGTATGGACCTGTGGTAAGTGTGTGGAAAGATCAAACAAGCCTGTGCCAAACCACAAGTGATAGAAAATGATAGGAAATGCAAAGTAAATTATAGACCTTCAAGAAAGGAATGTGAGGAAAGTTGGAAATCATTTTATTTTTGGAAGTTAATTGAAAATATAATTTTTAAAATGACAGTTTAAATGTACCTCCTATGACTTGTGGAAAAACTTGAAACTACCATTCTGAAACAAAATTCTTCCATGTAAATACACATATATTACATGTATAGATACAGGAAATACACAAGGCTTTTATGAACACAATTCTTTTATTTCATGAGACTGGCGTGGCTGTGGTGAATAACTGAGGTGCTGACTGTCTCTTAATTTGCCACACTTCACAGCTCCAAGTATCACTTTTGTATTGAAAGTTAGCAGTGCTAGACTAGAAGCACTAACAAATATCAACAACCAAAAATTCCATGACCCCCATGCAAAAATAGAGATTAACAGATACTTCCCCTCCAAAAAAACATATGGATGACCAGTATGCATATGAAAAATTGCTCATGATTATGTGAGTACAAATCACTCATGAGAGAAATGCAAGTCAAAACAACCCTGAAATATCGTCTCAAGTCAGTTAGAATGGTACACATCAAAATATCTAGAAACAGCCAGTGTTAATGGAGTTTTGGTGAGAAACAAACCATCAACCAATTTTGATGGAAATGTCTGATTCAACCTCAATGAAAAGCATTATGGAGCTCTACCCCCCAAAATAGGAATAGAAGGTCAGAGAGAGAGGGGGGAAGAGAGAGAGAGAAAGAGAGAGAGAGGGGGAGGGGGAGAGAGAAAGAGACTATAGTGGACAGGGCACTTGCCTTACACATGGCAAGTATTTGATCCCTGGCACCTCATATCATCTCCACAACCCTTCCAGGAGTGATCCCTGAGGCCAAATCTAGAAGCTCTGAGCATAGCAGGGTGTGACAAAAAAAAAAGAAAAAGAACTCCTGTATGGCCCAGTGACACCACTCCTTGGCAGCTATGCCCCAAAATACAAAAACAGTCATTTAAAAGGATATATGCACACCTATGTTCATTACAACACTAATACCAATGGTCAAGATGTGGGAACAACACAAATGCCCAAGCACAGAATGGATCAAGAAGGTGTGGTTAATATACACAATTGAATACTATGCAGCTCTAAGAAATAACAAAGTCAAAACATTCTCCATCCAAGTTTCCTCATATATAAGATGAGGAGACAGGATTTAAGAGATCCAGCGCAGTGGGCAAGCCACTTGCATTGCATGCAGACAACCCTGCAAATGGGTCCCCAAGCACTGCCAAGAGTGACATGTGAGTAGAGACCAAGGAATAAGTGTAGAGCACGGACAGGTGTGCCCCTCCCCACCCACCCCCCCACAAAACATAAATAAGTGCCATAAACAAAATGTGCTGACATAGCCCAACCTCAAGGAGCTATTACAGTGATCAAATGAGATGATATCTTTAAACCCTTAGTCTCTCATCAGACAGCCAGTGGGCACTCAACACCTGCAACACAAGCTCTGTTCAAGGGTTTGCAGAACATAATAGATATTCAAGGCATGGAGCATGCTGAAACTAGCGTATGCGAGTTCCTCCTATATGGACCTAAACTCATATAGTTAATCTACTTCTGTGATTTATAGGTACTGTAACTTAATACCAATTTCTATAAAATATTTTAATGGCGGTGTCTCTCTCTGCAATGGCATGTATTTTTAAATGCCATCTTATATAAAAAATCCATATTTCTGAGTCAATATTTTTATTAGAACATTATTTTGCTAGAGCCAGTGATATAGCAGCAAGTTAATGTGAAAAAAATGATAAACTTGGTGGGAAAACAGCTCAGGAAGAAATATAGTTTTGAAACTATGAACTCTGCTAAGCTTATACCAAAGTAGCTGATAAAAATACAATGCACACATCCAATGTAATGGGAATCCTCTGAGACTTAGGTATTAGTAACTGCTAAGCAGCGAAAAAGCAAATAATACATCTGTTACAATTTTCCCTTTTGCACTCATATAAAGGATGACTGTGTTATTCAAAACCCATGAGGGAATACAGTAAAGGATTTTTACTTACTTATTTTAGCTTTGGGGCCAAACCCAGTGATGCTAAGGGCTTACTTCTAGCTCTCTGTTCAAGGACCATTGATGTCTGGAGAATTTGAGAGACCACATTTGGTGCTGGTGTCAGCTGAGTGCAAGGTAAGCACCCTACTTGGTGTACTATCTCTCCAATACATTAAGTGGACATCTTAAAACATACGACTAAATAAATATTCCACTCCACTGGTTAAATGGACTGGAGCAACAGCACAGCGGGTAGGGCATTTGCCTTGCAAGTGGCCAACCATGGTTTGATTCCTCCATCCCTCTTGGAGAGCCCGGCAAGCTACCAAAAGTATCCTGCTCACACGGCAGAGCCTGGCAAGCTACCCGTGGCGTATTTGATATGCCAAAAACAGTAACGACAAGTCTCACAATGGAGACATTACTGGTGCCCGCTCGAGCAAATCAATGAACAATGGGACTACAGTGCTACAGTGCAGTGGTTAAATATTATTTTTAAAAATGAAGACCCCAAACACATAAATCTTTGTGATTTATTACATATTCTTTTAGTATCTAGAAGATGGCTCACATGTCCATACTCGATTCCACTGGCAGCAACTAGCAATCTCTTCCAAACTTACAGTAGAAAGCGCCTATGTTTGCTTCCTGATAACCTCTGAATAGTCTTCATTTTCCCACAGGTGGGTAAACTTGGAGCAAAGCCTTCCTGAGATGGTCTCTGTGGAGGGGGCCTCAGTGAGGGGGTGTGGTTGACAGTGCTGCCAAAGGCGAATTCTGAATGCCCCGTCAGGGTGGTCCCCACTTGTTTCTAGCATGGACAAAAGCCTTACTCTAGCCATTTCTTCTGCGTTCCCTGCAAATTATTTCATTTGGAAACAAAACTAATGAATACCAAATGTAATTCACATTATGACCAACACGAAGGAGCAGGTGTGTGTGTGTGCATGGCTGAGTATATCAAATTTAGCCGAAAATGATGCCTAAATCTGTGTTATGCTATGTAAACTAAGGCAAGTGGTTTAAATTCTACGTATGTTCTGACATATCAACTGTGGCAAGTTGTTTAAATCCAGTATTCTCAATGCCGTTTCCTTCCTTAGCAAGTCATCACAAAGATGAAATGAGGTTCAGTACCTAAGGTAGCCTGCACATTATTGGTGTCCAATAATATAATTACCCACATATTTTGGAGACAATTTAAGATCTTCTCCAGTCTGCATTGATACACGACCTCCAGCGCAAACCTTCTGCTACTCTGGACTTCTGAGAAACATCCTGGTGAATCTTTAAGTTGATGCTCATGGTTCAGCATTCAGAGAGATTAGAACTGTTACACCACCAAGTGTTTCATTTATTAATTTTAATATAATGCATGATGAAATTTCTCTAAATTATAAGTGATTAAAGAGAATTCGAAATTTTATTTTAGAGTAGAAGGAACTACTGGATGTATTCATTTAAAAATTGAATCTGGAGAACAGAGTTGATGTTTCATTAGAAGTAAAAAAGGAATGTTAAGAATTGTTAAGCTTTTGTTGATAACTGACAAAATTTCTTGCAAACTACCACACACACACACATACATACAAACTCACTCACACACACATACAAATATGTACACAGCATATGACCTCTGGAGAGAAAAGTACATATTTTTGTTGTTTTGCTCACAGACTCAAAAAAGCTTTCAAAGGTATTAAGATTAGACTGTAGTTTGCAAGAAACAAGATAGCAAACTTGTTTTGACCTCCTATAGCTGTGAAGACAAGTACCTAAAATAACAACACAGATATAAATTAAGGGAGGTTTCTGCTACTAGAACAAAGTGATACTTATCTTACTGTTTTGATTATAATATCTGCAAGCAATTATTTTGCCTTCTCCTTCCATAGTATTATTCGAGGGAAAGATTTTCTTTCAACAAAATCTTTTTACTGAAAATGTCACTCTGTACCCATTGAAAAATAATGTAAATATGGTAGAGCATGGTGAGATACTACCATCATAAGAAGCCATGCATCCAACTATGTAGGAAAAATATTTTTGAAGACTATACGACAGTGGAAAGCAATGAGTGAAGTTACTATTTCCCTTTTTTTTAGATTCCTCATATATTTTGACTACAGATGAAAGAACAGAATAAGGTCTCTATTCTCCTTAAAAACATATTTATAAAGGAAGCAACCCAACTTTTAGCCCTCCATAGAGGAAATTATTTTTATCTATATCCATACTCATTTCTCTAGGATTTCACCCTTCCCTAATCTTAAAAAAAATTGATGTTCTTTCATACAAAGCTTGTCTCATCCCTTCCACAGATTTGCCAATGGTCAGCTTTCACTCTGGCATTTGCCACACATCTTCCCTCAGAGCTCCTCTGTTCCTCTCTGCCTCACTGCTCAGCTGGGGAGATGTGTCTGCTGAGGCTGCACTCTCTCAGGGTTAAACTTTATAGGGCTAGTACTTTACCCTCATACTTGAAAGGGAGCATCTCTTGGAACCGAATCCTGGTTTATTACTTTGAGAATACTTTGAGAGTTTGAAGACGTTCCATCATCTTCCAGATTCCAAGGTTAAGAAGCAGACACAAGTAGGGCGAGGAGATAACATAGAGCATAAGGCACTTATCTTGCATGCAGTAGACCAGGGTTTGATCCCTGGCCCTAATACCATATTCCCAGCCCTGCCAGGAGTGATTCTGAGCACAGACTTAGAAGCAAGTCCTGAGCACTTCTGGGTTAGGTTCCCAAACTAAAAAATAACCAGCCACAGGGAATTGGAGTGCCTTTAGAAGTGATCTTTGTTTTCTCTGCAGATGTTTGATTTTATGCTAAGTAGTTTATTATAGGTCCAGTCTGGATTGCTATTGTTTAATCTATTAGCTTTAAGAAGCTGTTTAGATTTGTGGGTTTCAGGTCTTCAGATGTGGTTTCTCCTCATTTTTTGCTTTGGAGGCTCTGGGAAGACCCATGTGGTAGTTGCTCAGTGCATCTTCCTGACCTTCAAACACATTTGGCATCTTTGATTCTCTGTCAAATTCTCTCTGACTGGTGTTTAATTCACAAACTGAGTTTTAAAAATTCTATCAATTATGCAATACGCTGCATATACATGATATACCGTGTGCATACTTGCATCTATGCCTTAACAATTACATTCAACTGCATCAGTCTTTGTAAATCTTTTATCCCTTACTTTTATTTTGTGTTCTTCATTTTCCCAAGTACATTTCATGTAGCTTATACTAGTTATTTGTCTAACAATTCTAATATCTGAAATAGATGTACATATCACTACATTATCTGGGTCTCGTGCCAGAGGCATCAGTGCGCAATTTGTGAAATTTTACTTTGAGTCATGAAATGCATGTTTAATCTAGAACTTAGTCTTAGTGAAATATTTAGACTTTAGGTGTTATTAATAGTTGACTTGATGACCTGTCAACTAGCGAATATTTAAAATTAATTTATCTGTTTGGTATTTGTGTACCAAATAGAAACTGTGAATTCAGGTATATACCAGGAGTAGACTGCTTGCAAAATATTCTCAGGAAAGACCATTTCCTTGCATTCCTTAAATATGAACCTCAAGTGAGGTTTGTATACTGTTCCCTCTGAGCATGACATTGAATATTCATTTTCATACCCAGATCATGGCTTCTTTAGTTCCAACATCCTTTAAGGGTCTTTTCTAAGAATCTCTATTTTTATCAGACAGTAAACTTTACCTACAATTACCCAAAGCTCAAAGTCTCCTCAGTGTAGCAGAAACCTTTAGTTGGAAAGTATGGTTTGGATTTGCATCACGAACAGCATTCTTGTTTTCAATTATGAATGTAAGAATTCTTCCTTTCGATGTCAGATCAGAAATGCATTGTAATTTTTTGAACACCAATATGATATATTCACTCATATTGTTGTCCCAAGGTCAGAAACAATCCCAATGCCCAGTGACAAATAGTGAATAAGGATAAGGAACCTTAGAATATGATTATCTGTCACTAGGAACCAGGATTCTTCACATACACACACACACGAACACACTGACACAACAATTAGAGATGATGCAATATTTCTTATTAGACAACATGGGCCAAACTGTAGGGGCAAAGCTACAATAAAGAAGTCTGAAGAAGAAAGTCAGACACTGGCTAATCTCACTCATATATCGAACACAAAGAGATAAAGTGAGGAACATACAACATCCAATGAAAACAAACCCTCATATTTTTAATGAGGTAGGTAACATGTTTTAATAGGGCTAATATCCTTGCTTTTGATGTACCAAGTTAATACGCCATCCCCCGCAAAAAAAAGTATCCCAAACCCTCTACTTCAGATCCTAGGTCCTTTTGTCCATTCTGTCTCTCCTGTACCCCAACTTTTGCCCACTTCTACTCCAACTATATACCTCAGTTCTCTTGATAGAAAACCCCCTTGAGATACAGTGACCAGAATACAAAGACTATCCACAGAATGGGAAAGGATATTTACACAATACCCATCAGATAAGGGGTTGATATCAAGGGTATATAAAGCACTGGTTGAACTCTACAAGAAGAAAACATCCAACCCCATCAAAAAATGGGGCGAAGAAATGAACAGAAACTTTACCAAGGAAGAGATACGAATGGCCAAAAGACACATGAAAAAGTGCTCTACATCACTAATCGTCAGAGAGATGCAGATCAAAACAACCATGAGATACCACCTCACACCACAGAGGCTAGCACACATCCAAAAGAACAAAAGCAACCGCTGTTGGAGAGGATGTGGGGAGAAAGGGACCCTTCTACACTGCTGGTGGGAATGCCAGCTAGTTCAGCCCTTTTGGAAAACAGTATGGACGACTCTCAAAAAACTTGAGGTTGAGCTCCCATTTGACCCAGCAATACCACTGCTGGGAATATATCCCAGAAAAGCCAAAAAGTATAGTCGAAGTGACATATGCACTTATATGTTCACCGCAGCACTGTTTACAATAGGCAGAATCTGGAAAAAACCCGAGTGCCCTAGAACAGATGACTGGTTGAAGAAACTCTGGTACATATATACAATGGAATACTATGCAGCTGTCAGAAAAAATGAGGTCATGACGTTTGCATATAAGTGGATCTACATGGAAAGTATCATGCTAAGTGAAATGAGTCAGAAAGAGAGAGACAGACATAGAAAGATTGCACTCATCTGTGGAATATAGAATAATAGACTATAAGACGAACACCCAAGAATAGTAGAAATAAGTACCAGGAGGTTGTCACCATGGCTTGGAGGCTGTTCTCTCATTCTGGGCAACTCAGAGAAGGGAACAGCAAGTAAAATGTGGTTGTTGGTCATGTGGGGGAAAGATGATGCGGGCCAAATATAGACTAGAGACTGAACGCAATGGCCACTCAACACCTTTATTGCAAACCACAACACCTAACCAGAGAGAGAGAGAACAAAAGGGAATTCCCTGCCATAGTGGCAGGGTGGGGTGGGGGGAGACGGGACTGGGAAGGGGGGGTGGGATGTTGGGTTTACTGGTGGTGGAGAATGGGCACTGGTGAAGGGATGGGTTATCAAACTTTGTAAGGGAGAAACATGAGCACAAAAATGTATAAATCTGTAACTGTACCCTCACGTTGACTCACTAATTAAAAATAAACTATAAAAAAAAAAAAAAAAAAAAAAGAAAACCCCCTTGAATGTGGTTGAAGAAATAAGATGACCAAATGGGTCTGGTTTGACCCAATGGACTGTGAGGGAAGAAAGGTTCTTTGCTGGTAGGTGTGTGGTCACATGTATATGAAAATATCTGAACCTGTATTACTGATATATATGGTGTTGTAAACCAATGATGCTGCTTCATAATATAACATGCAACACATAGAAAATTTGTAAATTTGAAAATAATTAAATCTAAAACAAAAATATGTTTTGAATATTGGATTAAACACAATAGCTCTTTTATTAGGATAGTTTATAGAATGGCATAATGTTATTTCAGTCAATTTTACAATATTATGTGAGAGAAAATTCATATCATGCTCCTACTTCCTTTCTTGCTTCTCATAAAACATTTAAGCACATTGCCCCCTACCAAACATCCTCTGCATTCACACTATTTGGGTTCATGCTATCTGAATTGAAAGTAGGTGAGGCATTCAAACTACAGTGTTAGGGAATTTTAATATTATTGTACACCAGTGAGTGTTTTTGCAACAAAGGAAAGGAAAAACATTCATCCAGTGGAATAAATCCACATTGTCATAGCATGACCATGGATGTTGGCACTAGGGCATATCTGATTAGGGCAACAGCTCTACTGGTTATGGAGAGGGAGCTTGAGCACATTTTTAAATCTCTATGAGCTCCAAATTTCTTATCTGTGAATTAAAGAAAGAATGTCAAAATCAGACTTGGTGTAAGATTTAAAATGAACAAAATATGCAAAGATCAAGTTAGAATCCTTGGCATCCCAATTATTTGAGTAAAACAGGGGCTTTTACTGTCACACTGTCATTACTATTAACACATGAAATAAGTAACTTCTGTCCCAAGAAGTATTATGCTTTTGGGAACGTGTTAGTTTGGGTCTCTACTGGAGCAACAGGGTTTATGCCACAGCTGCTTTGTGCTGTTCTTCCTTCCTGGGTTATCACGGGTTAAATTCACATCCCAGTGATGGAGTCACACCAGGCATCTTTGAGATAGCTATAACTCCAGTATAAAGAATTTAAGAACAATGAATGAGCAGGGGAAATACCTAAAATGCTTAAGCCAGTGAAAAATGGATTTAATCAATAAAGTTAGTTTGTAGAATGATTCTTGCAGACAAAATTCCAGTGTGTGTGTATAGGAAGGGGAATGAGGAGAGGGGAGGGAGGGGGGAAAAGAGAGAGAAAGAGAGAGAAAGAGAGAGATGGAGAGACAGAGAGAGAAAAAGCAAGAAAGCAAGAGAGAAGGAGGAGAAGAAAGCCATTAAGGCATACATCCCTCAGCTAGTCAACAGTATCTTAAAGACAAGTAAGAGACCAAGAAAAATTCTAGTTGAATTTTTCAACTAGAAAAGAAGATCAGAGGCCCTTAGACTCTTGCTCATTCTATCTTCACACGGTTAATAGGCCCAACCCTGAGCCCCTTACCATCCTCTGATGCACCTATCATGTTTTCCTTGAATATTTAGAACATCAAGCAACTTCTCATTTCTCACTAATCTTCATTTTATTTGGTATTAGTCTCCTCCTGCCCACTCATCCTATTAAAGCTTCAAATTATGGCATCCCAAAGACCCTCGCTGCTCTGCCTACCCCACCTCCTTTCACATCTATGACTTCTGCCTTGCTTTCAATGGCACCAAGTCCATCAAGACTTTATTATTTAAATTTTTTTATTTTATAACATTGTTCATAGTATTTGATTACATTTAATATTCAAACACCAATACCACCACCATTATGCCTTCCCACCACCATAATTTGGATGTTTTCATCCCAAACCCCAACCCCTAACCCAAAGCAGAACTGAAATAATATATTTTGTTTTGCTTGTTATGAAAAACCGCTGAAAATCCCTCCTTAGAGGAAGGAGTGTGAAGATTGTTGTATTTCACCCAGGGACCACTAAGCCATTTCATAAGAGATCATTTGTTAAAGGTGGGCCTTGTGCGCTTTTATATATGTACAAAAAAAAATTTCCTCTAAGATTGGTTGTCTCCTGCTTTGAACCCTATCAAATGTGGTGTGGTACTCTTGGAGTATAGATAGAGTGTGTGGTATGAAGTGTTGCATGGCCGCAAATGTGGCAGCATGGTCCAGGAATAGATTTACTTGTGGGTGAGGCTCAACCCAAGCGTGTGGAGAGTGGCCTTGAGCATGACAGCGGTTGATTTCTGGAGGTTTTTGGCTGCCAGGGATGGGTACTTTGGGGTGGGTCAGGGCCTCACCCACCTCCCTCCAGGGTGCCCCAAATGAGACCGTCTGGAGCAGGGTCTGGAGGCATGATTATGACAAGTGTCATGTTATGCTCCCTTCTGGGAGAGAAGGACATGTGACTCTGGATGGTGGTCGATGATGAGATTATATGGCGCCAGCCAGGGGTGGATTATGGGCATGACTATTGAGTTGCCAGAGACAGGGGGATATGGGCAGGGGGGTCCACATTCCCAGTTTTGTTGAACCCAGAGTTCTCAATCACAAAATCCCGTATACCTGGGTTTTCTCACCCAGACTTTAACGTCATTGTTTTCCCCTCTTTTTTTCTTTGAAATTTCCTCAATACCATTTTATTTCTTTTTATTTTGGGGGCTTCACATCCGGCTGTTCTCAGTTCATAGTCCTGGATCTGTGCTCAGAAATGATTCCTGGCAATGCTCAGGGGACCATATCTGGTGCCGGGAATAAAGCTGCATGCAAGGTAAGCACCTTACCTATTGTAATCTCTCTCTGGCCCTTTCAATGGCAATTTAAAATCAACTTCTGCTTTTGCATCACCTCCATGAGAAATTCTATTTGTAATGCATGTCTCACCCACAGCCCCCATGCAATTCACATCCAAATCAACTTCTCCACACCCATTTCTTAACACTGACTTCAGTTATTTATCTCCAGCCATGCATTGGTTTCATGTCAAAACCAATATTACCTTTCAAACCCGATGTTATAGTATTTAACTCTAGGTCCATTTCTCTTGAAAACACTATTTCATGAGGCAGTATGAGAGTTATTATGACACATACTGGAAAAAAGGCACTGGCATTTATCAACCTTGTCACCAGATAAGGTGTGATTTACTGTAATTAAGGTTGGATTGTACTGAAAATGCATTTTTTAAATATAGGGGATATACTTAACTCCACTATTAATCCCAAACATCCAGAGCAATGCTGCACAGCCACCAATGTGAATTTAGGTCTTTTAAGCTACTGTGCATATAAAACTGGAAAAGATTTATTGGCAATAAAAGGAAATGTGCTCGTAATTCACTACTGGCCTGCGAGACCCTGGTTCTGCTTTGGAGCCACCAAAACAGTTCATTAGTTTCACTAGACAGCCTTGGAATTGAAACCGAATAGTCAGGCATCACTAATGTGATTAAGGCTCTTGATTTCACGGTTTAAAAAAAAAATAGATTAGTTGACCCAAATGTGATTTCAGAGCCTTCTTTGTATATGCATCAGCGGCCAATAACCAGCTGTTGACAAGAGACAGGATAACCTTGAAGTGTTAGCAGATAAGTAAGGTTAGAATTCCAAGGGGAGATTTCCTGTGCTTCCTATTTTTCTTCCCCATTGGAAAGAAAAATCTCACTGACATATTCAAAATGATTCTGTGAAATAAAAAGAACCAATTTTATTTATTTGATAAATGTAACCTACCTTTATTTCCACACAGTGAATCTCCATGTTCTCATTCTCATATATATAATATATAATATGTATATTACATATTATAATGTATATATAATATATTATATATAATAATATATGTATTATATACATATATAATATATGTGGTTTTTTATGTGGAGGGGTGTGCAAAGGGGGACTTGGGTGACACCAAACTCTTGCTTAGGGCTTACTCCTGACTTTGTAGTCCCAGATTACTCCTGATGTACTCTGGGGATCATATGCAGTGTCAGGGAATGAACCAGGAATCCAGCCAGGGTTGGCCATATCCAAAGTAAGCACCCTCTCTTGCCCCACTATTTTGAATATTTGATGAGGCAACCAAATGCAATTTAATGCTAAAATTTAAATTTTCTACCATTAATTTTGTAACACTAAGACATGTTTAACTGTATAACACATGAATAAATATTTACATCTAGTGAATATGCTCCTTTCATAATAATCTGTACAATATTCTAATTCTATTACTTTCTGCTATTCTATTCCATTGATTTTCAATCATCAAACCTAAAATTCATAATTACAGCATATAAACCTAAGCATTTATGAACTCCTAGAGTCTTGCTTCACAGGTAAGACTGTCAGAGAATTTAATTAAGAATTATCTGGTGGTAATCTGAGTTCTATCTCCTCTCTTGCTCCAATCCCTCCTCCCTATTAAAAAAAAATACAAAACCTTGCCCCAGGAATAATATGCAAAAAACTGAACTTCTGAGATTTGAAGATCAATGTGTAAATCACTACTGCTCAGAATTTATAAATTCTCATTGAAAGAGAGAGGATTTTTTCAGCAACACTCAGAAACAATGACAATTCACTTTTTTAATGGACACCCTTTTTTTTTTAATAATTCCAGTGTCAATGCCAAAATCATCCAATACACTTTTATTTCTTGAAAAATAATGTGACTTTTACATTTGGAGAAAGATATTTATTTTGGCGATAGTGAAGACTGATGCCTGCCAGTGAGAGCCAATTTGCAGAATGTATAGTTCAGGTCATCCGCGCTTTTGCCGAGCTGACAATTTCGGGTTTCTACTGCTTCTGAGAAAGAGATGCTGAAGTTTCAATGAGAATTGCATATTTATGCATTTCTGTGCTTTGGATATATCAGGTGTCACCTTATGTACTTGAGACTCCTGTGTTTGGTTGGACACTTAGAATGTCTATATTTCCCAATCTTTTCATTATTAAGTAATTTCCCATTATCTCTAATATTTCCATTTGCTTGGAATTTTATTTTATTATATATGAACGTTGTCACTCCTGATTCTTATAAAGTAATGACTGCATGGTATATTTTCCATCTATTTTCTCTTAATTATCTATAACATTAGATTTGAATCAATTTTTATAAGAATATAATTATTTCGATTTAAATCTTCTCATCTTGGCTTTTATACAGTATAGTTAGACCATCTGCAATCAAATAAAATTTTGACAAGTGTGTATCTCCTCTTCATCCCATTCCCTCCCTCGAGAGGTAATGACGGGCAGTTTTACATCAGTACTTAGAATAAAATTCTGCCATTTCCAGCTTCTAGTTTAAGGAGTCTTCTGTCCTTTGAGCCATTGTTTGCTTAGAGGCAGTGTTTAGCGCTGTTTAGCTGTCTCTCTCCACGCCCCTCCCCCAACATCCTGCTAACATACAGGGGTTGGAGGAACTACATGCCTACTGGTGGGAGAGCAAAGATAGATTTCTAGGCTAAGTCCTCCAGAGAGGAAAATACTCGTTAGTACGAGTCCTCGGCCATATGTCATTTCTGAGTTAGGGAAGTCAGTTTCCCATAATTTATCAGTAAGGGTGTTTCTGGCCTTAATGTACATGTATGGTTTTCCTGTAGCCACAGTTAGCTTTCATAAAATTTCCAAGGAGTTTCCCAGCCTTTCCAGTATAGAACAAATGTCAGCAGATAGAAAAGCATGTCATAGTGCTCCTCCTTCACCCAATGCTCCTGAGGGACCCAAGGAAATAAAATAATTACCAATAGATTATTATATCTGTTCCACAAATTTTCCATTTCAGGAGGCACACTTAATTTCATAGAACCCTTTACTGGACATCTTAAGCATGTATTTAAATTCTTACTGTGACTGGTGGGCTGGAGCGATAGCATAGCGGCAGGGCATTTGCCTTGCAAGCAGCCGACCTGGGTTCCATACTTCCATACTTCCGCCCTCTCAAAGAGCCCAGCAAGCTACCGAGAGTATCTTGCCCACATGGCAGAGCCTGGCAAGCTACCTGTGACATATTCAATATGCCAAAAACAGTAACAACAAGTCTAAAAATGGAGACGTTACTGGTGCCCGCTGGAGGAAATCGATGAGCAACAGGATGACAGTGACTGTGACTGGTTGGTAAAAACAAAAATTCATGGTGTGCTTTAAACTAGCTACTGAAGCTGGTGCTTTCTGTGAATATATGATGATTATTTAGGTTGGACAAGTTTCTGTGCCTCGTGAAAATTCAGTAAACTTTTTCATCACTTTTAGGGGACACCTATACCAAAAAGGGCTGACTGTGTGGCACCGATATTCCAGACCTCCTGGCAGCCTAAGTACAGAGCAACCGTTACTCACGGGGTCCACCACTGGAGGCACCTGTCATCTGAGGTGCATCTCCAGGGTCTGAGAACGTGCCAGAATCCATAAAATCAACACAGTACTATTATATATTTTTGATGGCTTGGTATCCCAATCATAACTTATCTATAGCACATCTAGAGTTATACACTTTGAAAAACAGAATTATTTTTTTCTGGTGAAGATTCACTTCTATGTACATGTAAAGTGAAGAAGGAGTTAAATTAGGCAGTAACGATAATATATTTTGCCACAAAATGTTAAATGAAGAAAAACTTATGACAGTGTAAAAGAGGTGGTTACTACTCTCAGGATAAAAATGAAAAATAATTCCTGCTCAGGTAAAAGAGAAATGTGGTACATAAGCACAATGGTAAGTAAAATTTCAAAGCAAGACAGAAATGTCAAGCTAGAATATGATGAAATTTCAATTTCTTAATTGCATCACAAATACAGTTAAGGTTTTAAGTTGGTAAAATAATGTAGCACAGAGGATCTCTAATTTGAAATTCCATTTCTAAAATTTTCTTAAGTTAGTAGTGGATACACCCACTTTAAGAGCCTATTTAATACCAATGATGTAAAATTGTTTTGAGACCATTTCAAATGCTATAATTTTTATATATGAAAAAAATATACCACTTACCAAATGTGAATCACATTGAACAGATTTACTGTTGCTATCATTCACAGATGTGTTTGCCTTTGGGCCACATCTCAGTAAGATAAAGATGGTATATTTCAAGTAAAGGAATTAGACAATGAATAAAACAATTTGACACTTCTAGGCAATTCATTCTCCTTAAGGGAATGGATAAAAATCTAAGAAGGAATGTCATGTATGTTTATTTACTTACTAAATAGTTATTGAATATAAGTTAGACACCATTCTAGGTTAAAAAAAGAGAGAGATAATGTGTTCTTCTCTTCTAAAATTTCCATGGTTTGCTAGATAGACATGTACATGTGTAATAAGGAGAGGATAATGGGCTGGTATGAGTTAAGAAATCTAGGGGCATTGCTATAAAACAGTCTCGGGAGAGAAAAGTTCTTTAGGAGACCAGGAAAGGTCGGGACCTATCATAGAACTGACATTTGTTCCAGCTATAAATGCAAAAACTTCAGTTAAGGTGCTGAACTCCTCTTTGTCTTGTGGAGTATAGAATAACAGTACCTAGCTTGCTTATTATCAAGACGATGAAGCACAAGAGGTGGAGTACTCACCGAACATTTTTGATATTGCCAAGATTAGTTCTTAGTCTTTGGCCTCAGTTCTTGCAAAATAAATAGGTGAAGGATTATGAACTTTACTGCAAAAGTCTTGAACTCTATGGACTATCTTTGAAGAATGATAAAAAATATAGGCTTTTTTAGGTCTGTACTCTACAGATGAGTAAAACAAACAAAAACCCCACATGATACATTATACAATTAACGTAATTTAGTTGCAAGAATTTAATGAGTGACAACTCTTTCCAAAGCACTTCAGTAGATTTAATTTCACTTATTCAATTTACAACTTTCTTTGGTTAGTGAAATTCCTGCATTAGGGCTGGGTTCATCGCCCTAAAGATTGCAGCTCAGGCCTTAGTGCACACGAGGTTCTGGGTTCGACCCAGCAAAGCTGTGAAAGCATCCCTGGGTGCATACAGTTCAGTGTCTCAGCCACCACACTGGACCCCAGGGCTTGAGTCCCCTATCATGAATCTGTGGTGTACAGACAGGTATCACTGGGAACAACCCCCACCCTGGATCCCCAGCATTCAAAGGCGGACTTCCTAAATTCAAAAACTAAAATTCCTGAATTTAAGGGCATTCTTGGTAAACAGTTTAAATAACAGTCAAAATACAGCATGTGGTCACATCTTTTCCCTTCATAATGGGGTCAGAAACAAGCTAGCAAATAATTTTCATGATCTGACACCTTATTTCACATGACCCATTATTTTCATAATCAGTCTAATTAAAAAATTAATTATACTTATAAAAATATAGGAGTACAAGTACCTTTTTAAAATTTTAGGCACAAATTGACATTACCCTTCAACCCTGCTTTGAAAAAAACTTTCCACTCTCCCTCCATCTTAAAGTCCCTCAAGGTAACTTCTACCACTAGTTAGTTTTGGAGATATTTGGTATTTTTGCTCTTTAAAAACATATATATGTGTCAAAATATATATGTCAAAAATTTACTAGTGTTGTTCTGTATACTTCTTGCAAGCACTTTTTCTACACTTAAAAGCTACTTTTTGGTAATGAATAAATTGGCAGTAAATTAAAGATATTTAAAACACAGAATCGTATAGAAAATCAGTTTGGCTAATCACTTTATATGATGACTCGTTACAAAAAATGGCCAGAGGGATAGTACAGCAAGCAAGGAGTTTGTTTTGCATGTGGCTGATCCAAGTTCTATCCCCTGGCACCATATATGATTCCCAGCCCTACCAGGAGTCAGCTCTAAACACAAGTGTGGCCCCCAGACAACAACAAAAATATATCTAACAAATAACGATGGGTTTGAGCTGGCAAATACTCTACTGAAGGGAAAGAACAGCACGATGGGTGTTATCTTTAGAATTAATATTATTTCCTTGTCCAGTTTGACATGCAGCCTGAACCTGATTATGATAATCACTGATGTTAAAGCAGTATCATTTAATAAAGAATGCAATCATGTAGTTTCATTAATATAAGCGAGAGATAAAATTAGTGGACATTTTATAATAAATGTCTTACTTGATAGTAATCTGACAATCCTGTTTCACTTAATTACAATTAATCAGGTGCTATTAGAAAATAATTTGCATACTGCATGGAAGCAGGAGACGAAGTCATGAGAAACTTTCCCCCATTCATTTACCAACATCCCCTAACCCTTATTTTGTCAGTCAGCATTGACAAACAATAAATATATCACACTTGTCAATATGTTTAAGTTTGTAGATAGATTTGAAAAACAAATTCATTGCAAACCAAAGGTTATTGGTTAGGCAGTGGCAGTCTTAAAAATGCAAGCTTTCTCTAAATGCATTTCAGGGATGCCATATTGAAGAAATATGTAAGCAAAAGCAACACTGATAGACCTATGTTTCTTAAAAATATCCTACACTTTTTTTTTAGCACCAGCAATACATTTATATTAGGGCACTCTGATGCTACATTTTATTTAATGCTTCAGAAAACCCCAGGAAAATAAGTAAAGAATTAGTTAAGAAAAAGAAGATTAAGAAAGTGATCATTATTGTCACTCTGAGAAGCATATCTGTAAGAACTGAGCGATGTCACTATTGATGAGTGTCAAAGATCAAACTTTGATCATAACAATAACAGCATGAAATAAGCATACGTTTTATGTCCTTTAATCCTCACTACCAACTTAGAAAATATATCATCTTCATCTCACTGTTAAAATAATAAAGGCCTCTTAGATATTAGGGAGAGACTGATGTCAGAGCACGCAGCCTATAAAAGATCGCTCAAGGCCCAGATGAGATTCGGAGCAGCCGTGCAGGACACGGCCTCTCTGCTCCTAAAAGACTATGATCCGGGAGGTTCTACTAACCCATTTTGGCACCCAGAGACTTATAGAAATGCATCTAGACTGTGAGCTGAGCTACGACTGCATGCCGCCTGGGGAGGGGGAAGGATTTTCTCTCCCAGCGCTTTCTTTCTACGGGGAAGATAGCAGCAGCAGCAGCACCAGCGCCCACGTGGCGTCTGCCATTTTCTAGGACTCACAACCCAGAGGTACTTGCTTGTCGTGATGTGGCGCAAGAGATCATGGGAAGGGTGTGTTACCGGCACACCCTTGGACCAGATGAGATCCAGAGCAGCCGCACACAACAGGGCCCTTCTACTCCTTAACGACTATGATCCGGGAGGTCTACTAACCCATTTTGGCACCCAGAGACTTATAGAAATGCATTTAGACTGTAAACTGAGCTAAAACAACAGAAATCCAAGACAGCGGCCGCGCAAACTCCTATGATCTTCATTCTCAGTCATGGAAAACAAACTATCAAATGATGCCTTTTTAGCAGGTTTGATTGTTGGGGGAAAATAATAATAATAATAATAATAATAATAATAATAATAATAATAATAATAATAGTCAGTTCTCTGTTGAAATATTGAATGTATCCAAATTATAGAGAGAATAAAGAGAAGATCATTGGCCACTCAGTGTTGCGGGGGGTGGGGGCGTGGGAGGGGGTATATTGGGGTTCTTGGTGGGGGAACAGAGGCACTGGTGAAGGGATGGGGTTTGATCATTATATGACTGAGACTTAAACCTTAAAGCTTTGTAACTTTTGTCATGGTGATTCAATAAAATAAAATAAAAAAAAAAAAAAAAAGATCGCTCAAGCCCGGGGAGTCACTTTCAAGTCACATTTGGGAGCAGAGATTGTGAGGAGGCCGAGGCCTGCGTCTTGCACCTGGAGAGCCCTGGTTCTATTTCTGACACCCCATCATGCCCCATGCTACCCCACCTCCCGCTGCAGCACTGGCCCTCTGTCATCCAAGGCACCATAGGGGTGTTACAGCAGTGGCACTGGGGGGCCCACACTGAGCCGCAGACCCTGCTGGCAGAGAGAACTGCTCAGAGGGGCCCTGGCCATTTGAGCACCGCTAGGGTGCCCCTTGCACCCCTTTGCCACCCAAATAAAGGTCATGTTTTAACTTCTCTGGTGCTGTTCCCCAGACTCATGATACCAGGGGATGTCTCCAGGGCTTCATCATTAGGGTGATGGGCTGCAGTGACCTGTAGCCCCAGAACTGTTGCAGATCTAGAAGAGGAAGTGTTAGAACACGTGCAGAAGGCTGGGAAGTGACATCAGCTTCAGAAACTTGAAATCGGAGGGAACCAGCGAGTCACAAGGGGAGCTTGGTGTGGGTCCTGGGTCCTCCCCCGAATAAACACAACAGACTACACGGCAAGGAGAAAGCACAACAAATTTGGGGGGTTGTGGGGGAGCTTCTCTGCTTCCCAGGTCTTGCCTCCTTCACATGGCAGAGGACAGGTTGGTCAACAGTCCACAAAGCTTGGAGGGTTGGCAATAAAGTAAAATACAACAGTTCCCCAAACTCAGTGGGGAAAAACACCAGGCCAAACCCCATTCCCGCTGCCTGGGGTCAATATGACACACTGATGCTGACCAGTATAGCATACTGAGAGAGGAAGTCTGAGGAAACAGGGGAAACTGTGTACAGATGATGGGAGTCTTTGAAAACCACCATTCTATGCCACGCAGCAGGAATTCATCAAAGCAGAGTCTACTAGAAGCTCCTTGATCGTTTCTTTATGTTTATCACCAAGGGAAACCCTGAACTTTTATAAAATGCAGATACCTTCTGTATTAAATCAGTATTAAACTAAAGTGACAGCAAAATTTATTTGAAATATTTTTTTAATTAAAAATTCACATCTCAAGGAAAGGTGGATGAGGACACAGCTGCCTTACAGAACTGGCTCTGTGGGTGCCTCCCTCTGGGGCTTTCCAGTCACCAGCCCTATGAGAAAATCAGATTTTTCCCAAATTTGAGACAACAGCAGAAAGAAGGTGATAATGATGATGGGGTTGGTGCTGGAATATTGAATGCCTATAACAAATCATCATGAAGAACTTTGCAAACCACAGTGCTAACCTAAGGAGTAGGGGGGAAATTTATGTAAGAGGGCTTACTTATTTCATGAAAACTACAACATATAGTAGCACAGAATTCTTTAAAAATGTATTAAAGATAGGTAAGACATGATTATTATCATAATGAGATTAAAATAAAAAAGAAAATTTAATGCAATAATATACTTTAGATTCTAGAGTTGAGAGCTTACTCATGTAAATGAGAATTAGCATTTTATTATATTGTATTAAAGAAATTTATTTTCTTTGTTTACATAGGTTAAAATCATGCAGCAATCACAAAATAATTTCACATCTCAATTCAGTTGAAAAAGAGCTCTCAGAAGGGCTGGAGCGATAGTACAGCGGGTAGGGTGTTTGCCTTGCACATGGCTGACCCAGGTTTGATTCCCAGCATTCCATATGTCCTCTGAGTACCGCCAGGAGTAATTCCTGAGTGAAAATCCAGGAGTAACCCCTGTGCATTTCCAAGTGCGACCCAAAAAGAAAAAAAAAAAGATACAGAGCTCTCAGAGGGTATAATACAAACTATAAATGATGGTTGGAGGGCTCACTCGGGATGGTAGATGCATGCTGAAAGTAGACTATGGACCAACCATGCTGGCTGCTTAGTACCTGTATTGCAAACCATATAACCCAAAAGAAGAGAGAGGGTAAAAGGGAATGTGTCTGCCATAGAGGCAGGGGGTGGGGAGGGTTGGGGGTGGCGGGAGGGATACTGGGAACATTGGTGAAGACTGATAGAGGGATGGATACTCGAAATTGTATGACTGAAAAGTAATCACAAAGTTTGTAAATCTGCAACTGTATCTTACAGTGATTCATTGAAGTAAAATTTTTTTAAAAGTATATGTAATTGTTTCTCAAGATCCTCGTCAACCTAGTTTATATCTATAAATGGAAGAATATTTCCTTGAATGTGCAGAAATGTTATTGGCTATTAGAATTGAAAGATGATGACAAAATAGGTAATAAAGAATGGCAGGAAAGGACAAAAGGGAAAATCAATTAAACCATACATTGGTTATGCCAATGACTATACGAAAGTGCATAAATAACTATTATGAATTTTTCTTAATATAGTTTTCTTAATATATTGAAGCATCATGGGTTAAATTGTAAGATTCATATTTCAGGCATCCACACCACGTCTTCCTTCCACTGTCCCCAGGTCCCTTCTGGCACTGTCTGCCCCACACCCCTTGATTTTGTAGGCAGAATTTCAGGGTCTGCCTTCATGCTTCTTTACCCCTAACATGTGAGTAAAATCACCCAGCATGTGCCCTCCTCCAGACTCACTCTGTTTGGCATGCCACTTTCCATGCAGGTTGCAGTAAAATGCACGATTTCATCTTTTGTCATAGCCAAGTTGTGTCCTATTATGTATATTGGCCACAATTTCCTCACTTATGGATGGACACTTGGATAGTTTCCAGGTCCTGGCTAAGCTAAATCCCTGCTGCTTCTTGAAACGTTAATTTTAACGTGATTTTCCTGGCTTTCCTCCTACTTTTCTGGCCATTTCCTGCTGAGTGCTCTTAAGGACTGGGGCTCTTTAAGAGCACTCAGCAGGAAATGTAAGTGGGTATACATAAGAAATGTAAAAATGTTTAGAGGGTGGTAGTATTGACAGAACCATCTAAATGTGAAAATAAGTTCTAAAAAGAAAGTAAATCTAGAATATTAATATATATTTCAGTTTTTATCATGAAAAACTGATTTTAAAGAATTAAACACTGTTTTAGGGACTTCACCAAACATTTTAGAAGAAATAAAACAAAGTGGTAACTAAAAATGATACTACTTTCTAGAAAAAACATTTTAACTAAGTATACAATTATTCAACCCCTAAATATTCAACTTCTACTGAATCACTTTATAATTAGCCAGTTTCTTATGAAAATTACCAAATGATATAATACTTTAATTATATGAACATAAAATCCCATCAGGCAGCTATTGATTTGTTTAGCCAGTCAACAAACATTTAAATTTAGAAAAGGTGTTGAGATATAAATATGTGCAATAAAATGTGTAGATACATATGTGTCTATCATGGTATTGAATACATGCAGTATTTAACATATGTTGTTTAATGTGTGTAAATATATCACTATATAAATATATAATATTGAATATCCTTGGTTTTGAATATTCAACAAAAATCAGATGAAAATGCATTCCAGTAGTCTTCAGCAACTAAAAAAACCATATATTCCATTGTATTAAAATAAAAAAAGGAGAAAAAGGAAGCAAGATAGATTCCTAAGAACTCAGGAAAAACCTAATTATTTTTAATGTTAGGAATGTATCATAACTAACCCAGAATGTGTTGTTTCAATATGTAATAAATCTTCAATAATGTAATTAAAAAGAATCAGATGTCATAAGAATCAAGTTTAAGAAATTTATTCACAGAAAAGCCAATAAATAAATAACCATGGTTGAAAATTGAGTAAGCAAATTTCATCAGGATTGCAGGAAGCACATTTCCCATCAGCATAAATACAATTAACTTATGAAAATCATAGAATATCTTGTTGTAGAGAATAAAAACTAGATTATGCAAATTTCAAATGTGTTTATCTTATAGGAATAGGCACACATTGGCATAAATAAAAATATTTATATCATGCACTGTTTTGTGGTATTTAAAGTGTATGGAAATTCTTTCTTACTAAACCATTTCAAAATATTAAGCATTTAGCAAGTTTTGATACAAAGATAAAACAAGTATTTGTATGATAGTTTAAAGAGAAAAAATTTAAACGTAGTCCATTAAATTTCATATAGCTCAGTTATTTCAGCCCCAAAACATGGGTTAAAAGTTTCCTCTTTCCCAATTATTAGTTCTTATTATAAATTTTATTTATATCATGCTTCTAAATAACTAAAGATTTGGTTGATATCAGTAGTTAATGGTTGGTTCACTCTTCTGTTTTAGGATTAAAGTCAAAACTGATGAGTAGTTTCAAAAGTACAGATGGCTGGTTAAAGAAACTTTGGTACATCTACACAATGGAATACTATGCAGCTGTTAGAAAAGATGAAGCCATGAAATTTGCATATAAGTGGATCAACATGCTAAGTATCATGTTAAGTGAAATGAGTCAGAAAGATAGAGACAGACATAGAAAGATCACACTCATCTGTGGAATATAAAATAACAGAGTGGAAGACAAACACCCAAGAGTAGTAGAGATAAAGACCAGGTCTGACCCACAGCTTGGAAACTGGCCTCACATGCTAGGGGGAAAGGCAGCTCAGATAGAGAAGGGAACAGCAAGTAGAGGATGTTGGGAGGGTCCATTCAGGTTGAGAGATGCGAACTGAAAGTAAACTATAGACCGAACATGAAGGGCACTCAATAACTCTATTGCAAACTACAACACCCAAAAGGAGAGAGAACAAAAGGGAATGCCCTACCACAGAGGCATGGTGGGGTGGTGGGGGATGGGGTGGGGTTGGTGAGAGGGATACTGGGATCATTGGTGGAGGTGAATGGGCATTGGTGGAGGGATGGGATCACTGTGTGAGTGAAATGCATACACAAAAGTTCATAAGTTTGTAACTGTATATCACAGTGATTCTCTAATTTTTTAAGTTGCATCTAAATATATAAATAATTGCTTTAGAAGATTGACACTTTTACATCTGTGAATATAGATTTCTTTAAAGACTAGAAATTACATTTAGGTTTCAACTGAATTCCCATGTACTGAGTATAGGTACTGAATACAGTCTCATTACATTTCCTATACACATACAACACTGCTTTGAACTTCAATGTGTTGTTTTTTTTTAACCTTATTTCTAAAAAAAAATACAGGCTATTATTCCATTATGCATTGGATATTTAAACAATCCTAATTAATTAATATCCAGTTAAGTCACGAATCACGACATCCCATTAATCACCAATTTCTCGGGCAGGCTCAGTAACATCTCATTTCGTCCTTTCCCTGAGATCTTAGAAGTCCATCTGGACTGGGCCCTCCTAACTATGTTGCAGTGGGGGCTCTTCAGGGTCAGGGGAATGAGATTCAGCTTGTTATCACCATCTTAATTCATATGCAAAATCCAGCTTGTTATTGGATTTTGCATATGAATATACCATGGGAAGCTTGCAAGGCTGTCCCATATGGGCAGGAAACTCTCAGAAGATTGCCAGTTTCTCCCAGAGGGAGAAGTAGGCTAAAGATATCGCACGGCCTTCTGAAAGCTTGCTTTTAAAGTCTCTCTCTGGATGCTGGCCGTTGATGGGATTACACACACCTGGGTTCCTCTGCCGGTACCTTCATGCATGAGGCCTGTCCGAATGTGTGGAGAGAGGCCTCCAGCACGGCTGTAGCTAGGTTCCAGTGGTCTTTGGCCTCCGGGAGCTCTGCTTGGGGTGGGGAGGGAAGCTGGAGCCCATCCCCTCCGAGGGGCCCTGGGGAAGACAGCCAGACGTGCAGGCAAGAGACTCTCTGCCGTCCAGTTAAGTAATGGATCTATATTCAGGCAGGATAATCTGTAAAAACAAATGTATTTAGAACATACCAGTATCAGACACTTCGGGAGGGCATTTAAGTTTCTTAAGACAATGCAGAATGTGGTAATCATAGAAAAATAATAACTTACATTATTTGAGTTACCAAAGAACATTTCAATTCCCAGTGGATAATAGTAATACAGTTTTAAAGAAGCTCTTAGCATGTAATAATAGATCCAAGAAAACAGCATAATGAAATATAGAAGAGAGAAAATTGTTCACCTCATTAAAAGCATACTGACACAATTTCATTGGGTTTTGAAGAGACAATTTGCCATTGCAGTCTTTATAAATGATATTACAAAGGAGGAAGAGAAATGATCAAAATATTAATCCCATTTCCTTGATCTTGGCTTGCAAATAAATCACAAGGTCAGGCTACAAAAATCTCAGTTTCTAGATTACAGCTAGGTGTTTCTGAAATTATCTTTTTACTAAAGTAGTTTACTATCCAACTTTACTGAAGAATAGAAATCTCAGGGTGATCATACCGCCCTGTACTATATACATGTTTCTTATGCATATCTCCCCCAACTAAGAAGCTATTTCTGTACTCCAGGGTGCGAGCTAATATAGAAATGTTGAATCACTCACCTTAGGTTGCTCCCAGTGGCAGCTGCTTAGCAAGTTCTAGCTTCTCTTTAAATATGAGCACACAAACACAAGATTTTATGAAAGATAACCATCTTAATTCACAATTTTAAAGTTTAATAGGTGCTATTTTTTGGTGTTGTTTGTTTGTTTGTTTGGGGGCCACACCCAATGATGCTCAGGACTTACCTGGGCTGTGTGCTCAGGAATCACTCCTGGATGGACTCAAGGGACCATATGTGATGCCGGGATTGAACTACAGACAAGGAAACTGCCTTACCCACTGTCACTCTAGCCCCTTATTTTAATATTTAAGAAGTTCTTTAGAATAACATAGCTTTCTCCTCTTTTCTAAAATTAAAAAGTTTGTACATCTAATTGTATTTTAGTGGCAAATGTACAATAATTAGAAATCAAAAAGAAAATAGCTGAATGAATACATATTTCACAAACTTACCATCAAATTAAACTTTTTGGAGTGAAAGCAAGAGAGTAGGGCATTTGCCTTACACATGGCAAACATGGGTTCGATTCCTCCATCCCTCTCAGAGAGCCTGGCAAATTACTGAGAGCATCCTGCCCACACGGCAGAGCCTGGCAAGCTACCCGTAGCATATTTGATATGACAAAAACAGTAACAATAAGTCTCACAATGGAGACATTACTGGTGCCTGCTGGAGCAAATCGATGAACAATGGGATGACAGTGCTACAGTGCAATAATGTACATGAAGATAAGGAGAACTTAAAAGGCTTCTTCGGTGATAAATGATAAAATATAGAAAATGTTAGATAAATGAATTTATTCTAGTGGTTCTATACCATATGATTAACTTCGAAATTGTTGTCTAAATCTAAACTTGTTTAACCTTTCAGCCATTCACTTCTCATTGACTAGAGAGTCATATGGATGACTACATTAACACATATCTTGAAAATATTTGTTTGGAATCAGCCCTTTAAAGAGAAGCAGCCTGAGGAGAGCCCAGTGAGATGAGCACAGGAAGCCAGAGTTGGATCCCCGGAACCATGCTGCCCAGAGCACCCCCAACCCTCGCACAAATTAGACCACAGAGGCCCAGAGCACCACAGGGTGTACCAGAGAAACTTGTGAGACAGACAGACAGACAGACAGAGATGGAGAAAAAGACAAAAGGAAGCATTGCGTAATGCCAGTGTGGAGAGTCCTGACTCCGCATCCCTTTGTTGGAAGCAGGAAGTCCATGCTGGGTGAGGGTCTCACACGTTCCACCATCCCTCTGGATGCCGTTGCCAGTGTACTTGTTGCTGAGCTGGACAACCGTATTTTGTCCATTAGTTCCAACATTTATTTTGCCCTCACCACATGCACCTTTTTACACAAGGAGAGGCAGGACTAATCTCAGAGTTACTGAGATTTATAACAGTGATGACAGTTCTGATGAGAGTCCTGACCCAATATTTTAATTTTTTCCTTTGTTTTCATGAGCTCTCTTTTTTCTTTGTAGAGCTTATAACCGGTTTTCTTCATCTTTGATATCCAGATACCTTACTATGATACATTTCATAGTAGGCTGTGTGAGTGTGTGTGAGTGCACGTGTGTGTGCGCATGTATTTCTTGCTGCTGTAGTTCTTAGACAAAAACTTTCAATCTATAGGAATTTCTTTTATGAGTTCTTTGATTATTCTTTCCTCCACACTTATATGTTCTCTGTTATTGGAATTTATATTGCCTGAATTATGTCCATCTTTTTTTTCTATGAAGGACCAGGTAGTATAAACGATGTTTTATTTGGGGGAGAGGTGATGCAGGCCATTGTGACCAGGGCAATAGGGCATTTGGAGCCAAGAGTGGCACAACCTGCTTCACATTTTAAAAAATATCATTCCTGCTGCTTGGGGGAAAGATGTGAAGTGGGGATCAAGACAAAGAATCACACAAACAAACGTCTGAAGCAGAGTTTCAGAAGGAAAAATGACACCTGCTTTGTGATCAGCATTGGAGGTAGCAAGAATGGTTTATCATGTGATAAAATATTTCAAAAGTAGCTTTCTAATGGGTTAAAAGGAGGGGAAACATATTGACAAGTCCTAGAAAAAATAACCCATGAACTTTGATAGAGAAACAAAGGTCTCTAAAGTAATGCTACAAAAGTGCTGTAACTGAGGAAACTGTCCCCTGGAAGAAGAGGTTTTGCCTAAACCAGCTGCCTTTGCAAAACAACATGCAATGTGGCCATTCCAATGGGCCACTTAACACTTATGGGTCATTAATTCCCACATTCCCAAGAGAGACAAGTAAGACATTTCTATCTTCCTCATAGAGAGTAACAAGTGAGTAATGATCTGGTACAGGCCTCACTCTTTCCAAGCAGGAACCTTAGAGAAACTACATAATTTTTCCAAAATGGGATGCGCAAAAAAAATAAAAATAAATCTCTCTTGTGCTTAATATAAGGCTTAAATAAAATCTCTCATTCATTGACTAAATTTTGCTCAATTCTACATAATAATGAATTGGGATTACAGTGTTGAAGATTAAAAAAAAAAGACACTGGTTCTGCACCTCAAAATAATTTCTTGGACTACCCAATGCCCCTCGTAAGAACTGACCCATAGCAGCGTTGAGTGAGAGATGGCTTTTGTTTTTTGAAATCCCAAATTATATACTAATATAAAAACGTAGAGCACACACTATGGGCCAATGCAGCCTGATGTCAGTTCAGCCTGATGGAGCCCACATGACAATCTAAATGAATAGCTATAACAATATAATATCAAGCAAATGATCAGGTAATAGAGGAGATCCTTTTAAAAGGGCTCTTCTTCAGATTAAACACTTTCTTTAATATTCACTCACAAGATGAAGTTTTATGAGAAGTATTTTAAATACTGATTATTAAAAAATTTAGAGGGCTCCCAAATGCATATTGCCCTATCTATATTATTTTTATTAGTAAAATAATGCCACGCTGAGAATGTTTAATTCATTGACAGTTGTTTTTTATTACCTTAAATTTGATCATGTTAGCATTCAGAAGAAATGCATAGCCAATTCACCTGGCAATAAACACTGCAATATTTTAATAGCATTTTATAGAAATGTCATATTCGATTAGTAATTTCACCATGCCACTGCAACAATTAGTGAACTAATCCGGGAAGTGCCAATAAAAATCACATCAGGTGAGAGTTCCTTCAGTCACTTACAAGTTATTAATATGCTGTCAAGTTTAGGACTCAAGCTGAATTCAAAGCAGAGTCTGTGGTCCTCCGATTTGCTCCACGACACTGTGAACCAGAACCGTAGAAGCAAAAGACTGTTTTTCTTCATCCCCTTTTATCTAACTCCTAATCTCTCTACTTCCCTGCCTGTCTCCACTGGTTTTCCTACATGACTGGAATCTCGAGTTATATTAGCACTGAACTGAATCTTCTCATCAGCTTTGAGTCTGCTTATTTCTCTCTTCTAGTCAGGAGTTGATGCGTTTGACTGAATTTTCAAAGATAGAATATGCCATTATCATTGCATTTTAAAATCTGTAATAGGGTATTGTGTTGGCATCCCTTCATTGAAATTCTAAGTATGTGGATTAATCAGAAAACCTTGTTCTTCAGCAGTACAGAAATTACAATATTCATTTGCTTTCATAGATCAAAAATTTATCAGTGCTGTGCTCCCTCATTTGTTTTTCCTTTTTCCTCTTGTTTTTTGGGTTTTATTTCTGGTTTCGTGTTTGGGCCACTATTTGGCAGTGCTCAGGCCTTACTCCTGGCTCTGCACTCTGCCATCACTCCTGGCGGCACTCACGAGATCAGATGTGTAGCCAGGAATTGCTCTACCCACTGTACTCAGTCTCACCTTTGTTCTTCTTATAATAGTCAAAATTGTAGGAGGCAATTCCTTGTGGTTGTTTTTCATGAATTTCAAGATGGAATCAGAATCTTCTTTTTTAAGAGTACTATATCACAACAGCTGCATAGTTAGGTAGGCCCCTGACACAAGCAAATAAAATTAAGGTACTTATTCAACAATATTTTTAAAGGCCATTCTTATTAAGACTTTGGAGAAAAAAAAATAAATAAGGCCCAACATTTTATACTCAATGAGGTTATAATTTAGTTTAGAAAAAAATGCTCAGATGAATGAAAAATCAATCAATAATAATGAGCTAAAATAGAACACTGACTCAAAATCCTTAGGTATTGTGAGACAAAAAAATGAAGCACATAGTATTTCTGAATTTCAGAAAATTTTCACACACTTAGGCTGGACTTGGAAGGATACTATTAAAATGTGCAGAGAATTGTGTAGAGAATTCCTTCCACATTCCTTGTGTTTCAGCATCAGTGCACAATAAAACCTCATTCCTTCCCTGGCTGCTGTCACCTTGACCTGCCCTTCGCTGAGTGTTCCAGAAGCCACATCACCTGGATAGCCCAAACACACCTACCTTCAGGAACCAGACTCAAGAAAAGCTGCTGTATGGACTCATTCTTTGGCTTTTGCCCTTGGAACTTCAATTCAAATTAAACAATGCAGAGATAACTCAAAGAGCATGGATACCTGCTTTGCATGTGAGAGGACCTATCCAGGCACTGACTGCATGTCCCCTGAACAAAGACAGAACAATTGCGTCCAGGCACTCGGGAATGGCCCCTGAGTATTGCTGATTGTGGGCCAAATCCAAACATTTAAAAATTTAAAAAGTTAAACAACAGTTATCTATCAGATTTTGTGGGGAGTGCTTCAGGGATATAAAAATGAGTATTATATAGTCATCAATTACATTTTCATGTCTTTGGGGAAATTATATGGGAAGCAATCCAAACATGTAAGGTATAATGAGAGTTGAAATAAAGGTAGAAATTAATATAAGTAGGCAAAGTCCTATATGGTAAATATTCAGACCCTCTGAGGAAGATATTCACCTTCCCATTTTCTGGGTTCTTTCTAAAGTAGCATCTGGTGGATTGTAAGCCAGAGGTGGTTTACAATCAACAGTCTGCAGACCAAAACTGGCTCTCATAAGTGCCCCACCAGTCCCAGAAAAAGCAACTGCTATCACTATTTGCAGATGACAATATACTGACAGAAATGAGGGGTTCGGGCAGGGTAGATTTGGAATACAACCCATACAAACCTAAGAGTCTGCACCTGCTCAACAATACGATACCCCAAAGATTCTGAAGACCCCCACGCAGAAAATGCTTAGAAATAATAAATTAGTATAGTAAATCAATACAAAATGAATACACATACAAAATAACCTAGGGCATTCCTGTGCACAAATAATGAACTAGATGAAAAAGAAATTTAAGAATATCCCTTACAAAATTGTGCCCCCCAAACATCAAGCACCTTGAAATATATTTAACAATGACAATGAAAGACTTATACAGTAAAATCTACAAACCACTGCTAAAATCGTAGAAGACACCAGGACATGGAAAGACATTCCTTGCTCATGGATTGGGAGAACCAACATGGTCAAATGACCAAACCTATCTAAGGTACTATAGAAAGCCAATGCAATATCCACTAAAATTCCAATGACACTTTTCAAGTACTTGGGACAAACACTACCAAAATTTGTATGGGACTATAAAACTGCCCAGAGAGCCAATGCAATCCTAAGGGGAGGTGGGGAGGAATTAGATAGGAGGCATTGTATTTCCCAATTCTGAACTATACAAAGCTATAATAAGCAAAACTATATAATTCTGGAATAAAGATAGATCCTCATACCAATGGGACAAAATTGAAAGTCACGAATTAACCTCCAAAATTTATGGACAGTTAGCAGACTGGAGCGATAGCACAGCAGGTAGGGCGTTTGCCTTGCATGTGGCCGACCTGGGTTCAATTCCTTCATTCCTCTTGGAGAGCCCAGCAAGCTACTTAGAGTATCCTGCCCGCATGGCAGAGCCTGACAAGCTACCTGTGGCATATTTTATATGCCCAAAACAGTAACAATAGGTCTCACAATGGAGATGTTACTGGTGCCCACTCTAGCAAATCGATGAACAACTGGACGACAGTGCTACAGTGCTAATCTAAAACAAAGGAGTTAAATATATGAAATCAAAGACAATCTCCTCAACAAATGGTGTTGAGAAAACTGGTAGCAACATGTAGGAAATAAAATTAGAACTACACCTCACACCACTCACAAAAGTAAATTCAAAATGGATTAAAGACCTTGAGGTTAGACCAGAATTTATGAAATATAGTGAAGAAAACATCAGCAGAACTCTCTGGGAAACTAACCACAGAGAGTCTTCAATGAGATAACTACAGAGGCAGACACAACAAAAACAAAAACAAATAAATGGGACTGCATCAAATTAAAAAGCTTCATAGTGAAAGAAACTCATGATAAAAAAAACCTTTCTGAATATGAGAAAATATGTTCGCACAGTACATCAGTAAAGAGCTAATATCCAAGGTCATTAAAGCATTCACAAAACTCAATAACCAAAAATCCAATAATCCCAATCCAATGGGGAGATGAGATGAGCACATTCCCAGAGAAGACATGCGGATGGCCAATCAGCAAAAGGAAAATACTCATAATTACTCATGATTTGGGAAATGCAAATCAAAACGGCATCGAGATATCATCTCAAGCCAGTGAGAATGACATCTGGAAAGTCAGTATTGGGAGGTTGTAGTGAACAAAGAACCCTCATGCACTGATGGTGAGAATCTATTTTGGTTCTGGCTCCATAGAAAGCAATAAGAGCACTTCAAAAGAAAAAAAAAAAAAAGAACTCCCGTAGGACCTAGTAGTACCGTTTCTTGGCATCTATCCTCTAAACACACAAAAAATTCATTTGAAAGGATGAGGCACTTCCATGAGGTAGTTACAGCTAGTGCCATTTCTGTAGCACTGAGAGAAATTGAATTCTAAACATACATTGAGCAACTTTGAAAGAAATATGGCAAAAAGAAACAACTGAATAGCTGTTGACTTTGGAATAACTATTCTGGGTTTCAGTTTTCTCTTAAATATAAAGTTAAAACTGAATTAAAGAGTTACTTTAGAGGATTATACTTTCAAAAACGGGCAACAGATTTTATAACAGGAGTTCTAAAAAGGTAGCTTCTGCATGACCAGTCTTGTCTCCTCAGAAATGGAAAATGATTTCCTGTTTAAAATATTTATAATAACTTTATTTGCTATTGCTATATGCCAGCGATATTTTAAAGATTCAAAATATTTCAAAATTATTTATGTTTAAACACTGTTAGATTAAAATGCTGCCTTAAATTTTACATGAAGGGAAGAGAATTATTTTAAGAGGTTCATGATTGACTACCGCATAATAATAGGACAACAATAATCTTAAGCCTTTTTACTGTAGTTATGAGCATTGTTCCCTATCACATTATTTCCAAGAGAAGAATAACAGCTCGAGGCTACAGTTGCTCTGAAACATTTCATTAATGTGACTCCTATTATTACATCTAATCATGCGTCCACCCTTTCATAGAAGGAGAATTAATACGTTTTTCTAGGAAAGGGTAGCTAATACCCACAAGGAGAACATCTTTCTTTTCTTTTCCTTTCCTCTCATTGATTTTATTCTATGGCCCAGCTGAAAAATAAACCTGCTGAAGGCATGAAGTGTCTTTTTGTTTCATTGCAAAGTTTTCATCTTCAAAGAGATCTTCTGCACCACAAAGTCCTCCACACCAGTTGATACCTAATATAAACTGCTGACAAAATCCAGGAATGCACATTTAAAATAATAGCTGCTGGCTACTTTGACACTTGATTTTCTATTAACTATGTAAACTCCATCTACATAGCTCCGCCTGAAATTCTATTAGGGGCTATGTTTCTGGGGTAACTTGTGAGGTGCAGGGAAGCCAGAGAGTTAGGCTGGAAAGAGAGGGGTGAGGGGCGTGGCTATGTGTTCAGAACTGACCATCTGAATCTGCAAAGCACCACCCTATTCCCACCCCACATTCCACCCTAACCATAGAGAGCAGAGGTGCCTTTTTTTTTAATCCCCAACAAGAATCAGGAAGTTCTGGGTGGGTTTTATCTTGTCAAAGAAACACGTAAAATTTCAGAAATGGTGGCATTTATAACACTTCTGGAATGCCAAATTCCATTTAGGAAACTTAAATGGCTGCATTTAATGGCTGCATTTGTTCACAAACATTTACGTTTCCTATAAATATTTATTCCTCCTAGAACTATTTATCAAAATAAGAAAAATAAGACTTATAGGGAAAAAAGTCAAGAGCATAGTTAGACTATTCTGTGCTTTGGTTTGGGGGCCACACCTGGCAATCTTCAGGGCTTACTCCTGGCTCTGTGCTCAGGAGTCACTGCTGGCGGGTTTGGGTGAACATATAGGGTGCTGGGGATTGAATACAGGTAGCTTGCATGCATAGTAAGCACTTTATCCACCGTACTATTGCTCCAACCTCTATTCCCTATTTTTGGTGTTTTTATTTTAATATGGAGTAATTAATGTATCTAATGTATTTTGTTCAATTTATATTTGCTAAAGTTTCTGCCTTAAGAATTTTTCATATGGACTGGAAGGACTTTCAATTTACTCTTTGTTTCAGGTTTTCACTGCCATTTTCTTTTTTTCCTCCTTTCAATTTCTAAAACTCAGCTTTAGTTGCCTGTGGAAGAAGCTGCTGGTGGCTGACTGCAGGTGGGACTGGCAATGAAAGCTGAGACTTTTCCACTACTCCTCAGCTACCGTAGCCTCAGCAGTTCTGATGTAGAAGGGTCACCACTCTGCTTCCTCTTCCCAGGTCTTTCACTGACTGGACCCTGCTGGCTTCACCAAGCTTCCCAAATGATGCTGACACAGTGAAGATACTACCTGGTTCATTTACCAGCTTCTGACATTTTGGCCCAAAGAGCAAAATGTTATAAACACCATTTACATAAGGCAGATTTTCAGTATATCAGGTTTAGTGATAAACTTCTTGGGAAAGCACAGTACTTTTCTCTGAGTCAAACTCATAAACATATTGATCAATTTTCTTCTGCAAAAAAAAAAAAACACCTGTGGAACATAATATGTATTGTCCCCCATCCTGGAAGGATAGGGACCAAAATCTCAAAGCCTATTTGACATCAATACACCTGTAAGTAATCAAATCAGCACACCGCTACAACTAAGCACTTAGTTCCCAAGTCATATTTTCTAAATAACTATTGTGTGATCTAGTATTGACAAATTCATGTTTTAGTTCCACTAAAATAATCAAAAATAAAACATAAACACCTCAACATAATCAGTGCTTTAAACTCTAATTTCATATTGGTGTTAGTAGGAGACTGCTATAGTTCACATGCAAAAAATTATTTTCCTAAAATTTACACAAAGGCACTATCACGAAATATGGCAACAGCAAATAACTTATTGGCTTCCCAATATTGAAGTTCTACATGAGACATAGTTTATTAGTAAGGAGTTAGGGTATCCAGGAAGTAGGCTAAATAAAAATAGCACAGTGGTTTTATCAAAATTTATTCATAATTTATTGTCACATAAATGTTGTATGGGCTGGAGAGATAGCACAGTGTATAGGGTGTTTGCCTTGCACACGGCCCACCTGGGTTTGATTCCTCCATCCCTCTCAAAGAATCCAGCAAGCTACAGCAAGGCAGAGCCTGGCAAGCTACATGTGGAATATTTGATATGCCAAAAACAGTAACAAATCTCACAATGGAGACATTATTGGTGCCCGCTCAAGCAAATCGATGAACAACGGGATGACAGTGCTACAGTGCAAATGTTCTGTGGTAGATATGGTGGGAAAGAGGTCAGGTGCTCAAGGAGCAGCACTCAGCAGCCAGAAGGTGCAGTCATGGCCATGAGCCCCTGGTCTAAAGCTGAATTAAACACGAGACTCCACAGAGAGGACTGAAAGTCTAGTAGGGAAGAGGGCAGGAGCATGTGCCTGAATAACTCACTGAATAAGCCATCATAAGGAAAGCCTGGGGCCAGGAGGGGAGACTCTCACAGAGGAAAACCAGAGTGCGTGACTAGATCTCTACAGACATCACTGACTCATCGTTCTTAGCACAACACTGGGCTTCTTCCCTAAGAATAAGTCATTGAACTGCACTAATGTGTGGGATATAAAATAATATAATATGAGACTAACACCCAAAGACAATACAGACAAGGGCCAGGAAGATTGCTCCATGGTTGGAAACCTGCCTTATGAGCTGGGGGAGAATGCAGCTGGAATAGAGCAGGGATCACTAAGTCAATGATGTTTGGAGGGATCATTCGGGATGGGAGACGTGTGCTGAAAGTAGATAAAGGACCAGACATGATGGCCTCTGAGAATCTGTATTGCAAACCATGATGCCCTTAAGTAGAGAGAGAGTAAGAGGGAAATTGTCTGCCATGGAGGCAGGGGGGAGAGTTGGGAAGGGAAGGTGGTGGGAGGTAGGGATACTGGGTACATTGGTGGTGGATAATGTACACTGGTAGAGGGATGGGTGTTCAATCATTGTATGACGGAAACTCAAGCATGAAAGCTTTGTAACTGAACTCATGGTGATTCAATAAAAAATTAACAAATAAAAATTTTAAAAAGTATAAATCATTGAGACTTTAAGCCTCTAGTAAGCACTCCCCAGAATGAACTATCCTGAAGACCAAAGGTGATGTCTATACATGAGTATTCACGTGTATATGCTGCCAGACGGTGCCTTATAAAATGCCACAGTAGGATTGATCTGTGCTCTATATCCCCACCACTAGAGTGAAATAAGAGCATTTTGTCTATCAGATAACTGTAGACCGCAGCTTATCAGTTGTTCCTATAAACATTTGGTGAGTGAATCAATCAATAGCTATTTCTTTTGACATTGATAACCCATTCTGAAAACCATGAATTATATCTCCTGGCTCTTTAGATGGCTTCGATCTCTATTTTATCACACATAAAACTGAACATCTTTTCAACAGATAGAAATGATTGCTCGACCACAACAGCCTTTAATGCCAAATACCAATTTTCTATAGGGTGTACTGCCAAAATTCTATTAATTTACAAAGATAAAAAAGTATGATTTACTAAACAGTGCATTAATAAGTTAAATGGCACAGGCATTTAAAATCCCAGTATTATTTCTATTTAATTGGTTTCCCATTCAATGCCCAGGGAGTCCTGGGTCATCCCCATGAACCAGACCCAGCTATGAAGGTCAGAGGTTCAATGCTCACACCTGAGGATCTGAGGGTAGCCATGCCACCCTGCTGGTGCTCAAGAGACCATATGAAGCTGAGGATCAAACCCAGGAACTCACACCTGCCATAGGTGCAGGCAGCCATTGAGTTATATCCTACCTCCCAAGACCAGTGTTTCTAGACTATATGTATACATCACAGTATCACAGTATCCCGTTAATCATCGATTCCTTTCTTGGGCAGGGTCAGAAACATCTCATTTTGTCCTGTCCCTGATATCTTAGAAGTCTATCTAGACTTGGCCCTCCTAACAATGTAGCACTGGGGGCTCTTCAGGGTCAGGAGAATGAGATCCAGCTTGTTACTGGATTTTGCATATGAATACAATGTGGGAAGCTTGCAAGGCTGTCCCATATAGGCAGGAAACTCTCAGAAGATTGCCAGTTTCTCCCAGAGGGAGAAGAAGGCTAAAGATATCGCTTCTGGGAGCTTGCTTTTAAGTCTCTCTCTGGATGTTGGCTGTTGATGGGATTACACACACCTGGGTTCCTCTGCCGGTACCTTCATGCATGAAGCCTGTCCAAACGTGTAGAGAGGAGCCTCCAGCTTTACTGTAGCTAGGTTCCGGTGGTCTTTGGCCACCAGGAACTCTGCTCAGGGTGGAGAGGGAAGCTGGAGCCCATCCCCTCCAAGGGCCCCGGGGAAGACAGCCAGGCGTGCGGGCAAGACACTCTCTGCCCCCATATAGAGAGTATGTAAAATACTCTCTATATGGGGCTGTCCAAACAGAAGGACGCTCACCTGTCCTTTGCCAACTATAAGACCAAGATGACTGCCCTCCGACGTCCTGATGGATCTATCACATCTTCCAGAAAGGCAATGGAGAGGATTATTCACAACTTCTACTTGAATCTCTTTGACAGCCACATCCAACTGTCCACATACCAAAATCCGAAGGATGAATATGTCATTCCAAACGTTCCCCCTTCTGAAATCATTTCATCGGTAAAGATGTGTACAGCACCCGGTCCAGACAAGGTCGGACCCGAACACCTGAAAAATATGCCACCAATACTCATCAATAAACTGGCTCAGCTCTTCACACGCTACCTATCTGAATGCAAGGGTCCATTCCAATGGAAAACCAGCAGGACTGTTCTGTTGTACAAGAAGGGAGACATCCACAACATCGGCAACTATTGCCCAATCTGCCTGTTATCCATTGTCTACAAGTTGTTCACTCAAGTCATCCTGAATAGAATAGGCAGAACACTAGACAAAGGACAACCACGCGAGCAAGCTGGATTCTGAAAAATATTCAGCATGATCAACCATATCCACACGGTGACCAAACTCATTGAAGTTTAGCAAGAGTTCAAGATGCCGCTCTGTCTAATGTTCATCGATTTAAAGAAGGCCTTTGATTCTGTTGAGACTGAAGCAGTCATTGAAGCCCTAGCTAAACAGGGAATTCAAACTCAGTACATCAAGATCCTCTGCGAGCTGTATTACGGATTCACCACCAAGATCTCATCATTCTACAAAGAAATGATCATTGACGTAAAGAGAGAGGTTCAGCAGAGTGATACCATTTCACTGAAACACTTCAGTGCCACCCTCAAGAACATCATGCGATGACTTGGAATGGGAAGGAATTGGAGTAAAGATAGACGGTTGTCAACTACACCACCTCTGTTTTGCTGATGACATTGTTCTCATAACACCAAACATTAGCCAAGCGGCACAAATGCTGGCCACTTGGACCACTAGTATGGAAATGTCGGACTACAGCTGAATTTCATGAAGACAATGTTTATGAAAAATGAACTAGTCCTGGGGCTGGAGCAATAGCAAAGCAGGTAGGGCGTTAGCCTTGCATGTGGCCTGTAGAATAACATAGCCTCGGTTAGTTTAGGTTTATTGGGTTACTCTTGTTATGGTGCTCCCATTCCTCTGTGTTTATTTGTAGCTTCTTTCATAGTGTTCTGTTGACTTGTAAATATTGTTTTTTTCTTCTCCTTGAGTCCTTTGCATAGTTTATTCAGAGCAATGTCCTTTATGTATGGACACAGGAAGACTGTAGCAAATGCTATGCTTTTGTAACCTGGGAGTCATTTGACTCTACATGATATTTTCCTCCTGGGCATCTGTTCTCTAGACCTAAACCTCAGCTTCCTTTACTTCCTAGCACCCCCAAAAGCAGGGTCTAGATGAGGGATGAGACAGAACCAGGGCAAGCGGTGAGTTGTATGCTACCCTGTCATCGAGATGGGCTGGCCAAAGTGCCTAATGCTTAACTATAAGTTAAGAGCTTGGTCATGGACAAATGCTGTCATGATCCAAACAGTGATAACTAGATTTGGACCCTGCTCGGGATAGGAGTGATTAATCTGGCCTGAGTGCTGTAGTCTGGGTCTGTGTCAAGATGTTGCCAGGAGAGCTATCTTGTAAGCCTCAATGTATCTCTTGCTATGTCCATATAAAGATAACTAGCACTAAGATGTTAATGAGTGTTTGGAATAAGGAGAGGAGAAAAAACCCTTAAGAGGTATTTTGCCTACTGGCAGTCAGGAAGGGCTTTGGAATGCCCCTAGGTTGTGTTTCCTTTGAACCTGACAGCCCTCAGAAAGGGCTTTCTTATGTTGATTTTGCTACCTGGCAGTGTGTAACCTAGGGGCAAGGGCAAGAGAGGAAAAAGGGAGGAGAGAGAAGGCAGAGGGAGGCTGCAGTAGATCCAGAGAGAGGATGGAGCTAGAAGTGCGGGAGATGGGATAGATGAAAGAGTGAATAAACGGTAACTAATCAGAAACCAGCTTGGTCCTCGTTCTTCCTTTGCCTGTCCTCGGCTAACGGTCGTCCCGATCCAGTCCACACACAGCAGCTCCAGAGCACCGAATGCAGGTGGTGAGACAGCCGCCCAGAGTGCCCCCAAATGCGCACGCCCCTCGGCATGCCTTAGTTTTTAACAGCGGCCAACCCGGGTTCAAATCCCAACATCCTATATGGTCCCCTGAGCACCGCCAGGAATAATTCCTGAGTGCACAGTAACCCCTGTGCATTGCCTGGTGTGACCCAAAAAGCCAAAAAAAAAAAAATGAACGAGTCCCTGAAGTTCCATTTGCTCTCAATGGAACAAACATCTCCTAATGCAGCAGCTATGTGTACCTGGGTTGAGAAATCAACATGAGGAACTACTTGGCACCAGAACTGCACAGGAAGAGAGCAATGTGGAATGCCTTCAAGAGCGTCGAACAACTGGTTAAGAGGACGAAAAACCTCCGACTCCAGGCATATCTTTTCAACTCTACCATTCTTCCTACACTACATATGCCTCAGAGACCTGGGCCCTACAAAAACAGGATGAGAACGCTATTCGGGTAACCAAGGAGGAATTGAAAGAGCTATGCTAGGAGTATCATGTTTCATTCAAGTGAGAGAAGGAACCCAGAGTTCCAACCTCCCTCAATGATCAAGAATCAGGGACGCTGTCTCTTTTGCCAAGGTGTCAAAAATCAGATGGGCCGGACATATAATGAGATTACGAGACGACTGCTGGACTAGAGCTGTTACCGAATGGATTCCACAGAATCTCAAAAGACTGCGTGGCTGCCCACCAACGAGATAGTCAGACTTCTTCATCAAAACCCTGAATGAATGATTTGAAGCTCTTCCTGTTCCTGGAGCAAGCAGATATCATTGGGCTACACTAGCATGCTACAGGGACAAATGGAGACATTACTGGTGCCCGCTTGAGCAAATAGAGGATCAAGGGGATGACAAGTGATACAAGTGATATGGGGCTGGAGCAATAGCACAGCGGGTAGTGCATTTGTCTTGCATGCGGCTGACCTGAGTTCAATTCCTCTGTCCCTCTCAGAGAGCCCAGCAATCTACTGAGAGTATCCTGCCTGCATGGCAGAGCCTGGCAAGCTACCGTGCATATTCAATATGCTAAAAACAGTAACAATTCTCACAATGGAGACATTACTGGTGCCTGCTCAAGAAAATTGATGAACAACAGGATGACAGTGCTACAGTGCTACTCTCTATATAGAGAGTATGTAATGTATACAGTCTATCTATAATACTATGTACATCAAAATATAAATTATATATTAAAATATTGTATATTTTGAATGTACAGAGTATTCTATATTTTGTAAATATGTTGGAAGAGGAGCGGACAAAAAAAATCAATCAAACCTTAGATTTAGTATTTGCCCTCCTGTTGGTTCCCTATTACTATAAAATAGAAGATTCCTCCTATAGTTTTCCTACAGCAGGTGACAAATGTCTAAATCAGGGATATTTCTAAATTTGGTCTCAAGATGGGATTCAACCCACTCACCCAGATGTTGTCAAAGTAACATCATCTGGTATGAATATGGCCAAAGATTCGCTGACTGTCCCCAAGGTTAACGGGAGCAGTTGACTTACTTACCTGGGGTAGGAAGTGGACAGCTGACTATCCATCTAAGGAAATCTAGATGAAACCCAAAAACTCCCCATAAAACACTCCACTGTTTGTTTACTTTTGGACTTTTATGTGACCAATATATAACTTCCCAATTTTTTGACAAATAAGAAAATAATGGAGAGGCATGCCCAAGAGTCACACAAAAGGAGATGGAAATGCCTGTCTGGTAACAGATGAGACTTCCAGGGGACACTGGGCTGAGCTTTATGGCAAAAGTCAATGTCTGAATACAACTAAATTAAATTCATTCTTCTTGACAGTGAGACTGAACTATCCCAGAGCTTTACCAAGGAGGTTGCATCTATGAATTTATGTGTTGTAGAAGTGCGGGTGAAGGGGGTGGGGGGTTAACTAGATGGGCAAGAAAAAGCAACTAATATTCTCAAATTCACCACTCACTTAAATCTGTTTGTTTCTAGTGCCATGGGGATTCTAAGAATGCAGGAGTTACTGCGAGTTACTCAGGAAAGCTTGTCATTTCCCCATGACAAACTAAGGAGTTTAAGGTTAAAGGGGACCCAGGGGGTTAAAAGTAAGGATTAAGAGGAACCCTTCAAAAATCCTTAATCTTCTGGTCTCCTTACTACTTTTCTGTCCTCAGGTAGCTTGTAGTACCGTAGCACTGTAGCACTGTCATCTTGTTGCTCATCGATTTGCTCCAGCAGGCACCAGTAACGTCTCCATTGTGAGACTTGTTACTGTTTTTGGCATATCAAATGTGCCATGGGTAGCTTGCCAGGCTCTGCCATGTGGGCAGGATACTCTTGGTAGCTTGTTGGGCTCTCCGAGAGGGATGGAGGAATCGAACTCAGGTCGGTGGAGTGCAAGGCAAACACCCTACCTGCTGTGCTATTGTTCCAGTCCAAGGTAGCTTGTTATTATTCTAAACTACTTCATTTCTTTTATCTTGACCTTTTTTTTTTTATCCCTGTCTTTGGTTCCCATCTCTTTCATGTTCTGAACTGTACTGTATTAACATCATTATTAAGGGCTCAGGAGACAGGTTAAGGGTGCATGCTTGGTATCCATGGGAACCCAGGTTGGTCTCTGGCCCACCAAGAATTACTGTGTACAACTCTGTTGGGCCCTGGGCATTGCTGTGGTAACCTTGCTGTCCCTGGTACCACAGAGCCTGGGCAGCATCCTGGGGTCCAGCGCAGAACACTGGGATATTCCGTCAAAGCCAGCTGGGAGTGAGGGGAGGAGTGAGTGTGTGGGGTGAGCAGGCCCTCTTAGCACTGCCTGAGAGGCACGAAAGATATATAAATGAACACATACAATTAAAAAATACACAGAAGTAAGTCTTCTTTGCAGGGACAAATTAGAGGAAGTAACAGAATAGGAGCGATAGCACAGCGGGTAGGACATTTGCCTTGCACGCAGGCAACCTGAGTTCGATTCCTCTGTCCCTCTCGGAGAGCCTGGCAAGCTACTGAGAGTATCCCGCCCACACAGCAGAGCCTGGCAAGCTATTGGTGGCGTATTTGATATGCCAAAAACAGTAACAACAAATCTCAATGGAGACATTACTGGTGCCCGATTGAGCAAATCAATGAACAGTGGGATGACAGTGACGGTGACAGTAACAACAGAATAGGAAATAGCCATCACAATTCTCCACTCCAAATAGAATTAGAAGTTGAAATGACCCAGAGTTTAGTGAAAGCAAAGGGAAGTGGCTGTATTCATTGGTAATGTGACCTAAACTGGCACAAGTCAGATGTACATAAAGGGCCACTGGGGAACACAGATAACAGTAAACATGGAGAAAAAGATCCTGCCCTCAAACACTGTCTCTTACAACAGCCAGGATTTTTTAAAAACATACTGTCAAGGATAGGGACAGTAGGGAGGGCTTTTTATGCTTGTCTATAGAGACTACTCCACAAAGCAGTGCTTCATTCTCACGTTAAGGACACTGGTTTATCGAGCATCAAACATGGAAAGTGTAGCTTGGTAACCTTTTATTAGAAAGGGTTGCAACTTTAATAATTTCTAAACCATTAAAGCAACTTTAATAATTTCTAGAGAAATCTTAAAATGTCAAACAAAATTTACCCTATTTTACAATAGCTTCTCATCCCTTATAAAGTGGGTTTAGGAAATCATTAACAAGGTCTGATCTTTAATCTACTGATCATATACAGTGAAGCTGGTTACTGACTGTGCACCCTCAGCCACTAAATGAGTAGCAGCAAGAGTGAGTTCCGTCAGCTGTGCTGCAAATAATCTAAATTTGCATAAATACTGGATCTGGCAGATGCTTCACCCCAAGTCAGCAGGAGCAAGAATCACATCTAATGTCTTGTGTAAGCATAAAAATGCCATTTCATGCTTCCGCCCCACCACCCAGGGGCAGTTGCATCACACAGAACAGGTATGAGCCTGGGGCAGAAGCCAGGGAGCGAAGGCCTGGCACTGCTGTGGGTGACCAGCAACACCTCTCTGGATATCAAGTCCTTAAAATGTTGAAAAGCCCCAAGCATGCGGAAATCCCCTATGTGGCTGACGCTCCAACTAGATTTTGCCTGCGTGAGTCTGTACACTGCGTCAAGCACGGAAGCCCATGGCTCATATGGCAATGCTAGGAAATCGGGGAAAGGGAACGTTGGAGAAGCCAGAAAAATGCCTGATCAAGCCTTACAGCTTGCAAGCACATAGCACACAGCCCGCGGCCTGCAGCCCCATTTTTTTTCCTGAAAAATAAATGCCCAATGCTAATACTTCTGCTTATTTTTATTTCTGTTTGGGGGTCATACTTGGTGGCACTGGCACTCAGGGTTTTCTCTAGCTCTATGCTCAGCAATCGCTCCTGACTGTCTCAGGGGACCATATGGGATGCCAGGGAAGGAACCTGAGTCAGCTGCATGCAAAGTTAATGCCCTCCTCATTGTCCCCTCCTCCAGCCCAGGGCCCACCTCAGTGTTCCTCGCTCTAGCCCAGCGCCCTCCCACTGTCCCCTCACTTCAGCCCAGAAATGGTGCTTCTCTTCTCACCATATTCTACTGCCTTCCTGGCTTCTAGATCTTCTCCCTTTGCTCGACTTTTTGATGCTCTGGCTGAAAAATGGAATATGGCTGGGGCTGGAGAGATAGTACAGGAGTAGCGCACTTGCCTTGCACACTGCTGGGCTCGATTCCCATACCACCAGGTCCCTCGAACACAACCAGGAGTGATTCCTGAGAACAGAGGTAGGAAGTAAGCCCTGATCACTGCCAGGCGTGCACCCCACCTGTAAATAAATAGAATATGGCTTCTGTAAATTTATTATTTGGGGTGGGATACACTCAGAGGGACTCAGGGGACCCAACCTAATCTCCACAAGCAATGTACGTGTTCCATGCTCCCAGCCATCCCCCCAAACCCTACTTACATCTCTCATGCTTCATCAGTTGCTTGGATTCCCATAATAAATTATCACAAATTGGCCCAGTTAACAGAAACATACTGTTTCCGTTCCAAAGGCGGTAAGCCTGAGATACAGGTGTGGTGACTTCCTTCTGAGGATTGCAAGAGAAGATTCTGAACAGATGGTTTCATTGGATGTTCTCTGACATAAGCATTTCTGCCACAAATGCTTTTGCAAAAGGAGTAATTGGTCATTCAACTATTCTGCCTTAAAATAACACAAAATCATGAAAACAAAAAGGATTTTAATTTAAGAAGACATAATGAAACAGTTTCATGTATCTTTAGAAAAACACTTTTTTTAATACAACACTTTTTTTTAATAGAAGACTATACAAATATAGTCTTCTGCCATTAGGACAAGCATCAGCTTACAAACACAGGGTGCATGTTTCTACCTGAGGTTGACATCAGCTTGTGAAAGTTTGCCACTGCCCTGAGAGACATGGGACACAGCTATTTCTCATCATTCTATGGAGTGTAGAGAAGTGGTAGGATGTACCTGTGTTAATCAAGTCCAATGTGCCAACATGGGTCCAGGTCTTCTCATTCATGGGGTCACCATAATCATATTATTGGCCAAACTCCAAAACTATCTAAACATTGTGTTCTCCACTATCAAATACAAAAAGGAAGGAAGGAAGGAAGGAAGGAAGGAAGGAAGGAAGGAAGGAAGGAAGGAAGGAAGGAAGGAAGGAAGGAAGGAAGGAAGGAAGGAAGGAAGGAAGGAAGGAAGGAGGGAAGGAGGGAAGGAGGGAGGGAAGAAAGGGAGGAAGGAAGGAAGGAAGGAAGGAAGGAAGGAAGGAAGGAAGGAAGGAAGGAAGGAAGGAAGGAAGGAAGGAAGGAAGGAAGGAAGGAAGGAAGAAGGGAAGGAAGGGAGGGAGGAAAGGGAGGGAGGGAGGGAGGGAGGGAGGGAGGGAGGGAGGGAGGGAGGGAGGGAGGGAGGGAGGGAGGGAAGAAAAGAAGGAAGGAGGGAGGGACGGAAGGAAGGAGGGAAGGAAGGAGTGGAGGGAGGGAGGAAGGGAGGGAGGAAATGAAAGAGGAAGAAAGAAATTAAGGAAAAAAGAAATAAAGAGAAAGGAAGAAAGAAAGAAAGAAAGAAAGAAAGAAAGAAAGAAAGAAAGAAAGAAAGAAAGAAAGAAAGAAAGAAAGAAAGAAAGAAAGAAAGAAAGAAAGAAAGATATCTCTAGTGAATTGTATAATCATTCTCATCTAATTTTAATCTCATATTCATCAGAAATCATTTAACCATTGATTTTGGAGACATGAGGGGAGCTTGATTATTTTTTTGTCTCCCAATTTTTACCCTGTGTCAGAAATTTGGTTGTTTTCATTTTGAGGTCACACCCAGCAGTGCTCAGGGCTTACTCCTGGCTCTACACTCAGGGATCCTTCCTGGGATTTTTCAGGGGACTATGTGAGGGTAGGGATGATTCCCAGGTCAGTTGTGTGTAAGGCAAATGCCTTTCCTGTAGCGCTATCTCTTTAGCACCTAGGCTGTAAGTATTTAAATTAACTAAGGAAATGATGATAAAATTTCCCAAAGTATTGTAAATTAGTTTCTGACTCTCCTATAGTTTCCACGATTTGGCAAACTGGTTTTCACAAGCCTGAGTGATGACTATACTCATGGAAGGATTTTATAGCTGATATTTTCTAGAATAGTTTTCAATCTGGCCCTTTCCTCTCTTACTTGACACTTCTAGTGAGTTTTATGGCCACATATTTATCATATAAAAATGAAAGTACTAACTCGGTTCAAACAAACTGTCAACCAGTGATTTTATTTCTAACTAAAAAAGTTTCCTTAGAGACAATTATATTTGTGATAAAGACATTTGCTGTCAAAAAGCTACAATAAACACCCCAGATGTTGAAACTACTGAATAGACTAAGAAAGAATCTGTTCCATGGCTTTCTTCTAGCGTCCTGGTGTTTGTTGGCAGTATTTGTCTTGCTTTATTTAATAGCAATGGGAAGGCAGGATAGTATTTTACTAAAGAAATTATATAATAATGGGATGTACATTTAAAAAATAAAATTTATATAGAATATTTTGTAGTAGAAACTCTGTTTTTATTTGACACGAAGAGTGCTACATGCACACTTATGTTTAGGAAATGATTACTATGCTCAAGGTAATGTGCATATGTTCTCATCACATGGTTTAATGTTTTTGTGGGGAATAAGAGCACCTGAAATCCAATCTCTTTGAAAATTTTCAATCATGAGACATTATTGTTAGCTATGTTTATCATGTTGCTATTGATTCTCTAGATATATTCATTTTTAGTAACTGCAACTTTATACCCTTGAAGCAACAGCTTCCCATTTCCCTGACTGTCAGACCAAGTCAAATAACTACCTGGCAACTCTATTCTTCCATGTGTTCACCATTGCTGGACACCAGACATGAGTGAGAGCATGATAACTGCAAACTCTTTCTGTGGGGGGCTGATTTCCCTTGACCTAATATCCTATCCTCACCCCACCAACTTTAATTTTCCCCCACACTTCACTGCTAATCGTTATTTTTTAAATTCTGGAGGTCAAGAATTCACTAGTCACATTTTTGAGTCAAGTATTATCCCAGTTCAAGGGCTTTAACTATTTCACCAGCCCCACACCCTACTATTCCCACACACACGCTCAAGATCATCGAGGTCTTCAGAAACTAAATGTTTCTATATTGCCACTTTGGTACGTTCATTCACTCTGCCTACAAGACACTTTGCAAGTAGTTTACTGACTTAAAGTAATATTTTTTAAGTCTTTTCTTACTTAAGGTAAAAAATGTGATCATTAAATATGTTAGCACTTATTTCCTGGAAAAAAAATTTTCTCTGTTACCTGAAAATTTTGTCTTCCATAAGTAAAACAAATTTTTTTTTATTTAGAACTGTCTTACCTGGATAGTAACTTAATATTAATTCTATTTCTCAGAGCTTTAAAGATTCCTTGTTCATTTTACATTGTTAGTGATATAATTTTTCTTAAAATGATATAATACTGGATAATTTGTTTAAAATATTTCTATTTATGACTTATCTGAATCTTGATACTATTTGATAAAGAACTATTGTGTTAGGTTTAATAAGTTACAATAAATTATGAAATATAATGTTTAAATACATTCTTAAGTCATCTAAAAGTCAAAACTTTTATTTTTAATATGTTTTTATAGAAGGCATAGAAATTTAAATAGAAGGAAGTTCAAAGTCCCATATTCTTATAAATATCCTTCTTTGTTTCTGAAGTAACATTCTGCTAATGGCATTATTCTTAGTTACACTGAAAAACTCCTGCACATAAATGTGCTATGGCTTGTCTTCAGAAGAAGACTTAAAATACCAAAATTAGAAGAATGTACAGGTAATTGTTATTGTTGCTGTGGTTAGCATCTTCCTACTTTCCAGATGGTCCCAAATCATATTTTATGTTTGCTCTCCCAGTCCTAGAATTAGATTTACTTCCCAAGGAGTGCTGATTCCTTTTAGATGATACTACAAATGATACTAGGAATCCAAGATCTGGGTACTAGTATAAAGTGAGAAACTCAGAGTTCATCAACTTTAAAATCTGTGTAGTTCTACACTTTATACAATATATTATTTCAATTACGTGACATACTGAGAAAAGCAAACTATAAAAATGGTTCATAGAGAAGTGGCCATATGTGCAATTATAACTATATAACACATAAACATAATATATGTAAATTTAATATTTTCTGATAACATAGTTTTAGAATGTATAGCTAAGGGAATACCTGCAACATTTATTATTGGCCAATGTCATTTGAAAAGTTAATCATGTTTTCCCAGAGCAACCAGATTTTCTTAGCCAAATATATCACTTGAGATATAATAGACAGTAATAGTTCTGGCCTGATAAACTCAAAGATCAGATGCATTTCAAAGAGAGTAATTCTTTCTTGAAAAGAATGCTTTATCTTCCTCTTAACTGAAGTGATTTGAGATGACAAAAGAAATCTATAATATATCTAAAAATAGATGACATGAAGGCTAAATGTACAAATATATCACATGCTCTAAAACTGTAAAATAATGTTGGCTCCAAAGCAGTGCTGAATGTATTTTTAAGGTTATAACCTTGGAAGAAGTTCTAAAGGTACTCGTTTGAGGTACAAAATTCATTTTGTTTTAGGGTTCTTCATTGAAGATTTCATCAGAAACTGGAGAACGATTCCATAAAATTATCCACCACTTTCTATTTTGCTTGATCACTTTCTACTCTGACCCCCTATAATGTGTGCAGTGTGGAGCTCACATTCCAAAATGCTCAAAACTTAGAAATTCTTCCAATTGCTAATATATTTTAAAAATTCATTAAATAAAGTATATCCTAACCTTCTCTCCAATGAACAGAACTTAGCAATGATTCACAGTGGGAAAATGAGCCATGGCAGCTTCCAAGTCTCTCAGTACCACTAATCCAACTTCTTTCCTGTCACTGTCATTGTCATCCCGCTGCTCATCGATTTGCTTGAGCGGGTTCCAGTAACGTCTCCATTGTGAGACTTGTTACTGTTTTTGGTATATCAAATACACCACGGGTTGCTTGCCAGGCTCTGCCATGAGGGTGAGATACTCTCAGTAGCTTTCCGGGCTCTTCGAGAGGGGCAGAGGAATCGAACCTGGGTCAGCCATGTGCTAGGCCAACGTCCTACCCGCTGTGCTATCACTCCAGCCCAACTTCTTTCCTACCCTGATTATATCTTTTTATTATAAGAATCCTAAATTCACTTAAACCCACATGCACACACATTCCAATATATATCAGTTCCATTTATTTCCCTAAAGGAACCACCTCTTGATTCCTTTTTGGTGTAAATTTATGACCAGGTACAGCGCTACTACAATCTAGTCTTAGTAGGGCAAGCCAGGACATACTCTAGATACAAAACAAAAGCCATTTATCTCACAGCCATTCAACACAGAATTCCACGTTTCCAGGTGCCCAGAGGTGAAGGGGATATACAGAATCCATGTGGTCCTTATGCTCTCCGCCCATGATTTGTAGGATTATAATCTCATAACACAAATGAACAATCTAAAATATGCATGGAGTTGTCTGCCAGTAATTCTGGAGAAGGGTAGGGGGCATCTACTCCCCATATTCAATCAGGCAGGCCTGCTGAGTAAACCCTTAAATCTTTGAAACAGTATTTTACTGAGCATGAACAGATCCAGGATCTGGAGATATCAAAATAATATTTCAATTATATTTCCAGTGTAAAATACATAAGAATTTTATAGGACATCAGAATTTTATAGTTTCAGGCCTATCAAAGTCATATAAATATCAAATACATATGAATTCTGTTTTTTCATACAATTGTTCTTTCTATTGCTTCTGCTATGTGCTCAGAATGGCAAACAGAAAATTGAACAAGGCAAGCACTACCTCAATAGTCTTGTGGGAAATAGATAATTAGAAGATAATAGCATTAGGATAAGATATAGTCTCCTATGAGACAACTGATGTAGGTTGGAGATATGCAAGAAATTTCCCTGGAGAAAGTTTTTAGAAGAGAGATTTCTATAAAATAAATAGGAATTAGCCAAAGAAATGGAGCAGTCTGTGAGGAGCAGGGGTGGGGGAAGCTTAATTTTGGGAAAGAATACGACAAATTCCAAGAACTGAAAGCAACTCTTGATGTATGTATTCCTGATTGTCCTTGCTTTGGGTGGAGAGGAAGGACAGAGGTGACCAGAGGTAGGCCTGGAATAACCTGAAGGCTACTCTGTGGAACTGAGCCTGCAGGAAAGAGCAAACCACTGAAAGTCTTTAAGCCAAAGCTGATGTCAGAGCAGAGTCGGCCTGTTGGCTAGTTGGTTTGCGTTGAAACTCACCTTAGTTTCTAGAGGGCAATGGGTAAGGTTGGCAGAGACTGACTGCAGGGGTCTGGGTGAGAGATAAGGGCTCGTGCCATGCTTGTGAAGAAAAGTGGGCAATGGAAGGCATCTTTAGAAGGAATTTCCCACCAGCACTGCAGCTTCAGTGGGCCATAGGGAATGAAAAGAGCAGAAGCCATCAAAGATGCCAGGCTTCAGCAGAGGTCAGAGTCTCATTCCCTTCAAAGGAAAGGTTCTGGGGGTGGTTTCTGAGGATTCTCCTGCCCTTCACACACAGGACCAAGTGCAAAGGTGCAAATGGGTTATCCTAACACCATTGCATGTACATAATAGTTAGGAAGTCACTAGCCTATGGTTACATAAAATACAGGGTGTCCTACTCCCTCATTTTTCAAACCTCTTCAGAATTCTGGAATCCCCTGAAGTTTTTACACCAAGAAGCTCCAACAGAGAGAGCAAATGTGGCTCTGTCCCCAATCTTTCCCACCTGATCTTCCCTCACTGGTGAAGACTCTGGCCTGCATGTCCACAGAACTTGTCAACAGACATTGTGATATTCACCACTCATACAGTAGGGAAGAGCTGCTAACAGGAGGAAGACATCTGGGAAGAAACACTGACAGGTCCAGGAGAGAACCTCAAGCTCCTGGAGCAGAAAGTGTGGTTCCACCACAACACCTCCCTCAGTCCTGCCCTTGTCTGACCCTGTGAAGAGACAATAGGGCAGGGCAGAGTGTGTCTAGTGGAAGTCTCCTACAGCACAGGAATAGAAACATGCTTTTCTCTACTGTGTCTCTTGGGAGGAAAATGTGGGGATAGATGTATGCAAAAGGACTGAAGTCTGTTCACTAAAGAGTATGTTCAGTTAGAACTGTCTGTCTGAAGTCTCAAATATACTCTTTAAGGGTCAGCTGAAAAACAGCTCTGAGTGTTTAGACAGCCCATGAATTCATTTTCTAAGACTTCTATAACACAACTCTGGAGAATGGCTGGCTTCAGAGACAGATACAATAAGGATGTTCTTTCTCCCAGTTCTAAGGGATTAAGTTCATCATTAAGGTGCCAACTGGTTGATTTGCTTCTAAACTTCTGTCCTTGGGCCTTACAATATGTTTTTTGTGCACATGAGCCCTTGTTTTTTATGTTCAAATTTCCTTCTCTGTTAAGAAAAATTGGATGAAATTAGAACCCCAGTTTAATAGTTTTGCTTTGAATTCAGCCATCTCTTACAAAAGCCCATCTCCAAAGCAGCCACTCCTGGGACTGCTAGCAATTAGGAGTTCAACATAGGAGTTTGAGGTATAAGTTGGGTCATAAGAGAGATCTTCAATATAGGAGCTATTGATCTCTACTATGAGTCAAGCATTGAGATGTTTAATGTGGTTATAAAGATGAGGCTTGCAGCACAGAATCAAAGACACAAATATTATGAGTTAAAATTTCAGTTTTAAAAATTCTCAAGGAATTTGCTTTTATTTTATACCTATAATCACTTGTATCACTTGTATCACTTGTTCTCCCATTGATCCTCGATTTGCTCAAGCAGGTGCCAGTAATGTCTCCATTTGTCCCTGTTGCATGCTAGTGCAGCCCAATGATATATGTTTACTCCAGGAACAGGAAGAGCCTCAAATCCTTCATTCAGGGATTTGACGGAGAAATCTGACCATCTAGTTGGTGGGCGGCCACGAGGTCTTCTGACGTCCCTTGGAATCCAGTCAGTAACAGCTCTAGTCCAATGATCGTCTCTGAATCGCATTACATGACCGACCCATCTGATATTTGATGCCTTGGCAAAGAGACAGAATCCCTGATTCTTGACTGTCGACGGAGGTCAGAACTCTGAATTCCTTCTCTCACTTGAGTGAGACGTGATACTCCTAGCATAGCTCATTTGATTCCTCTCTGGGATACCCTAGTAGCATTCTCATCCTGTTTGCGAAGGGCCAAGATCTCTGAGGCATATGTTAGTACAGGAAGAATGGTGGAATTGAAAATATGTGCCCAGGTAGAAGGTTCTTAATTCTCTTAACCACTTCTTCGACGCTCTTGAAGGCATTCCATGCTGCTCTCTTCCTCCTGTGCAGTTCTGGCGCCAAGTTGTTCCTCATGTTGATTTCTTGACCCAGGTACACATAGCTGCTGCATTTGGAGATGTTTATTCCATTGAGAGAAAATAGAGCTTCAGGGACTAGTTCATTTTTCATGAGCATCATCTTGTTGAGACTTAGCTGCAATCCGACCTTTCCACATTCTTGGTCAAAGTCGGCCAGCATTTGTGCCGCTTGGCTAATGTTTGGTGTTATAAGAACAACGTCATCAGCAAAGCGAAGGTGGTGTAATTGCCAACTGTCTATCTTCACTCCCATTCCTTCCAATTCCAGTTGTCGCATGATGTTCTCGAGGTGGCACTGAAGAGTTTTGGTGAAATGGTATCACCCTGCCGCACCCCTCTCTTTACATCAATGATCACTTCTTTGTAGAATGGTGAGATCCTGGTGTGAATCTACAATACAGCTCGTGGAGGATTTTGATATACTGAGTTTGAACGCCCTGTTTGGCTAGGGCTTTGATGACTGCTTCAGTCTCAACAGAATCTAAGGCCTTCTTTAAGTCGATGAACATTAGACAGAGTGGCATCTTGAACTCTCGCAAAACTTCAATAACTTTGGTCACTGTCTGGATATGGTCTATCATGCTGAATCTCCTTCAGAACCCAGCTTGCTTGCATGTTTGTCCTTTGTCTAGTGTTCTGCCTATTCTATTCAGGATGACACGAGTGAACAACTTGTAGACAACAGACAGCAGGCAGATTGGGCGTAGTTGCCGATGTCGTGGATGTCTTCCTTCTTGTACAACAGAACGGTCCTATTGGTTTTCCACTGAGATGGAACCTTGCAGTCAGACAGGTAGCATGTGAAGAGTTGAACCAGTGTACTGATGAGTACTGGCAGCAGAGTCTTCAGGTGTTCGGGTCTGACCTTGTCCAAACCAGGTACTGTACGCATCTTTACCAACGAAATGGTGTGTCAGATTTCAGAAGGGAGGACATTGGGAACAACATATCCATCCTTCAGAATTTGGTATGTGGGCAGGCAGACATGGTTGTCAAAGAGATCCATGTAGAAGTCGTGAATAATCCTCTCCATTGCCTTTCTGGAGGGTGTGATAGATCCATTGGGACGTTGGAGGGCAGTCATCTTGGTCTTGTAGTTGGCGAAGGATAGGCAAGTATTGCGAATACTTTTCCCGGCTTCTGCTGCACTGGCCAACACTGCTGCTCTTCTTTGAGATCTTCCTTTATCACGTCTCTGCACAGCTTTGTGAGCTCGGACATTTGCTTGTGGTTGCCTGAGGCTCTTGCCAAACCACGTTGACGAATGAGCTCGAGAGTTTCGAAGACAGGCATCTGTTTGTGGTTTTCTCACTCTCTGCATTCTTCACACAGTCATGGAGGTGCTGGACCAGTATATCATATTCCTTGTCGATGTTGTCAAGGATGGTATCTTCCCACGTTGCTGCAATAGTGCCAAAGAGCTCCCAGTTGGTGGTCATTCTGAAAGTTGCCTTCTTATACTTAAATTTTGCAGACCTTTCTTCCCACTCTGTGAAGTAGAATTTTGCATGAAGGAGACGGTGGTCCAATCCCGTTTGGAATTTCGGGACAACAGCGACATCGGTCAGGCAAAACCTTCGGTTGAATATGATGTGGTCAATTTCATTGTGGAACTGTCCACCGGGAGACTCCCATGTCCAGCATTTAGATTCAACCTTCTGGAAATGTGAGTTACCATGGATGGTCTTGGTCGACATAATGAATTCAGACAGTCTCTCACCCTGATCGTTCCATTCTAGGCCATGGGTCCCAATTTGGAGTTCTTCGGGTGACCTTCTCGGACCTATCTTGGCATTAAAATCACCAACAATGATCTTGTAGAAGGTGTGGTCTTCTTTATAGAACTTCTCCAGTTCCATGTAGAACCTCTCAATTTCTTCTTCATCTTAGATGAAATTTGATAGGGTTCAAATTTGGTGTGAACCATGGTAACACCTCTAAGGGTGATTGGAGGCCACCCTAAAAGCCTCCGTCCCTCTTCGAGAGCCCGGCAAGCTACTGAGAGTATCCCGCAGAGGATACGGCAGAGCCTAGCAAGCTACCCGTGGCATATTCGATATACCAACAACAGTAACAATTGGCCTCATTCACCTGACACCGAAAGAGCCCCCAATATGGCAGCATTAAGAAAGATGAGCAAAAATCTCCTGAAAAAATCTCAGGACGAACTAGACTGTCAAAATGAAGAAAGACTAAAATGATTGCCTGTACTTTCAAAGCATGTATGCTGGCATCAGAAGCATCCATCGAGGACCTGATGGTGCAAGCACAGAAGATCAAGTATGACATCATTGGTCTGACCAAAACGAGAAGACATCAATCACATCAAGCCATTTTAGACACTGGAGAAGAATTGTTCCTCGGAACATGTGACAACAGAGGCGTTGGTGGCGTTGGTGTCCTTGTCAACACCAACTTGGCCATGAGCATTGATTCATTCGAATGCCTAACAATCCGAATTAGATGATTACGCTTGAATAGATGTGGCTCACTGCCTGCCATTTCTATCTTCATCGTCTATGCACCCATTTGGAATTTCGGGACAACAGCGACATCGATCAGGAAAAACCTTCGATTGAAACTATACCTATAAATTTTGCACATATATCTTTCAGTAGTGAGTTTTACAACATGTTAGTGTTTAGGGTATTTTTTAATTTATAAAAAATTGTTAAAAATATTAAAAAAAAAAAAGTAGGAGCAGTTTTAAGGTTCTTGCCTTCCAGGATTCTGACACCACATATACTTCCTCGAGCAGTACAGGACCACACTTGAGCTGAGTCAGGAATCAGTTCTAAGAACCACTGATATGGACCAGAATTATTTTTTAAAAAATTAAAAAATAAAATAAAGAGGAAAGCCAGTTGCTTCTCTGCTACTATGGCTGGTGATACTATTACACTTTCTTTTCTTTTATTCTTCTGTTTTTGTTTTTGTTTTTGCACCCACTCCCAGCAATGCTCAGGGATTAATCCTGGCTCTCTGCTTGGGGGTCACTACTGAAGGTGCTCAGGGGGCTTATTCATAGGAATTGAACCAGAGCTGGCTGAATGCAAGGCAAGCCCCTTCACCCCAGAATTTTCCCCCTGACCCTCTATTTCACTTTTCAATTTTTAAATATATACCTGTGTAATTTCTCATAGTAAAATACACCACAATGATGGTTAACAGTTATCTCATGAGTGGACGGTCACAGTCTGTATCCAGAAGCTTATTTTTTCTATGTGGTGTAAATTGTACCATTATAAGGACAACAAGAGCGCCAAGAAATAACAATTGGAGAAACTTTACAGTCTCATGAAAAAATAGTCATATTCTGTTTAATCAATTTATTTCACACAAAAAACACTATTTTTTTATCATAAGCCTGCATGCTACTACAATTACATGTTTCCTCTATTCTTTTCATATCAAAATTTCTTATAGTTTAGAAACTATCTTTTCCACTTTACCTATCACTATATTTCCTTTTCAGTCCTTGTCTTGTCACAGCTCGGAGAACTATGTTTGGCAGTAACAGGAAGCCATATATTTGTTAAGTCTGTGCTTTCCTGATACATTCAAGCTTTCAGTACTGAGTAATCCTTTCTGCAGTCCCACCTCTTCCAAGGTCAAAATAATGATCTGATCAAATTCTGTTTCCCAGATGAGAAAACACAACTGGCTGTATGTGGCCAAACTATATGATTTTGAGGTCACAGGTGGTATGTGAGGGAGTATCTGTGAGAAGAGGAGAGGAGGGGGTAGAATAACTCATTATCACGGGTCCTGGGCCCTGATATCTCTTCCTGAGGGATTGGTTTCTTTTCCCTTCGTGATTGAGACTGCCCAGTGTGTGATACATTTTTGACATTTCTCAGGTAGTAAATATTGATCAAGAATCTGTTTTGTACCTCTCCAGTATAAATGCCTAGCCAAAAAAAAATGTTTATTCACACATTTAAAAGGTACTGAAAATTATTTTCACTAAATATAACATGTGGTAAAAGATATTATAAAATCACAAAAATTATTACAAGTTTATTGATCCAAACTAGTGAAAGGCTATGGGGACAGCTTATGTGCATGGAATATGCAAGGCACTGAGTTTTATCCCCAGCACTGCATGGCCCCTGTACCACCAGGTATGATGCCACACCTCCAGAGCCACCAGTCAGAGTCCTATGATGCCCTGAGCACCACCAGATAGGATCTCATAGCCTGATACAACAGGTAGAGTTCTACAATGCCCTGAGCGTGACCAGGTACAGCCCCATGGCCCCTGCACCACCGGCCACACACCACCAGCCTGTGCTGGGTCAAGCTTTGCCAACAGTCACTCCTGAAAGAAACAACTGGCAAAGACTCTTATCAAACCATTAAAAATAACTATTAAAAAAACCAACCTGGTCATAGATAATTGTTAAACATGAATTAACTCACTCCTCCAGAGAATAATTTGTCAGAGGTATTATTCTTCCCCATCTCCCCTTATTAACAGATGAGAAAATCAAAATAAAAAGCTCCTAACAAATCAGTCTCTAACTAGCAAGCAATGGAAAATGATTTGGACTTATTGTTTTTAATCAGAGCTCTCTGTTGAAAACAATTTATAAGGAGCTGTGGGAAAAGCAGATGGAAAAGATAGTGGTGGGGGGTACAGGATAGAATTGAACTTCAAGTCGTGAACTTGATGTGGTCTTCAATGATGCACAATTAAAATGGATCTATGTGCCACTGCAATGCTACTTCAAATTTAAACACATTTAAGGGCAAAATAAATGTTGGTAAGTCATACTCTCTTACTCTGCTCAATTATCCTTTTAAACAATGAATGGACACATTTGAGACAATTAGTCAAAATGAAAACAGCCAAGAGGCTGGGAGAGGTGCAGCCCTGGAGAACTTCCCCTGCAGGGACAGGGCTGAGCCCTGCTGCAGCACAAAACAGAGTCGCCCTGAGCACCGCTGGGCAGAAGGAGGAAAAACAGCAGAATGAAAACATTCAAAATATTTACCAGGACCGGAGCGAGAGTACCGAGGGTAGGGCACTTGCCTGGCACAGGGTCAACCCAGGATTGATGCCTAGCATCAACTACAGTCTCCTGAGCACGCTAAGAGTGACCCCCTGAAACAGAGGCAAGAATAAGCCCAGAGTACAACTGAGAGTGGCCCCCAAAACATTATCAAATAAATTATACTCTATGTGCTAAAGTTCATAGATTGAAACGGTAAACTTTAAGAAAATACATATGAATATTAAAATGTACATACATACAATGGAGATAGGTCCACATATGAATAGTACCTAAGCCTGAAAATAAGAGAAATGATTCTCATTTCAGAAGTAAATAAACATTTAAAAAATTAAATGAACATAGTTCATGTCACAAATCTTCTGATTGTACAATAAAAGTGTTTAAGCAAAATAAATTTTAAATATAGCTGCAATAAACACAAACACTATGATGTATCTTAAAAAATAAAGACTGTTCAAAGGTTCTGTTCTTTCTTCTAAAATATTTTTATTTTCATTCAGTTAGGGAGAGAGAGAGCACAAAAATTACAAGAGAAATGTTCAAATTCTGATATGTATAGGATAACAAAACTAAACTTATAATTCACTAAAGGATTCTTACAATACATTTTAAATTGAAGAAAAATTTTCACTTTGGCAATACTGGCATTAAAATTTTAACTCAGTAATATTTCTCCATTTAAATTTGAAAATATTTAAAGTTCAAATAATTCTAAGTGAAATAAAAAGCTTACTTTTACATATTGCTTATAGAAATATAAATCTAATATGCATATGCATATATTTTCTGAATAATCCATTTTATAAGTTATATTAAAATAATATCCAATAAATAGATAGCAGATATGATACATGTCCTATGCTAAACTATGACAAATAATTGTCCAATTTTCAAAAAAGTCCCTGAGAACTCCTTAGAAATAGGAACATATATCACAAAACTCTGATCCAGGAAGAATTTAATGAATCTAGATCATGCTAACTCATAGGAATAGTTTAGACATTTCATTCTTTATAAATTGTAATATACAAGATATACTGAATTGTGGAAAATATGGGACATGTTGTAATTTAGTACCAAATAATGTTCTTAATTATAATGTCAATGGTTACTTCTCAAGGTATAACTATCCACAGCTATAAGTGTACAGGTGTGTGTAAGGGACAAAAAGTGAAAGAACCAAAAATGAAATTTATAAAAATGCCAATTAATTTGAGTAATTTGAATGAGTTTCCAAAATACATTATTAAATGTAAGTTACTTATTAGAAAGCAAAGATGTAAATAAAGCAATTTAAGCAACATCTGAAAAAGTAATATGAGTTAATAAAATAATCTGAATGTGGGCCAGACTGCTAGTACAGGGGTTAAGTTGCTTGTCTTGCACGCCACCAATTTGGGCTTAGTTCCTGGCACCATAGATTGCCTCTCAAGCAAGCTCCTAATTGAACCGTACGCAGAGAACCAGAAGTAAGCCTTGATCACTGATGGGTGTGGCCCTAAAATCAACCAAACAAAAAGTATTTGTAGTAAAATAATTAAAAATAAAAATACATGGTTCTCATTTTCTCCAGCCCATTACTACTTACAAATGAAATATTTCACAGAGAATATGAGTTTGGAAGAAATACCAGCAAATGGGCCACAATCTATTTTACTATTCTGTATCACTGTATCACTGTCATCCCATTGTTTGTCGATTTACTAGAGCGGGCACCAGTAATGTCTCTATTTCTCCCAGCCCTGAGATTTTAGCAGGCCTCTCCTTACTTGTCTTTCCCAATGATTGGAGGCTCTTTCAGGGTCAGGGGGATGAGACCTATCATTACTATTTTTGGCATATCAAATACGCCACGAGTAGCCTGCCAGGCTCTGCCCAGGCGGGCTGTATACTCTAGGTAACTTGATGGGCTCTCCAAGATATACATAGATATATAGATTTATATCTATATATTATGATGGGATTATACAGCATCAGGGGCAACATGTGGCAGTTTCAAAATTAAACATAAAGGAAACAAATTTTCCATATTCTGATTTCCCTTATAAATAAATCATCATCATCATCATTATCATCATCCCATTGATCTTCGATTTTCTCGAGCGATCTCAGTAACGTCTCCATTCGTCCTAGCCCTGAGATTTTAGAATCCTCTCTCTACTCATCCTTCCCAACGGTGCCTGTTGAGACCATCACCATGTAATCCCTTCAATGGACAACATCCAGAGACTATAAAACCAAGCTCCGAGAAGCTTATAGCCTAGTTCTCCCTCTCAGAGAATCTGGCAAGCTATTGAGAGTTTTTTGCCTGCATGGGAGAGCCTGGAAAGTTCCCCATGGTGTATTCATATGCCAAAACCAGTAACAATGATGAGTCTCATTCCTCTGACCCTGAAAGAGCCTCCAATGTGGCACCATTGTAAAGGACGAGTAAAGGGAGGCTTCTAAAATCTAAGGGCTAGGGCGAATGGAGACATTACTGAGACCACTCAAAAAAATCGACAATCAATGGGATGATGATGATGATGATATATATATATATACAGATATATACATAAAACTCTCTATGATTTGTTGCCTACTGTCTGAACTCCATCAAATATTGTGTGAACTCCATCAATTATGGTATGGAAAATGGGTAGGAAGTGTCTTATAATGTGTCACACGGCAGCAAGTTCTGCATTATCTGGGCTCCTTGGAACTTCATTTATACATGAGGCTTGGCCAGAGAGTCCAGAATGTGGCCTGGAGCGTGGTGGCAGTTGGGTAGTGGAGGTCAACTGCTGGGACTGGGTCCCTTGGGCGGGGAGGGCTCTCATCCGCCTCCTTCTGGGGCACCCCAAGTGAAAACAGCATGGTGTTGAATCCAATTTTACTATCATTTAGAAATGCATTGCCAGGTGATCCAAAAAAGAGACAGGAGTTTTAGTTTGCTCTTTCGAAGTGTTGTCTTAATTTGGGACACTTGTTAAAGTGTTAATTGTCTTAACTCTTTATGTTACAGGAAAAGCCTGAGAATATTATCCGCAACTGAAAATAAATGCTAAGAGACTAGTAAGTCATACAGCCATCCAGTTGTTCATAGAATTTCTATTCTTTCTTTGCCTCCTTGGCCCTCAGTGGTCAATCCTGACTCTTCACGGGGAGAGAAATGACTGTGGTAATTGTGCAATTCCAGGTCAGCTTATAGCATTGCTTTCCCAGCCAGGAGCAATATAACAGACGGCTGGAAACAGAGAGGCAGGCAGGGAGCCGATGAATTCACGGGGATAGTGAGATGAGATCTGTCTTTTCCCACATGCTTTTCAAGTGGACATTCAAAATCCTTGTCTTCTTATTCTACACTATGTTGAAGGAATAATTCTGATTCATATTCTCAGAGTAATGTGCTTTGTCCTACTACCTTAGAAAGTATCAAAGTTGAGCAGTTGCTTCATCAAGAAACTTCACAGTAATGTATTTTTCAGTTCCAGTGATTTTGCTAATTCTATTTTACTCCCAAAGTGAGGTGCATGAAATGTTTTACTTTTTTCATCTTTAAATTTTTTATTAGTTGAGAGTCTGTGAGTTTTATAAAGCACAAGTCAGAAGTCTATTCATATTCCATATTTAATGGGAAAGTAGAACTACATCTAGAATAGCATATTTATAAAAACAGGCACAGGTTTAAAAATAAAATTTTAGCATAAAGGATAGCTCTAAGGTCATCTTTCCCTTTTTATGGCATTTTAGACAAGATGCAGTTCGTAAGTCTAAAATAGTTTTTTGTGTCTTTTAAAGATGCTGTTGAGGGGGCCGGAGCGATAGCACAGCGGGTGGGGCTTTTGCCTTGCACGCGCCGACCCGAGTTCGATCCCCGGCATCCCATATGGTCCCCCAAGTACTGCCAGGAGTAATTCCTGAGTGCAAAGCCAGGAGTAACCCCTGAGCATCGCTGGGTGTGACCCAAATAGCAAAAAAATAAATAAATAAAATAAAATAAAGATGCTGTTGAACATCCCTTTCTCCTCTGCACATTTCTAAATCATTTTGTCATCTCATCACTGTTATTCAATTATGTAATTGATAAATGGTCTCATCTACCACCGTCATAACCATGAGTTTTAGTGCCATAGGCCACTGGACTAACATATTATTCTGATCTACCCCCTAAAAGTGGGTTTGTAATATAAAATCCCTGGGGACTAGAAAGTATTAGACCATTTTTCCCTCCTTTTTTTTCTTTCTTTTTGGGTCACACTTGGCGATGCTCATGGGTTACTCCTGGCTCCACACTCAGGAATTACCCCTGGTGGTGCTCAGGGGACCATATGAGATGCTGTAAATTGAACCCAGGTCAGCCACATGCAAGGCAAACACCCTACCCACCTTGCTATTGCTCCAGACCTTCCCCTCACTTTTTTTTAATTGAATCACTATGAGAACAGTTACAAAGATTTCAGGCTTAAGTCTCAGTCATACAATAATCAAACACCCATCCCTTCACCAGTGCACATGATCCACCACCAAGAACCCCAGTATACCCTCCCACCCCCCACGCTGCCTGTGTGGCAGATGATTTTCACTTTACTCTCTCTTTACTTTGTTTACATTCAATTTTTGACACAAAACATACTACTATTAATTGGAATATTCCCCCAACAATCAGACCTGCCGAAAAGCCATCATTAAATAGTTTTTCCTTTATTGCTGATAATGAAGAGAATATGATGTCGCTGGCTGCAACAGCGGCACATGGTTTTGGAATTCTGGTATTTTAGTAATTAAGTCCAGAGGTATTTCTGCCAGCAGCCTCTGTGTTCCAAGATTGTGTACCTCTAGAATCATGGCTGTTCAGGAGTGGAGGAGCCATTCGTGGGTGGCTGCTCAGGGCCCTTTTGGGCAGGGAAGGAGGGCAGGGCCGGTTCTGCCCTCCCCTCCCGTGGCGAGATTTTCCGTGCACCCCATCACTGCAAGGTCCTACCTCCCTGTCCAGTTGGCTCTGAGAGGTGGTGGTCACCATGCTGCCACAGAGGGGAAAAGGCCTAGGGAAAAAAAACCCATCCCCTCCCAGGCCGTAGCTTATTTCACAGTCCAGGAGCATTTCTGCCAGCAGCTACTGTGTTCCAAGATTGGTTTGTGTGCCTCTGGAATCATGGTCGTTCGGGGGCAAAAGATCCACTCCTGAACATTTTTTTGTATATCAGGAAAGGTGGCTCGGACGCATAATCAACCGCGCGGTTTGAAGAAATAGTCCTGGTCCCCACATACCGGAGCCATGTTAGTAGAAGCTCAGTGTCTCTGCGATTCCATCTGGAGAAAGCAGGGACTCTGCACCCTCTCCATCTGGGGCATCCCGGTGTTATAAGCTCAGTTTGGGGTACAGAACATTCTCTGGTGCCGTGTGTGGTGCCCGCCGGCCTGGATTTTTCATTGCTGAGTCCTTCCTCTCATTATGGCAACTTTTTATTCATTAGTTGTAAATCTATTTGACAATTTGAGAATTAAAAAAATGGAAAACATATCAAAGTGTTTATTTCGTTAGACAGAGGCTACATATCAGTGAAGTTGTTTTATACAGTATAATGTACTATAAATAATTTTTGATGGTGAAGTTAGTGAATTCATTTTATTATTATCTATTGTAAGTGGCAACATATTCAGTGCTGAGATTTATATCAAAGAATAAGCAACTCTCATTTTCCTGTTGATATAACTGACTCCTTCAAGTCTACAGTCATTTTGAGAAAAAAGTGTACACAATCACTTTTTCAAACATTTTCTTCATTTTTTCCAAAGAGGAAATTAATAACTGGTGGTCAAACCTGTCAACTTGTCTTAGTTTCTACTGAGTTTAATTTGTTAGTTAGAGCTGAGATGTTGATGAGAGTACATCAAATTTATACAGAAGATATGATAATGAATCTTTAAATATCACCATGTCATGCAATCAACAAAGGAGAAGATAGTGATTTTGGGGATAAAAGTTGGTACCAATCACGAGAGATTTCTAAGGACTATGGAAGGAGAAGTCAGAGGAAAGTGTCACAAATCTCAAATAGCAATGGGATCGGAGATAAAAAACAAAACTGAAAATGTATCCTTTTACCTCTTAGGATGCCATTAACAATACCATCCTAATAATATGAATAGAATAACAGTGAGAGAAAACAGACCACAACAGGTGAGGGATATAGCTCAGCAAACAGAGAAAATGCGGCACATGTGTAAGCGGTCTGGGTTACATTCAATGTGCCATAAAACACAACAAAACACACGATTCCACAATCCTCCCCCTCCAACCCCAGGTAGCCATCATTAAAATAACACCAATAACAGTAGTTATAATAATAAGGATGATATATAAAAGATAATACAGTGGATTGAGGAAGAAATGGAAAACTTTTTAAAAGCTGAACAAAATTCAAGAGTCAGAAAGTCTTGGATGGAATAAAACATACACTCCAGAGAAGATTTTTCTCCTGCCACTAGGAATGGAAATGGGATTATTTCTGTGAGAAAGAATTGGAAATATTCCCAAATTAAGACTTCACAGGAAAAGAGGTGGAGTAGAGAAATAATGGTAGGACTCAGATTGTGCCTGCATTATAGCCCTAATGTGGAGTAAAGCATCACTCTCTAACCTAAACTTGTGGTCAGATTAAATTAAATTGCAAAGCCCAAACAGGTGCCAAATCATAAGGTATCAGTTTCTTGCTTATTAAAAGGGGGAAAAGTCTATTAACAACAGAAATATTCTAAAAGCTGAAGAGTCCATTGCATAATACTTCCTGGACAGGCAATTTTTTCAGGTCAGCATTACTTCATTCAAATTCTGTGCCAACTTGGACCATACCAGACACCGTTTATTATGATAAAATCTTTACCTCTTAAAATTCTTTACCAAGCTTCTGCAAACATTATTTATTCCACCTTTTATTCTTTGAATTCCAGGAACTGTATTTGATCTTTTTAGATATTCTTTCCCTGACTCTTATCCTCCTTTTACCCATTACTGATGGCTATAATAAAGATCATTAGCTAGTATTGCTTCCTCTTCTTTTCCATAATAACGACTATACTGAATTTTTCATTGTTCAAAATAATAACAATATACACACTTAATTCTCTCAGCTTGATGAGATCATGAGGTATATTGAATTACTGCTTGCAGCAAAGTATCATAACCAACCTCAGGCTTGTAATTAATTGGACTCTGTGACTTAACGTTAATGGAGTGTTGACAAGAGCGCTGCATGCTTGCCTATCCCAGCTTGACCTTCTTTTGCCCTTAGGAGACCCATCGTCTGCCAAGGTCCCAGACACATACACAGGGCATTATAGCACAGAGTCCCAAGTCCAGGTGAGACCTTTCAGACCTGTACAGTGGGATGCTTTGCTGCCCAGAAAGAAGATATAGTACCTGACAGTGTTTGGATTACTAAAATAGGTTTTCTGAAGGATAGAAAACCCATTTCTATTTAGCATAATCATATCTAACGCATTACTAAATATGCCAGAAAAAAAATAAAAAGAACTGCCTTTTTAAATCCACTGTCTCGTAAAGCCCTTTAAGGAAAGACGTGCTGGAACTGAAGTTTTAGTACAGTGGGCAGAGCACGTGCCTTGTATGAGTCCAACCAGGTCGTTCAAGGTCCACCAGAAGTAACCCCTGAACACAGAGCTCAGAGGAAGGCTTGAACATTGCCAGGAGTGGTCCAACACCAAAAAAAAATAAAAGGGAAAGAAAATAATTTCGTTGTCCACCTTCTCACAAACGGATTGATGTTCATGATGTCAGTGCTTTACTTCCTCCATCACTTCAATCTGTGTGTGCAGAGACTTCAGAGCTCCTCAGGTCATTTTCTTTCTGGGTTAGAGACTAATCCCAATGGAGACTATTGACACAGTCACAGCAGCGACTCCTCAAGAGTCAAGAGGAGGAATATACTGCCTTTGGGAGTACAAATATTTCTATTCTAGATACATACTTCCTAAATCAGACATGGACATGTCTTCCTGCCATAAAACTCTAAAGCTTATTATAAATTAGGATATTTGGAGGTAAGAGTCATTATTTATATTGCTTAAGAGAAAGTCAGTGTAGAATAAAGTGAAAATATATAATAGCTCTAGGCTCTACAGTACCAAACCACCTAAGATAACAGCATGCTGAATACATATCAGACAATTCAACATTTATTTATGTAGTCATTTAACTTAATGAATCAGTTTGGCAGTTAAAACAAAGCACTGCCCCATCCCGAACAGCCGCCCTGGCTAGCAGCATGCTGTTCCCCAGCACCGCAGCCAGTTTCTCTTCCAGCCAGGTATGTGATCTCCCCTGCCCCGCCATGCCCAAGTCCCAGCCAGCGTCTCGGACCCAGATGATAACGGCCCCTAACCCATCCTGGACTGCCCCCCTAGCCAGCAGCAACCCCAATTAAAAAGCCACAGTCAAAGAAATCATTGCTGAAAAGTTCCCATAGCTGGAGAATGCAGGCATCCAGAGTCAAGGAGCCCAAAGGGTACCAACTAAAAGAGACCCTAACAAAAAAACTCCAAGACATATCATAGTTAGAATGATGGACGTCATGGAGAGAGACACAATACTGCAAGCAGCAAGGTCAAAGAAGGAAATCACATATAAAGGAGCACCCCTTAGATTCACAACAGACCTATCAAAGGAAACCCTCCAAGCCCGAAGGCAGTGGTGGGATATAGAAATTAAAGACATGGAAACCCAAAAGACTATCTGAAATTCAATCAAACCAAGAGCTGTTTATTCAAGAAAATAAACAAGATTGATAAAGCACTAGCAAGACTCACAAAGAAAGAGAGAGAGAGAGAGAACCCTTATAAACCGAATCAGAAATGAAAAGGGGGACATCACAACAGAAACCAAAGAAATTCAAGACATCATCAGAGACTACTTTGAAAGTCTGTATGCCACAAAACAAGAGAACCTAGAAGAAATAGATAAATATCTGGATTCCTATAATCTCCAAGGCCGAATCAAGAATACCTGCAATACCTGAATAGCTAATATGAAGGAAATTGAAACTGTAATCAAAAGTCTTCCCAAAAACAAAAGCCCAGGTCCAGATGGATTCACTGGCAAATTATTCCAAACATTTAAAGAGAACTTATTGCCAGTTTTTCTCAAGCTTTTCCAGAAAATTGAAGAAACAGAAACTCTCCCAAACAGTTCCTATGAGGCTCATATCTCCATAATACCAAAAGAAAACAAAGACACTACAAAAAAAAAGAAAAGAAAGCTACAGGCCAATATCTCTGATGAACACAGATGCAAAGGTTCTCAAAAAAATATTATCAAATAAAATTCAATAACTCATCAAAAAGATCATACACCACGACCAAGTGGGATTCATCCCGGGGATGCAAGGATGGTTTAACATTCGGAAATCAATCAACATAATCCATCATATCAACAAAAGAAAAGATAAGAACCGTATGATCATAGATGAGATCTGGAGCAGCTGCACATGAAATGGCTCCTCTGCTCCTTAAAGACTATGATCCGGGAGGTACACTAACCCATTTGGGCACCCAGCGGCTTCTTATAGAAATGCATCTAGACTGTGAACTGAACTACAGCACCATGCTACCCTGGAAGAGGGAAGGATTTTCTCTCTCAACCTTTTCTTTCTATGGGGGAGATGGCAGGGGCGGCAGTGGCAGCAGTGGTGCCCACGTGGCATCTGCCATCTTTTAAAACTCACAACCCAGAGGTATGAGTTTGCAGTGACATGGCTCGCAGGAGATCATGGGATAGGGGTGTTACCAGCACACTCTCCACCCAGATGAGATCCGGAGCAGCCATGCACAAAACAGCCCCTCTGCTCCTTAAAGACTAAGATCTGGGAGGTCTACTAACCCATTTGGGCACCCAGCGGCTTTTTATAGAAATGCATCTAGACTGTGAACTGAGCTAAAATATCAGAAATCCAAAACCGCAAGCTCATATAATTTTCATTCTCAGCAATGAAAAACAAATTATCAAATGATGCCTTTTCAGCAGGTTTGATTGTTGGGGGAAAATTCCAAATAATAATAGTGAGTTGTCTGCTGAAATATTGAACGTATTCAAAGTATAGAGAGAATAAAGTAAATATCATTAGCCATTCAGGTGGGGGAGTGGGTGTGGGAGGGGGGTTTATTGGGGTTCTTGGTGGCAGAACATGTCACTGGTGAAGGGATGGGGGTTTGATCATTATATGACTGAGACATAAACCTGAAAGTTTTGTAACTTTTTTCGTGGTGATTCAATAAAATAAAAATTAAAAAAAATTAACAACAACAAAAAAATCCATATGATCATATCAATAGGTGCAGAGAAAGCATTTGACAAGATCCAGCACCCATTGATGATGAAAACTCTCGCTAAAATGGGTATAGAAGGGACTTTCATCAATATAGTCAAAGCCACCTCCCCAACTTCCAACTCTACTACAAAGCGGTAGTCATTAAAAAGCATGGTACTGGAACAAAGGCAGACCTGCAGACCAATGGAACAGGGTTGAATACTCTGACATACACCCCCAAATATATGATCATCTGATCTTTGATAAGGGAGCAAGAAATGTGAAGTGGAGCAAGGAAAGCATGTTTAACAAATTGTGCTGGCAAAACTAGACAGCTACATGCAAAAAAAAAATGGGCTCAGACCTCCACCTATCACCATGTACAAAAGTCAGATCAAAATGGATTAAAGACCTCAACATCAGACCAGAATCCCTAAGGTACATTGAAGACAAGGTCGGCAAAACCCTCCACGACACTGAAGCCAAAGGTATCTTCAAAGCTGACACGCCACTGGCCAAGCAAGTGAAAACAGAGATAAATAAATGTGACTATCTCAAACTAAGAAGCTTCTGCATCTCAAAAGAAACAGTGACCCAAATACAAAGACAATCTACAGAATGGGAAAGGATATTTACGCAGTACCCATCCGATAAAGGGTTGATAACAAGGATATACAATGCACTGGTTGAACTTCACAAGAAGAAAACTGCCAACCCAATCAAAAAATGGAGTGATGAAATGAACAGAAACTTTCCCAAAGAAGAAATCTGAATGGCTGAGAGACACATGAGAAAATGTTCCACATCACTAATCATCAGGGAGATGTAGATCAAAACAACAATGAGATATCATCTCACACCACAGAGACTGGCCCACATCCCAAAAAACAAAAGCAACCGGTGTTGGCATGGATGTGGGGAGAAAGGGACTCTCCTTCACTGCTGGTGGGAATGCTGACTGGTTCAGCCCTTTTGGAAAACAATATGGACGATTCTCAAAAAATTAGAAATTGAGCTTCCATTTGACCCAGCAATACCACTCCTGGGAATATATCCCAGAGAGGCAAAAACGTATAGTAGAGATGACATCTGCATTTCTATGTTCATTGCCGCACTGTTTACAATAGCCACAATATGGAAAAACCAGAGTGCCCAAAAAACAGATGACTGGCTAAAGAAACTCTGGTATATCTACACAATGGAATACTACGCAGCTGTCAGAAAACATGAAGTCATGAAATTTGCATATAAGTGGATCAACATGGAAAGTATGCTGAGTGAAATGAGTCAGAAAGAAAGAGACAGACATAGAAAGATTGCACTCATATGTGGAATATAAAGTAGCTGAGAGGTACAAGCTTCCATTGTTGCAATTTCTGACAGATATTTCTCTGGACTTAGTTACTAAAATACTAAAATACAGAAATACAAAACCGTGCAGCTGCTAGTGCGGCTTCTCGACCTCATATCTCTTCATTCTCGGCAATGGAAAACAAATTTTCAAAATGCTTTCTTTTCAGCAGATTGACTTTAGGGGGGAGAAACTCAAATAATAGTGAGGTTTTTGTTGAAATATTGAATGTAATCAAAGTAAAGGGAAAGTAAAGTGAAATTTACCAGTTACACATGCGGGGTGGGGGCTGGGGAAGTGGGGGGAAGGTGGGAGGTATACTGTGATTCTTGGTGTTGGAATATGTGCACTGGTGAAGGGATGGGTGTTTGAGCATTGTATGACTGAGACTTTAACCTGAAAGCTTTGTAACTTTCCACATGGTGATTCAATAAAAGAATAAATTAAATATATATATGTATATATATATAGTCAAAGCCATCTACTACAAGCCTATGGCAAGCATCATCCTCAATGGGGAAAGATTAAGAGCCTTCCCTCTAAGATCAGGGATGAGACAGGATGCCCACTCTCATCTCTTCTGTTCACTATAGTGGTTAGCCAAACAGAATAATGGTTAGGCAAGAAAAATATATTAAAGGCATTTAGGTAGGAAAGGAAGAAATCAGGCTCTCACTATTCACAGATGATATGATACTATTTTTAGAGAACCATAAAACCTCTACCAAGAAACTTCTAGAAACAATATACTTGTATAGTAAAGTTACAGGCTATAAAATCAATACCCAAAAGTCCATGGCTTTCCTATACGCCATGAGAGAGAAGAAAGTGATATGAAAAAACAATCCCATTCACAATCATGCCTCAGAAAATCAAGTACCTTGGAATAAGCTTTACTAAGGAGGTAAAGAACTTTTACAAAGAAAACTACAAAAGGCTATTTCACTAAATAAAAGAGGACATGAGGAAATGGAAAGCTATCCCCTGCTCATGGATTGGGAGAATTAACATTGTCAAAATGGCAATACTCCCCAAAGCATTGTACAGATTCAATGCAATTTCTATAAGGATACCTATGACATTCTTCAAAGAATTGGTTCAAACACTCCTGAAATTTATATGGAACAATAAACCCCCACAAATAGCGAAAGCAATTCTTGGGAAAAAGAAGATGGGAGGCATCACCTTCGCCAACCTCAAATTCTACTACAAAGCAGTAACAATTAAAGCAGCATGGTACTGGAACAAAGGCAGAGCCGTAGACCAATGGAACAGGGTTGAGTATCCCTACACACATCCCCAAATATATGATCATCTAATCTTTCATAAGGCAGCAAGAAATGTGAAGTGGAGCAAGGAAAGCCTCTTTATCAAATGGTGGTCACAAAACTGGACAGCTACATGCAAAAAAATGGGCTCAAATCTCTACCTAACACCATATACAAAAGTCAGATCAAAATTGATTAAAGATCTCAACATCAGACTAGAATCCATAAGGTACATGGAAGACGAGGTTGGCAAAACCCTCCATGACATTGGGACTATTTTAAACCAAAAAACTTCTGCACCTCAAAAGAAACAGTGACCAAAATACAAAGACAATCCACAGAATGGGAATGGATATTCACCCAGTGCCTATCTGATAAGGGGTTGATATCAAGGATATTAAGGCACTGGTTGAACTCTACAGGAAGAAAACATCCAACCCCATCAGAAAATCAGGGGTGGAAATGAACAGAAATTTTCTCAAAGACAAAATCCTAAAGGCAAAAAGACCCATGAGCTGTGAGAAAAGATGAAGTTATGAAATTTGCATAAAAGTGGATCAATATGGAAAGTATCATGTTAAGTGAAATGAGTCAGAAAGAGAGAGACAGACATAGGAAGATCGCACTCATCTGTGGAATATAAAATAACAGAGTGGGGACTAACACCCAAGAGTAGTAGAGATAAGGACCAGGCGGTCTTGGCCTCACATGCTGGGGGAAAAGGCAGCCCAGATAGAGAAGGGAACAGCAAGTAGAGGATGTTGGGAGGGCTCATTCGGGTTAGAAGATTCGAACTGAAAGTAGACTATAGACCGAACATGAAGGGCACTCAATAACTCTATTGCAAACTACAACACCCAAAAGGAGAGAGAACAAAAGGGAATGCCCTGCTGCAGAGGCAGGGTGGGGTGGTGGGGGATGGGATGGGAGTGGTGGGAGGGATACTGGGAACACTGGTGGAGGAGAATGGGCACTGGTGGAGGGATGGATAAATGTGTGACTGAAATGCAAACATGGAAGTTCACAAGTTTGTAACTGTACCTCATGGTGATTCACTAATAAAAATTTTTAAATAATAATAATAATACTGTCACTCTTACTGTCATCCCGTTGCTCATCGATTTGTTCGAGCGGGCACCAGCAACGTCTCTCATTGAAAGACTTATTTTTACTGTTTTTGGCATATCTAATACACACGGGTAGCTTGCCAGGCTCTGCAACGTGGGCTTGATACTCTCAGTAGCTTGCCGGGCTCTCCGAGAGGGGTGGAGGAATCAAACTCAGGTCGGCCCCGTGAAAGGCGAAAGCCCAACTGCTGTGTTATCGCTCCAACCCAATAATAACCTTGTGAAATAAACAATAATCAAAAATAAAACAAAGCACCATAAACTGATTGGCTCAGATATCAGAAATAAATTTTCTTACAGTTCTGGAGGTTGGCAGTCTGTGTTTTAGGATGCCAGCATGGTTGAGTTCTGATGGGGAGGCATTACGTTAGAGTTTGAGTGGTCTCAGTGTTTCCTCAGATGCTGGTATAGGGAAAGTGGGTATGGATAGAGGAATGGGAGAAAGAACATGAGAAAGAGGAGGGAAAGAAGGGAAAAGGTTAGAGGGAGAGAAGAGTGAGGAAAGGAGAGAGTTGTCTTGTTACAGGGACACTGCAACTGGAGTTAATCATTTTTCATTTCTTTATTGTTTTGTTTTGTTTGGGGGCCACACCTGAAGTGTTCAAGGCTTACTCCTGGCCCAGCAGACCACTACTAGTGGCCTCAGGTAACCATATAAGATTTTGTAGATTGAGTCCAGGTTAGCTGCCTGCAAGGCAATTCGTTCTCTACTCATTGTACTATAATTCCAACCCACAGTCCATTATTTTTCTCTTATCTACATCTAATTATATCTCAAATATCTCACCCATATCAATTGGGGGATATATCCATAACATATTAATCTGAAGAGGACAAAGTTCAATCCAAAGCAAACATTGTATTGATCATCTTGATATCATAGTTTGCTGACACTGAGTAGATATTGATGAAAGAGAATGTCACATTGTCTGTTTTTGTGGAGCTTTCAGGTAAGTGAAGGGATTCAGAAAATAAGGGTACACAGCTCAAAAGTAGCATTCATTGCAAACTGTAAGAAATGTGGGAACAATATAGACGAACTATTTAGGCACCCAGTTTAGGGGATGTTTCCCTGAACAACTGTTCAAACACTAAAACCAGGTGAAAGAGCACAAATTACATAGGTGAATGGGGTAGAGACAAGGAGTATAAAGGAGAAAAAATAGTATGCATACAACACCTGAGAGAGAAAAATGCAATTAAGGACTTAGAGGAGCAGAAGCATATCTCACATTTAATCACATATTTTCATTTAATCACATATTTTGATAGGACTGACAATGAGAAATGGCATACGGGTTAGCAATGACCAGATTACTCAAGAACTTATAACAAATGCTAAGCACCAATTTATATGCTAAGACTAAACTCATAGCAATTTTAATTTCCAGAAGAATAAAGACTTTGCCTGCAAAATACATTATATAGAATCCATACAGCAAATCTATTCTCTATTAAGGTAATGAGAAATGCAAAAATATATAATTTCCCCAAGTTTATGAGAATAACTCAGTCTGAAAATTTGCATTGGTGTTATAGCAGAGTAATTTCCTCTTTATAGGTGATGGTGCTCAAATTCAACACAGTGAAAGCAAAACAGGTGCCTGACTGTTTCTATGGGGACAGGTAACAAGGGGCGGGAAAGCTCCCATACAATTGTCAGCATTTTAAGTATCACAATTAGACTTTCACTCATTCAGTGGGTCATTAAAAATGTTTATTGAAAAATCTACTCTGAGCCTGGCACTCAATCACTATACTCTATATGTAAATAAAGCAATCATCCTGTTCCATTGAAATTACATTATACAGGAATGACAGATCAATAGAAAACATCTTTTTAAAGGTATCATATATGGTATGCTAGAAAGGGAGGCATACTGGAGAATTCAAATATATTGGGAAGATATTAGAAGTCCCTACATTAGGAAGAGGTGATAGTTGGCATAAGCTAGGTTATGAAGAAAGTCTTATTCAGAAAAGAAGCATTTAAATAAAGCTTTAAGTAGGGAATTAGCCCTGAAATTACTGGAGGGAAAAATTTACAGGCAACGAATGAACATTCCAGACTTAGGAAGAGCCAGTATAGAGAAATTATTATTTATATTTTATTAAGGCCACCCAAAGGGGCTGATATGGCTGGTTTCAGTGAATGAGAAAGAAAAAAATCAAAGATGAAGTTGAATTTAGGGGAAGACCATCTCAATGAGGGCTTTACATATTATTATAAAGGTTTTGTCTTTTACTGAGAATGAAATTCAAGTCATTAGAGTGTTTGGATTGAGGAGTAAGATGATCTAATTTATGTTGAAAATGAATCCCTTTATTCACTGTGGCAGGCAGAATAATGGTCCCTAAGATATGTCTAAATCCTAATGCCTGGAATCTGTGACTATATTATCTTCCACTGAGAAAGAGAATTTACAGATGTGATAAAGTCAAGGGATTTGAGAAGGATTATTTGGGTAGATTTAATCCAATCACCTAATGGGAGAATTTGGGAAGTAGAAAGACAGAGGATAGATCAGAGATATGCAGTGTAGAGTGGAAGCCATGTGCTGTTGTTGGTATTAGAGACAGTGCATGAAAGTCCGTCATAGCGAAGAATCTGGTGGTTTCTAGAAGCTTCTAGAAAACAGAATGGAGCTCAGTTTGTAGCCAGCAGGATAACAGTGACTTTAGTCCTGCAGCCAAAAGGAAATGGATTCTTCAGTGAACAAAGAAAGTGTCCCTACTCAGTATTTCCAGAGGCAATCCAGCTTGTCAACATCTTGATTTTTACTCAGCGATTTCTGTACAACACACAAGACCATGAGTTTGTGCCATTTTTAGCAAACCTAGTCAAGAAATAATTCAATATTAGACCAGTGTAGGTCATTAGACTTTCTATTGTCAGACACAACTCACCTAATTTCTTAGTTAATCCTAAGAGCCTAAAATCAACTACAGTTGTGCTTGTTTGCAAAATAGTTGTTTAAAATTTCTTCACATGTGAATTTCATTAACATGTGATTATATCTGGGGCTGGAGAGATAGTGCCAAGGTTGAGGTGTTTGCATTGCATGGGGCCCACCATGAATCCATCCCTGGCACCGCATATGGTCCCCTGAGTACTTCCAGGAATGATCCCTGAGCACCACTAGGTGAGGCCCCAAGCCAAATAAAAGTGAAAATATATTAACTTTCATTTCATCCAAAATAGGCCATTAATATGGAAAAAGTGATGGTAAAAAGTGGAAAGATATTGGAATTGTCTTAGATTACAGGAATATGAAAATGCACAGTTGCTTTGAAAAATGTCTGGCAGTTCCTTGAAAAGTTTAAAATGGAGTTACATAAGATGCAGTGGTTCTATTCTGGTAGAAACATATGTTTACACAAGAACTTGTTAATAGTGTTTATAGTTGTTGATGGTTGCATTATTTATGATAACTTCAAAGTGAAGACAATGAAAATATCCACTGGCCAATGAATAACTAAAATGTACCCTACTTATACAGTGGAACAGTATTCACTAGTAGGGAAATAAAATAGGGATGATACTTGGAGTAGCACAAATGAGTCTTGGAAGTATCCTGCTTGTGTTTTTGATACTTCAATTTCCTGGAAAGCTTGTAACTTTCTCACAGTGATTCAATAAAATTTAAAAAAAAAGAAATATCATGCTAAACAAAAGTAGCAGGAAACAAAGACACATGTTGCATATATCTTTGTTCCTGTGATGTGCCCTTCATAGAAACATGTACAGAAGCTGGAAGCAGGAGAATGTTTGCCTTCAAAGAGTGTTAACAGAAACTGGAGTGAGTAACTATGAATATGTTTTCTTTAGAGGTTGATAAATATCCTAGAATTAGATAATGCTGATGATTTCACAATTGTGTATCTACACCGAAACTCACTGAATTTTATACTTTAAAGAAATGAATTTTATAGTACATGGATTATATTTCTAAAATTTCCCAGAAATTAGAAATGTACTGAATGAAACATTATGTGTGCTATATTTGTATACTGCATAATTGTATAGTTATAATACAATAAATACAATAAAAAGTTAATAAAGAAATTCATGTCATAGAGATTAAGAAATTCAAAACAAATACAAGCTGAGCCTTAAAGCCTTAATACAGAGCACACTAGATTTCTGCAATGCTCACTTTATTTTGTAATCATTAAACCAAAACATAAATTACTTGCAAGTTCATGGGGATTTTCAGAGTATTTCAGTATAATTCTGATGATTTTGCAATTGTGTACATACACTAAAATTCATTTACAGAAATGAATTTTATAGTGTATTAATTATATTTCAAAAGTGCCCAGAAATTAGAAGCATGTACCAAACGAAATATTACATGTGCTAAACTTGTATATTACATAATTGTATGGTTACAATGTGATAAATAAAAGAAAGAGCTAATAAAGAAATCCATGTCATAGAGATTAAGGAATTCGACATGAATACAATCTGAGCCTTAGAGCCTTAAGGCTAGATTTCTGCAATGCTCACTATGCTTTGTAATCATTAAATCAAAACATAAAATGACTTGCAAGTTCATGGGGGTTTTCAGAATATTTCAGTATTTCTTTACCCAATGCATACATAATTAAAATTTTTATGGGCCAGATAGATAGTATAGTGGGTAAGCCTCTTGCCTTGTATGCTTGCATGCCACTGACCTGGGTTTATTTCCCAGTACCATATATGGTCCCCTATGAACCTCCAAGAGCTATGCCTGAGCACAAAGCCAGGAATAATCTGTCAGTACCAACAGGTATGGCCCAAGGTTCCCATTTCCCCCCAATTTTAAGATCATATTAGTTACACTTAATCCTGCTGCATTTATTCTTGCTCAATATGGATTATTATTTCAATCTACAGAAAACTTACCTAACTTCAATAGTTTTCAGAGATGCAAAAACAAAATAATGTAATTCAATTTCCTTATTTAATATAGAAAATATTATGTATTAAGTGACTGGATCAGGTAGAAAGATCTTCAGTGTCACTGAGACTGTCTTCTCATTCAATTGCACTGAAAGTATTTTGTCTTTTGGAGTATAGGACATATTTTCTATCTTTGAGATGTCAGCTTGTGGTCATCATATTAAAAAGTACCCTAACTGTTAATGAAGTAATTTGCTGGCAATTAGAGCAATAAAGGGCAGGTACTTGCTCTGACCTCTGTCTGCATTTCTGATAACCTCCACGAAATCTTCCACAGAAATGTTCCAGCCACATCTTGACCTCTTGCACATTTTCTCATGTCTAAGTGCCTACCAGCTCAGAGACTTTGTAATGACTACTACCTTTACCTGAAAAGTTCATTGCTTAAAACTGGGGATTTGTGGGGGAGGGAGGGACTGGGCATGTTAAGGTCTATGCATCATCCCTATTCAGAAGTTTTTAAAGGGCTTCGGTTTCCCCAGTGATATGGGTGAGGATTCACAGATTCAACAAAATGGAAAACATGAGATCAAAGTGGCAACACAAAAACTTTGTAACATGCCTGTCAAGGTGACAGGTGGGGGTGGAATGGAGGGTCAGGTAGGGAGGGAATTGGGGGATGCTGGTGGAGGGATTGGTGTTGAATTATTGTATGCCTAAAACTCAACTATCAGTAACTTAGTAAATCATGGATCTTTAATCAAAAGAAATTTTAAAAAACTTTTTTAAAGAAGTCTTTTCCAACTGTTAACCAATCCCCATATGTCACTAAGCACACCGTCTTCCTATGCCTTCAACTTGCTTTATTTTTATTCTTGGGACCTGATCATCATCTGGATTATTTTTTAAATTGAAAGCCATCACTTTAAGAAAAATAACAGTTCCTCCTTTCACTCTCATTTGAACCTAAGTGATTCCAGGAAAAATATTTCCTCTACTACTCTATAGCACAGTGTGTAGGGCATTTGCCTTGCACACGACCAACCTGGGTTCGATTCTTCCATTCTTCTCGGAGAGCCCGGCAAGCTACTGAGAGTATCCCGCCCACATGGCAGAGACTGGCAAGCTACCCGTGGCATATTCGATATGCCAAAAACAGTAGCAATAAGTTTCACAATGGAGACGTTACTGGTGTCCGCTCGAGCAAATCAATGAACAACAGGATGACAGTGCTACAGTGATACTTCTCTATATCCAATACATGATACAGAACAAAATTTTAGTTCATATTTGTTCAGTAATTAAAATAAGTGTAAAATGTCATTGTCACCTCATATGTAGAAGGATAAAACAATATTTTAGTTTATTATTCTAGCAAAGGGTGATTATTTTATGTAATATACCTAGCTATTTCCACTGTAAAGGGAATTTAAGATGCACTTAGTTTAAAATCCAGATTTCTGACAAGTGAATTGCAAAATGACTGATATGAGAACTGTTAATTGACAAGCCCTGTGAAATCCATCTGTGTAGATAGATGTTCATGCAGGAATCAGAAGTCTCTCTGGACACTCCCGAGGAACTGATAAAATGATGTTTTCAAAATCCTATGGCATCTAGTAGTTTGGTATATATATTTTGACTCGTTCTCATAAATTAATGTAAAGGATTTTATTTAAAACGTAAATCTTATTTGATTATTTCAAATAAGGACAAATCAAAACTCGACTTACTGAAGCATTCTGTTATTCTCAGGATTTTCCATAATGCATAGATGTCAAAACACTAATTAGAGGTACTGTTTTCTTTCTGCTTAGTTGTCACAGCCATAGCAAATTTATTGTTTATATGAAAGCAGCAGGCTGGATGATCTTTCTGTCAACTGTTTTCACAATTAGTGACAAATTGGATGATTTTTGCTAGGATTAATTTGTTTTCCAATCATTTCTAACTGGACATGTTTTGTGCTAAAATATCCAAACATCAATTATGTATAAAAAAGAAATATTTCCCTAAAAATTTATTTTCCACATATTTCTTTAAATATCAAGGTTCCAGTCAAAACTGATACTGACCTCATCATTGACCATCAATCGTGAGAAATAATCAGGGGTCTCTATTTCAAATAATATTCTGACATCCAACTGATCTTTACAGTTCTTAAAAATAACATTTTCTTTTTGTTTGTTTTTGTTTTGTTTTGTTTTTTATTTTTTTAATTAGTGAATCACTGTGATGGTACAGTTACAGATTTACACATTTTCGTGCCTGTGTTTCAATCATGCAATGTTTGAGAACCCATCCCTCCACTAGTGCCCATTGTCCACCACTAATGAACCCAGTATCTCTCCCATCCCCCAATCTCATCCCCCCCATCCCATCCCACCTTTGTGGCAGGGCATTCCCTTTTGTTATCCCTCTCCTTTTGGGTGTTGTGATTTGCAATAGGGGTATTGGGTGACCATCATGTTCAATCTATAGTCTACTTTCAGCATGCATCACCAGCGTGAAATGCTTTCATATTTCACCTTTAGCACGGGTTCTCCAACCACATTTCACTCGGGGTTCCCTTCTCTCTCTGAGCTACCTTTTCCCCCAGTATGTGAGGCCAGCTTCCAAGCCATAGAGCCAACATTCTGGTACTTATTTCTACTATTCTTGGGTGTTAGTCTCCTAGTCTGTTATTTTATATTCCACAGATCAGCGCTATCTTTCTATGTCTGTCACTTTCTTTCTGACTCATTTCACTTAGCATGATACTTTCCATGTTGATACACTTATATGCGAAGTTCATGACTTCATCTTTTCTAACAGCTGCATAGTATTCCATTGTGTAGATGTACCAAAGTTTCTATAACCAGTCATCTATTCTCAGGCACTCGGGTTTTTTTCCAGATTCTGGCTATTGTAAACAGTGATGCGATGAACATATAAATGCAGATGTCATTTTGACTATACCTTTTTGATTCTCTGGGGTATTTTCCCAGCAGTGGTATTGCTGGGTCAAATGGAAGCTCAATTTCTAATTTTTTGAGAAGTGTCCATATTGTTTTCCAAAAGGGCTGAAATAGTTGGCATTCCCACCAGCAGTGTAGAAGGTCCCTTTCTCCCCACATCCTCACCAACAGCAGTTGCTTTTGTTGTTTTGGATCTGGGCTGCATTCTTTCGAATGTGGTATGAGATGGTATCTCATAGTTGTTTTGATCTGCATCTCCCTGATGATTAATGAGGAAGAGCATATTTTCATGTGCCTTTCGGCCATTCGTATCTCTTCCTTTATGTTTCTGTTCATGTCTTCGCCCCATTTTCTGATAGGGTTGTATGATTTCTTCTTGTAGAGTTCAACCAGTGCCTTATATACTCTTGATATCAATCCCTTATCAGATGGGTATTGGGTAAATATCCTTTCCCATTCTGTAGATTGTCTTTGTATTCTGGTCACTGTATCTTTTGTGGTGCAGAAGCTTCTTAGTTTAATATATAGTCTCATTTGTTTATCCCTGTTTCCATCTGGTTGACCAGTTGTGTGTCATCTTTGAAAATACCTTTAGCTTCAATATCATAGAGGGTTTTGCCGACCTTGTCTCCAATGTAGCTTATGGATTTTGATCTGATGTTGAGGTCTTTAATCCATTTTGATCTGATTTTTGTGCATAGTGTCAGGTTGAGGTCTAAGCCCATTATGTTGCATGTGCTTGTCCAGTTATGTCAGCACCATTTGTTAAAAAGGCTTTCCTTGCTCCACTTCACATTTCTTGCTTCCTTATCAAATATTAGATAATCGTACATTTGGGGTTGTGTGTAGGGATATTCTACCCTGCTCCATTGGTCTGTGGCTCTGCCTTTGATCCAGTACCGTGCTGTTTTAATTGTTACTGCTTTGTAGTAAAGTTTAAGGTTGGGGAGGGTGATGCCTCCCATCATCTTTTACCCAAGAAATGTTTTAGCTATCGATGGGCATTGTTTTAGCTATCCATATGAATTTCAGGATAGCGTGATCCATTTCTTTGAAGAATTTCATGGGTATTCTTATAGGGATCGAATTGAATCTGTAAAATGCTTTGGGGTGTATTGCCATTTTGACAATGTTGATTCTCCCTATCCATAAGCAGGGGATATGTTTCCATTTCTTCATGTCCTCTTTTATTTCATGGAGTAGCATTTTATAATTTTCTTTGTAGAGGTCCTAACTTCCTTAGTTAAGCTGATTCCGAAGTACATGATTTTCTGGGGCACGATTGTGAATGGGATTGCTTTTTTCATCTCCCTTTCCTCTGTCTCATTGTTTGCATATAGAAAGGCCATGGATTTTTGGGTATTGATTTTATTGCCTGAGACTTTACTGTACAAGTTTATTGTTTCTAAGAGTTATTTGGTAGAGGCTTTAGGCTTCTCTAGATTAGTATCTTGTGATCTGTGAATAGTGAGAGTTTGATTTCTTCCTTTCCTATCTGGATGCCCTTAATCTCTTTTTCTTGCCTAAATGCTATTGCAAGTACTTCCAGTACTGTATTAAAGAGAAGTGGTGAGAGTGGGCATCCTTGTCTTGTCCCCGATCTTAGAGGAAAGGCCCTTAGTTTTTCCCCATTGAGGATAATGCTTGCCATTGGCTTGCTGTAAATGGCTTTGACTATCTTGAGGAAAGTTCCTCCAAAACCCATTTTGGTGAGAGTTTTCATCATGAACAGGTGTTGGATCTTGTCAGATGCTTTCTCTGCATCTATTTATATGATCATATGGTTTTTATCTTTACTTTTGTTGATATGAAGGATTATGTTGATTGATTTCTGAATGTTAAACCATCCCTGCATCCCCAGGATGAATCCCACTTGGTCATGGTGTATGATCTTTTGGATGAGTTGTTGGATTCTATTTGCTAATATTTTGTTGAGGATCTTCGCATCAGTGTTCATGAGGGATATTGGGCTATAATTTTCTTTGCTAGTGGTGTCTTTGTTTGCTTTTGTTATTAGTGAGATATGTGCCTCATAAAAAACTGTTTTGGAGAGTTTTTTTCTTCAATTTCCTGAAAACGTTTGAGGAGAACTGATAACAGGTTCTCTCTAAATGTTTTGAAGAATTCGCTGGTGAACCCATCTGGACCTGTGCTTTTGTTTTGTGGAAGACTTTTAATTACAGTATTAATTTCCTTGATATTAATGGGTCTATTCATGTATTCCAAGTCTTCTTGGTTCAGTCTTGGGAGATAGTAGGAATCAAGGAATTTGTCCATTTCTTTTAGGTTCTCTTGTTTCGTGGCATGCGGACTTTCAAAGTAGTCTCTGATGATCTTTTGAATTCCATTGGTTTCTGTTGTGATGTCCCCCTTTTCATTTCTGATTCGGTTTATTAGGGTTCTCTCTCTCCTTCTTTGTAAGTCTTGCTAGCGGTTTATCAATCTTGTTTATTTTCTCAAAGAAAAAGCTTTGGTTTCATTGACCTTTCAAATTGTTTTCTGTGTTTTCATGTCATTAATTTCTGCTCTAAGTTTAATTATTTTTTTCCTTCTGTCTGGTTTGGGTTCCGTTTGCTGGTCCCATTCTAAGATCTTGAGCTGTGAAGCCAAGCTATCTATGTAGGCCCTTTCTTCCTTCCTGAGGAATGCCTGCTAGGCTATAAATTTTCCCCTTAACACAGCTTTAGCTGTTTCCCATAGGTTTTTGGTAGCTGTGTCTTCATTCTGATTAGTTTCTAGGTATCTTTTGTTTTCTTCCTTGATTTCCTTCCTGACCAACTCATTGTTCAATACTGAGTTGTTTCATTTCCAGGTGTTTGATTTTGTTCTCCGCGTCTGTGAGTGATTAGCTTCTATCTTCAGCACATTGTGGTCTGAAAAGATAGTAGATACAATTTCTATTTTCCCGATTCTATTGAGGTATGTTTTGTGACCCAGAACATGGTCTGTTTTGGAAAATGTTCCGTGTGCACTGGAAAAGAATGTGTATTCTTTCTTTGTGGGGTGTAAAGCCCTGCATAGGACTATAAGCCCTCTCTCTTCCATTTCTTCGTTCAGAATCAGTGTTTCCTTGCTGAGTTTTGTTCTTGTCAATTTATCCAGAGGTGATAAGGCGGTGTTGAAGTCTCTGACTACTATTGTGGTGCTAGCTATGTCCTCCTTAAAGTCTGTTAGCAGTTGTTTTAAGTATAAAAATAACATTTTCAAGATGATTTTTTGTAAATCACTGACTCATAGATAAGTTTTCTGAAAGGAGAAGTTGAGGCTGCAAGAAGCTTTGGATACCTGTGCAAAAGACTGTCATTTTGAGTTTAGGAATGGGAACAACAGTGGTATTATATCAGTTGCTAGAACTGCCATGAAGTACCACAATACGGGTAACTTAAAAATGAGAAATGTATCATCTCACATTCTGGAGATCAGAGGTATTGATACCAAAATCTTGATACTCAAATCCTCAGAACCATATGGAGTTGCAGGGATGGAACCCAGGTTGGCTGCATGCAAGGCAGTGCCCTGCCTATTATACTATTGCTCTAGCCCCATCTTTTAGATATTTAATACCATATTCAATCCTTTATGAGAAAAGTAATGCAGCTTCCATTTTGTATAAATGAAGTTAAAACAGTAACCAGTCACAGAACTTATTGCCTAATAAAGTTATATTTACTTCTGACTTCAAACTTATTTCTGATTTTCCATTATACCTCTAGATATCTGCACTGAACTTCAGGCTTTATTACCATTTTGAATGAAGGTTATATTTACTTCTGATTTCAAGCTTATTTCTGACTTTCCATTATACCTCTGGATACCTGTACTGAACTTCAGGCTTCATTGCCATTTTGTCACAGTCAAGGCAATTTCATTGTTTATATGAAAGCAGCAGGCTGGATGGGTATTTGTTAGTTCAACAGGGGTCACCGTTGAACAAACTAAAGTATACCCTAAAAATAAACTGATGCCCCTAATATCCTACATCATTCACTTTTAGAAATTTTCACTTAACTTCTAATATCCTACATAATTCACTTCTAGAAATTTTCACTTAACTTCTGTGGAATGAGTAATCCCAAAACCTAGTGACTTAATGACTAGTTTATTATATATCATGACTTAGGAATGGGGATGGAGGCAGCAGGTCAGAAGTGGGATATATTCTGTGCTCTCAAACTCTGTTCATTATAGCATTTGGCTGACAACTGGACTAGTCTATAGAGCCCAAGAAGACTTCCTTTCTAGGATCCTAGTGGGGAAACTCTGGGCTGAGGTCTTTCTTCTCTGGTTGCCACAAGGTCTCCTCAGCAGAAGTGTTTGGCTTATTTTAGTGGTTCAGAGCTCCAAAGTATCACTATTCCAGGTCACCAAGGTGGCAGCCGCAGAGTTTCTCACCTACTCTCAGAAACCCAATCAACCTTACTTGAGTCACACTCGACTGATGATGTGGCCGGTTCAGCATGCAGGGGAGAGAGCTACAGAATTTTCTGGAAGTAGGATGTATTGCAAGCCACATTTTAAAAGTTAATTACCAAGAAATAAGAAGACATCTGGAAAAAAACTAGTTCATAAACAGTTCATCATCCTAAGTGAAATAACTCAGGAAGAGAAAGGAAAATATCAGATGATGTCACTCACACGTGGTACAATGTCCAGGGAAGACATGCCTTTGATTCCCGACCACAGAGTATACCAGAATGGAGTGGAAATGGCCTCCAAGGGGTCAAGGGTAGTGGTGGAGGTACCCTGGCATTTTGGTGAAGACATATGGTAACATTGTACTCTTAAACATAAATATTTACGTTCATGAACAACTCAACAAAAAATAAGTTACAAAACAATTTAATTCTATGTTTAATCTTGTTAAATATATCAGTGAATGTGTTATTGCTTTTAGCATACATCACAAATCTGACTATATTAAATTAATAATAAATATTTGATAATAAGTTCAGTGACATTTTATCTGATATTACATTTTAGTACTTCTAACCAACGGTCTTAAGTACTGGATTACAGTCTAAAAGAATTCAAGTATCATATCATAAAAGTATAAAAGAGAAAAAAATAAATTATTTCAAAATTCAAGCCATTAATTTTTAATACCTAGGCCCTTAGAGTTGATCTGACTTCTTCAAATGTAACCTATGGTCTAGAGAACAGATCTTATAAGTCCTAGATTAGTCCCTAATCAAATCATGCTACTCTCCCTGGTACTTTGTTAGTGAATTTGGCAGCAATACAACACACTAATGTGGTTCGGAGTAGACCCAAAAGCTCAAGTACTTAGGTTTATACATCCAGTTGTGATCATTAGGAAGATACTTTAGCTCTCTGTACCTCAGTTTCTTAGCATAGTGTAATGGTAATATTATCACTTTACATATGGAGATGTGTGAAGAATTAGAATAATTGTGAAAAGCACATAAATGCTTAGAGCTTGAAAACTGGCATATAAATACATACTGTCATATTTCTTTATAAAAAATAAACATAATTTATCTAAGACTATACTTGTATTAGTGATAAATAGTAACCATTGCACTTAATAAATCAGTAAGATTTTATTTCTACTATATTTCAAATTCAAAACCAGACCACAATTTCCTTTATTCAAATTTAAATAAAATTTGCATATCAAAATATGTTCCTTGATTTTTTTATGGCAATTTTGAAATGCCTATTATCTTGAGTAATTGATAAAACTTGCATCTTTGCAGGCACATCAGCAAGCAAAATGACATTTTGTGTGGAATAAATTGATAAATTCGTGCCAAAGCAAGTGACAGCTCATTCTATGAGGATGCTGGACCCCCGCCAAACAAGCATCTAACATATGTGCTGACCGAGATCGCTGACTGGTACGACGTTGCTAGAAAGATGTCGGGGGAAAGTGTTTGTGTTTCTCAAACACATGCTGTGGAAGTGAGAATTACAGAACTTTAATAGCCAATTGTTGAGTGAAATAACTGCTGAGAAACCAGAGCTGTTGGGAGCATGGCAGTCATTAAGGGAAATGTCTCCCAGGCTGAGAAAGCCGACCTGGAGTAGGGGATTCTATACAGCCTCAAGATCTGTACAATGGACCCCGAGTGCCTTGGAGAGACGCCATGGTAAGCTGCCTCTCCCTGTGCCTCTGGCCTGGGTGGACCAGCCCCTCCTTAGGCCACTGTGGACCTGCCCGAGACAGAGAGGGTAAGTGAGTTACCAGGCTTCTTCATCCTTATGTCTTCCTTGGCCCTAGTGAGAAGGAAGCTGCCTATAAATGCAAAGAGAATCTCTGTTTATGGGCCTCCAGAGTTTTTCCATGGTCCCGAGAGCACCTTCCCTTTCACCCTGGAACACTAGTGTTAACTTGCCCTGGTCATTTTTGTTTCCTCTATGCACCAGTATCTGATTCCTCAGATACCCCATGATCTTCCAATTCTTTCCACACACTCTTCACAATATAAAATCCCATTAAATTCATGTTATGTTCATTCATTAGATCTGAACCTACTAGCCAGCTCTTTGGAAGTCTTTACCTTGCCTCTAAAAATGGGTCAAAATCCTTTGCTCCCCATCCCTTTAGCTCCACCGTGCTCTGCAACTACTTGCTGAGCTTATACTTTTAACCGAACTCTCTTGGGCACATGAAAGTCTAAACTGCACCTGTCAGGTTAAATGCCATGGGCTGACCGAGCACCCATCCATTGTCTGTACCAATCAGGACTGTTAAGCTGACAAAAACGTGTATTTCTTCAAAAATATCCCTGATGTGTAACGAATGAGTTCAAATAAATACCTTAGAGGTGCTGTAATTTAAAATTCCACAAATGGTATTTATAAAAATACTATGGAAACCTTAAATAACTTTATGCTGATTTATAAGCTGCTTCTGTTCATAAACCCTAAGAAGCGGAGACTATTAGCAACTCTCCTCCATTGAAGGACAATGGTTAACTCTCAAAGGTATCTGATCAGGAACACAACTCCTCCCCTCCTCCAAGTCGATGTCATCACATCACAACCCTCTCCAAAGTCTCACACCTACTGAGAGACCAGCATCGCTCTCTCCCTCATCCCCGAATACACTGCTCTACACTCTGAGTGCGGGGAGTCCCCTGTCCTTTTATGCCCCCAGCACACAGCAGAGTTCAGAATTTTCCATGCCCTTAAATATAGACAAGTGAAGTGATAATTGTTTGAAAACTCTAATTGTCTTATTATAGTAGACAAAGATGAATTTAAATTTTAGTTGGTTAAGCCTAATAACTATATAAATTTAAGGAGTTATGAGAAGATAGAGCTGTCAAAATATCACCCTTTATGTCTCATTCTCAACCCATGAAGCATACTAAAGAACTAAAACCTAATTTAAGATTTCTGGTTCCCTAAATGATTTCAATGGAAGTTTTCTGGTTTGGTAAAAATGAGTCAAAATGTATCTATAATGACCACAAATATTAACTCATTTTAGTTAAAATAACAGTTGTTTACATTAAATTACAAAATAAAAGTAAAAAGAAAGAACTAGGAGGAAATATAGTAGTGATATACCGGTAAAAATATCAGGTTAGATATGAATGTTAATGTCAGATATCCCTTCTTTTAAAATTAATATTAGAATTAAAATCAACTGAGCATAATAGATGATATCTAGTAACTTATATAATTCTAATTATCTGTGCAAACAAAATATTTGGAAAAGCTTCAAATATTCTTTTTGAAAAAAATTTCAAGATATAAAGTATAAATTAAGAAAATCAGAGTGGACAATTGACAAATTTATTATTAGAATGAACATTTTAATGTACCTCTTTTAAAGATACACATGAATCCAGTGAACAAAATTAGGAAAGCTTAAGAGGAAATGAGTTCTATGCTAGGTTCCACTCTGGCTGAAGAGCTTCACCCTCTTCCACTTTTCAATAAACTTTTTTATCTACTTCCAAGAAAAATTAACAAACTAAAGGGGATTGGAGGAGTCATCTTAATTTAAATGAGCATATTTAAATTGCATATTATATTAAAACCGCATATCAGTTATAGAATGCAAGTTCTTCTCAAAAACATGTCACATGAATCACAAAATCCCGTTGATCGTCTATTTCTCGAGTGGGCTCACTAACCTCTCCATTCATCCTATCCCTGAGATTTTAGAAGCCTCTCTCCACTCGGCCTTCCCAAGGATGCCGCATTGGAGGGTCAGGGGAATGAGATCTAACTTGTTACTGGCTTTAGCATATGAATACACCACGGGAAGATTGCCAGGCTGTCCCATGTGGGCAGGAAACTCTCAGTAGCTTGCTAGTTTCTCCCAGAGGGAGAAGTAGGTTATGAGATATCGCAAGGCCTAAAAGTGGCCGTTTGATTCTGGAAGCTTGCTTTTTAAGTCTCTGGATGTTGGCCATTGTTGGGATTACATACACACGTGGGTTCCTCTGCCGGTACCTTCATGCGTGAGGCATGTCTGAACGTGTGGAGAGGGGCCTTGAGCATGGCTGTGGCTAGGTTCCGGGGGTCTTCGGCCACCAGAAGCTCTGTTCAGGGCCTGAAGCCCCCAGACCCATCTCACGCCTCTCAGTCACCCTGTGGCTGTGGCGGCCCTGACTCCTCCCTCTTCACCAGGTTGTTAGGGGCGTGGCCTCAAAAGGGGGCGTGGCCTCCTTCTGGAGCTGTGGCCCCAGTTATTTCTCCCATCCATGCATTGTGCAATGGATAGAATCTATTACTCTGAAAAATACCCTGGTCATATTAGCCACTATATGTTAATAGTCAACTAGCCTAGCCTACCCTAATTTCACAAAAACTGTCAGTGAACACATCAAGTTGCACATAAAGTCCTTTGTAAAAAGATCATAGCCCCACGTCTTCTCCCCTCTCAAGCTAAGGAGAGCACCTGATAGTAAAGCCCATAACAACATGAAGAAACAGCGAAAATCCCCACTGCCAGGAGACATGGAAGAGAGGATCTCAGAAACCTCAACTGGGACTTCCCAGAAATACAACCTCCTCTCAGATACAGGATTCAGAGAGGAAATCGTAAAGATGGTTGATGAACTCAAAGCAACTATGGAACGAACATGCAATAAATTAAGGGAGGATATGGATACAGCTTTGGAACGGTCCACCAAGGTAATCCAGGAAGAAATGAGAGCAGAAATTTCAAAGCTATGAACAGAAGTGACACAATTAAAAGAATCCATAGATGAAATAAAAAACTCAGTAGGAGCCCTCAATAGTAGAATGACTATAGCCGAAGACAGAATCAGTGAGCTTGAAGACGAGCTGCAGAAAGCATATAGGCAACAACAAATAATGGAAAAAGACCTCAAAATGGCTCTAGAGCGAATTAGAGTCCTAGGGGATGGCCTCAAAAGAAGCAACATAATAATTATTGGAGTAACAGAACCACAAGGAACCAATCCCAGTGAAAAAAACACAATTAAAGACAACATTGCTAAGAAATTCCAAGAGCTAGAGAATGCGGACATCCAGATCCAAGGAGTCCGAAAGGTGCCAGCTAAAAGGGACCCAAATAAAAAATCCTCAAGGCATATTATAGTCAGAATGATGGTTGCCAATGCCATGGATATAGAAACAATACTGCAAGCAGCAAGATCAAAGAAGGAGATCATATACAAAGGAGCACCCCTTAGATTCACAGCAGATCTATCAGAAGAAACCTTTCAAGCCCGAAGATAATGGTGGGATATAGTGAAAAAAGTTAATGAAATGAATGCCTCACCAAGAATACTTTACCCGGCTAAACTCTCAGTTAAACTTGAAGGAACCATACACTATTTCACAGAGAAACAACAGCTCAGGAACTTCATAGACTTAAGACCAAACTTAAAAGAAGGACTCAAAGGGCTACTATAAGACAAGGAAAAAACCTACAAGAACAACAAACCCTACAGAAAATGGCAAAAAATCCCATGACAATAATTTCTCTTAATGTTAACGGTCTAAATGCACCAATCAAGAGGCACAGAGTGGCAAAATGGATTCGGAAACTGAACCCAACATTCTGCTGCCTACAAGAAACACGTCTGAATATTCAGAGCAAACACAGACTCAAAGTCAAAGGATGGAGAACAATCCTGCAAGCAAACGGCTCCCTCAAAAAAGCGGGGTTGGCCATACTAGTATCTGACAACATAGATTTCAGATTGAAAAAGATCAGAAGGGACAGCAAAGGCCATTTTCTATTCATCAAGGGATATGTACAACAGAAAGAAATCACACTATTAAATGTATACGGACCTAATGAAGGACCAGCTAAATACTTAAAAGAACTCCTAACAGAATTTAAGGAGGACATAACTAGCACCACGATGGTAGTAGGAGACTTCAACACTGCGTTATCACCTCTGGATAGATCTACAAGAACAACACTCAGGAAGAAAACAATGGCTCTGAAGGAAGAAATGGAGGAGACAGGGCTAATAGACCTATACAGGGCTATACACCCCAAAAAGAAAGAATACACATTCTTTTCCAGGCCCATGGAACATTTTCCAAAATAGACCATGTTCTGGGTCAGAAATTATACCTTAATAGAATAGGGAAGATAGAAATTGTATCAACTATCTTCTCAGACTATGATGTGCTGAAGATGGAAATTATTCATACACAGACGCGGAGAACCAAATCAAACACTTGGATATTAAACAACTCACTATTGAACAATGAGTGGGTCATGAAGGAAATCAAGGAAGAAATCAAAAAATACCTCAAAACAAATGAGAATGAACACACAAGCTACCAGAACCTATGGGACGCAGCTAAAACTGTCTTAATGGGAAAATTTATAGCTCTGCAAGCTTTCCTCAGAAAGGAAGAAAGGGCCTATATAGATAGCTTGACTTTGCAGCTCAAGATCTTAGAAGAGGACGAGCAAAAGGAACCCAAACCAGATCGAAGGAAAGAAGTAATAAAACTTAGAGCAGAAATTAATGATATGGAAACCCGAAAAACAATCCAAAAGATCAATGAAACAAATTAATAAGATTGATAAACCGCTAGCAAGACTCACAAAGAAAAAGAGAGAGAGAAAACCCTAATAAACCGAATCAGAAATGAAAAGGGAGACAACACAAAGGAAACCAAGGAGATACAAAAGATAGTCAGAGACTACTTTGAAAGTCTGTATGCCACGAAACAAGAGAACCTGAAAGAAATGGATGAATTCCTTGATTCCTACAATCTCCCAAGACTGAACCAAGAAGACTTAAAATACCTGGAGAGGCCCATAAATATCAAGGAAATCGAAATTGTAATCAAAAGTCTCCCAGAAAACAAAAGCCCACGTCTAGATGGATTCAGTTGCTAATTCTTCCAAACACTTAAAGAAGACTTGTTGCCAGTTTTCCTCAAGCTTTTCCAGGAAATTGAAAAGACAGGAACCCTCCCAAACAGTTTCTATGAGGCACATATCTCCCTAATACCAAAAGCAAACGAAGACACCACTAACAAAGAAAACTATAGAAAAATATCCCTGATGAACCCGATGCAAAGATCCTCAACAAAATGCTAGCAAATAGAATCCAATAACACATCAAAAAGATCATACACCACGACCAAGTGGGATTCATCCCGGGGATGCAAGGATGGTTTAACATTCGGAAATCAATCAACATAATCCATCATATCAACAAAAGTAAAGATAAAAACCATATGATCATATCAATAGATGCAGAGAAAGCATCTGACAAGATCCAACATCCGTTCATGATAAAAACTCTTATCAAAATGGGTTTTGGAGGAACTTTCCTCAAGATAGTCAAAGCCATCTACCACAAACCTATGGCAAGCATTATCCTCAATGGGGAAAAACTAAGGGCCTTTCCTCTAAGACCGGGAACAAGACAAGGATGCCCACTCTCACCACTTCTCTTCAATATAGTACTGGAAGTATTAGCAATAGCCATTAGGCAAGAAAAAGATATTAAGGGGATTCAGAAAGGAAAGGAAGAAATCAAGCTCTCACTATTCGCAGACGATATGATACTATATCTAGAGAAGCATAAAAGCTCTAGTAAAAAACTTTTAGAAACAATTGACCTGTACAGTAAAGTCGCAGGCTATAAAATCAATGCCCCCAAATCCATGGCATTCCTATATGCAAACAATGAGACAGAGGAAAGGGACATGAAAAAAGCAATCCCATTCACAATCGTGCCCCAGAAAATCAAATACCTTGGAATCAGCTTAACTAACGAAGTAAAGGACCTCTACAAAGAAAACTATAAAACGCTACTCCATGAAATAAAAGAGGACATGAGGAAATGGAAACATATCCCCTGCTTATGGATAGGGAGAATCAACATTGTCAAAATGGCAATACTCCCCAAAGCATTATACAAATTTAACACGATCCCTATAAGGATACCCACGACTTTCTTCAAAGAAATGGATCAAGCAATCCTGAAATTTATATGGAACAATAAATGCCCATGGATAGCTAAAACAATTCTTGGAAAAAAGATGATGGGAGGCATTAATTTCTGCTCTAAGTTTTATTACTTCTTTCCTTCGATCTGGTTTGGGTTCCTTTTGCTGATCCTCTTCTAAGATCTTGAGCTGCAAAGTCAAGCTATCTATGTAGGCCCTTTCTTCCTTTCTGAGGAAAGCTTGCAGAGCTATAAATTTTCCCATTAAGACAGTTTTAGCTGTGTCCCATAGGTTCTGGTAGCTTGTGTCTTCATTCTCATTTGCTTTGAGGTATTTTTTGATTTCTTCCTTGACCTGACACCATGCACAAAAATCAGATCAAAATAGATTAAAGACCTCAACATCAGACCACAATCCATAAGGTACCTCGAAGACAAGGTCTGCATAACCCTTCACGATATTGAAGCTAAAGGTATTTTCAAAGGTGACACGGAACTAAGCAATCAAGTAGAAACAGAGATAAACAAATTGAACTATATTAAACTAAAAAGGTTCTGCACCGCAAAAGACACAGTGACCAGAATTCAAAGGCAATCTATAGAATGGGAAAGGATAGTCACCCAATACCCATCTGGTAAAGGGTTGATATCAAGGGTATATAAAGCACTGGTTGAACTCTACAAGAAGAAAACATCCAACCCCATCAGAAAATGGGCCGAAGAAATGAACAGAAACTTTTCCAAGGAAGAGATACGAATGGCCAAAAAGCACATGAAAAAATGCTCTGCATCACTAATCATCAGGGAGATGCAAATCAAAACAACCATGAGATACCACCTCACACAACAGAGAATGGCACACATCTAAAAGAACAAAAACAACCGCTGTTGGAGAGGATGTGGGGAGAAAGGGACCCTTCTACACTGTTGGTGGGAATGCCGACTGGTCCAGCCCCTTTGGAAAACAATATGGACGATTCTCAAAAGATTAGAAATTGAGCTCCCATTTGATCCAGCAATACCACTTCTGGGAATATATCCTGGAGAAACAAAAACATATAGTCGAAATGACATCTGCACTTATATGTTCATCACGGCACTGTTTACAATAGCCAGAATCTGGAAAAAACCCAAGTGCCCGAGAACAGATGACTGGTTAAAGAAACTTTGGTACATCTATACAATGGAATACTATGCAGCTGTTAGAAAGGATGAAGTCATGAACTTTGCATATACATGCATCAACATGGAAGTATCATGCTAAGTGAAATGAGCCAGAAAGAGAGGGACAGACATAGAAAGATTGCACTCATCTGTGGAATATAGAACAACAGAGTAGGAGACTAATACCTAAGAATGGTAGTATATAATACCAGGAGGTTGGCTCCATAGCTTGGAAGCTGGCCTCTCACACTGGGGGAAACTCATTCCAGACAGAGAGGGGAACACCAAGTAATATGTGATTGGAGATCCTGCGCTGGAAGGAAGATGCATGCTGAAAGTAGACTAGAGACTGAACAGGATGACCACTCAATACCCCTATTTAAAACCACAACACCAAAAAGGAAAGAGAGATATCAAATTGGAATGCCCCGCCACAGAGGCGGGGTGGGGTGGGGTGATGGGACTAGGGGGGTGGGAGGGATACTGGGTTCATTGGTGGTGGTGAATGGACACTGGTGGAGGGACGGGCTCTTAAGAATTGCATTAGGAAAAAACAAGAACAAAAATGTGTGAATCTGTAACTGTACCCTCACTGTGACTCACTAATTAAAAAATAAATTTAAAAAAATAATAATAAAGTAAGTATTTAAAAAGTAATTATTGATTAGAATTAACCTTTTGGGACACAGGAAATAATCCAGAATCAGGATTTCTGTTTTTCAATGCTAACTCCATCTCATTTTTCTTTATGAAACCATTTCTCAAATGTCCTACAGCAAGATCCAACCAAATCCTGATGTTAGTGTCTCTGGCATTCTATGCAAGAAGGACCCAGTATTTCAGAGATTCAACTGTCATGTTTTTTTAAAATTTTTTATTAGTGAATCACCTGAGGTACAGACTTACAAACTTTCATGTTCGCATTTTAGTCATACAATGGTCAGGTGCCCATCCCTCCACCAGTGCCCATTTTCCATCACTAATGATCCCAGCATCCCTCCCACCACCCCCAACCCGTCCTCCCCCACCCCACCCCGCCTCTGTGACAGGGCATTCCCTTTTGCTATTTCTCTCCTTTTGGGTGTTGTGGTTTGCAGAAAAGGTATTATGTCGCCATAAGGTTTGGTCTATAGTCTACATTCAGCCGCTTCTCCCATCCCAAAGGGGCCCTCCTAGCACCCTTTTCTTGGTGGTTCCTTCTCTATATGAGCTGCCTTTTCCACCAGCATGCAAGGCCAGCTTCTAAGCTGTGGAGTAATCCTCCTGATACTTATCTCTACTGTTCTTGGGTGTTAGTCTCCTGTTCTGTTACCTTATATTCCATAAATCAGTGTAATCTTTCTATGTCTATCCCTCTTTTTCTGAATCATTTCATTTAATATGATACTTTCCGTGTTGATCCACCTGTATGCAAATTTCATGACTTCATCTTTTCTAAGATGCATAGTATTCCATTGTGTAGATGTACCAAAGTTTCTTTAACCAGTCATCTGTTCTTGGGAACTCAGGTTTGCAGAGCTTTACATTTCCCCCTTAACATGACTTTAACTGCGTCCCATAGGTTCTGGTAACTCATGTCTTCATTCTCATTTGTTTTCAGGTATCTTTTGATTTCTTCCTTGATTTTCTTCCTGACCGACTCATTGTTCAACATTGAGTTGTTTAATTTGGTTCTCCAAATTAAATTAAATTAATTCTCCAATTTAATTAAAGTGTTTGATTTGGTTCTCTATGTCTGTGCGTGATTAACTTCTATCTTCACTGCACTGTGATCTGAAAAGATAGTTGATACAATTTCAATCTTCCTGATTCTATTGAGGTATGTTTTGTGACCCAGCACATGGTCTATTTTGGAAAATGTTCCGTGTGCTGCAAAAAAATGTGTATTCTTTCTTTTGGGGATGCAGAACCCTGTATAGATCTATTAGCCTTCTCTCTTCTATCTCTTCTTTCAAAGCAGTGATTCCTTGCTGACCTTTAATCTTGTTGATCTATCTAGAGGTAATAGGGTAGTGTTGGTCTCCAACTACTATTGTGTTGCTAGAAATGTTCTTGTTACCATCTGTTAGCATTTGTTTTAAGTATTTAGCTGGTCCCTCATTAGGTGCATACACATTTATGAGTGTGATTTCTCCCTGCTGTACATATCCCTTGATTAGTAAAAAATGATCTTTGCTGTCCCTTCTAATCTTTTTCAACCTGAATTATATGTTGTTTGATACTAGTATGGCCATCCCGGCTTTTTTTTGAGGGAGTTGTTTGCTTGCAGGATTGTTCTCCATCCTTTGACTTTGAGTCTGTGTTTGCTCTGACTGTTCAGATGTGTTTCTTGTAGGCAGCAGAATGTTGGGTTTAGTTTCCAAATCTATTTTGCCTCTCTGCATCTCTTAATTGGTGCATTTAGGCTATTGACAGTGGGAGAGATTTATTATCATGGGGTTTTGTGCCATCTTTCTGTAAAGGTTTGTTGTGCTTGCAGGGGTTTCTCTTGTCTTATAGTAGCCCCTTTAGTCCTTCTTTTAGGTTTGATTTTGAGCCTATGGAGTTCCTGAGCTGTTGTTTATTCATGAAATAGTGTATCATTCCTTCGAGTTTGAGTGAGAGTTTAGCTGGATAAAATATGAAAAACTCAATTAAATGGAATTTTTTCACTATATCCCACCATTGTCTTTGGGTTTGCAGGGTTTCCTCTGCTAGGTCTGCTGTAAATCCAAGGTGTGCTCCTTTGTATATGATTTCCTTCTTTGACCTTGCTTCTTGCAGTATGTGTCTCTACCCATGGCATCCATCATTTTGACCATGATATGTCTTGGAGTCTTTTTGCTAGGGTCTCTTTTAGCTGGTGCTCTTTGGGCTCCTTGGATCTGGAAGCCTGCATTATCCACCTCTGGGAACTTTTCAAGCAATGATTTGTTTAACTGTGACTTTTTCATTGGGGTTATCTCCCTGGCTTTGACTTGTCATGTTTCTGTGAAACAGTTATAGTAAACTTTCCCTTTAGCTCTGTGCATTATCAAAATTTCTTAATTTTCTTAATTTTATTATTTCTTATTATTTCTTATTTTTCTTATTATTTCTTAATTTTCCACATTATTTCTTAATTTTCTTTCAGAGATTGAACTTTATGAATACTATTTCTTGAAATGAAGACGTGCTTCATTAAAATTCTAGGTGTTTGCAAAAAGAGTATGTGACATAAATTAAAAAATATAGGAACATTAATTCAAAAAGCTACATGACCCCACCTCCCACCTGCACCTATTGTTTGTTGTGACATTATTTCAGCTGTCAGAAACTTGAGTTCATATTAAATGGATAGAGGTGCAGCATATACACACAATAGAATGCTTCTCAGCACTGCAACTTGGATTGACTTGGAACCAGAGGGGTGTCACCCTCTCAGGGGTCAAATGAGAAGATAAATTATGAATAAAACTAAAATATTAGTACATGGGACAAAATATAAGTTAATTCAACACAACTTATAAAAACCTTACCTTGAGACACACAAAAGATCCTCAGAATTGAGCAGCTTGCTGCAGAGATGCCTCTGGACTTTGCAAAATGCCTCTGGATTTCAACCAGGGTGCCTCAGACGGGAGCAGGTATTGTCTCTCCACCTGCCCCCTAGGAATCCTGATGGCCGCCATCTTCCAGAAGCCAGTGAAAAGCCCCAATACTCGGGATGAGTGGTGGCAAACTCCAGGCCTTATGGGACAGGGATAAGCCGGCCCTTCCCATCTCCCCCACCCCCATTAGACACAGGAGGTCACCCCCATAAGATCCTGGAGGTCATGCCCATGAGCTGCTTCCAGTGACTACTTAAGCTCCTTAACAGCCATGATCCAGAGACACACAAAAGAATATCGGAACCCAGCAGTTCACTGCAGAAATTTCTCCAAACCCTAATTATCTAAAATTTTAGATTTCTAGGAGCTTGTGGCCACTACATGGACTCTTAATCTCTCTTTCTGCTGGAGAAGCTAGTTTTATCTCTAGAACATGTCTCTCTCTCTCTCTCTCTCTCTCTCTCTCACACACACACACACACACACACACACACACACACACACTTACCCCTCACTTTAAGTAAACCTTTTACTACACACACATAATATGCAAAATAATACCTCTTCTTATGCAATCATCTGAAATAGAAACAGAATTATTCCATGATAATATAAGATAGCAGTTATGAGATTTGACTTAAACACACTGGGTCAAATATGACAAAGTTTTTCGAATAAGTATTGCTCTTCACTGAATGCAGAGAGCACTACAAGAAAGAGGGCAGCAGCTTCAATGGCGAGATACCACAAAGCGCTGGCATAAAGGCATCACATTTCAAAGCCCTCCTCATTTCAGACCCTGTATCTCGTGGCTCCCTGAGCACCACAGGGAGTCACCCCCAAACACTGCACTATGAGTAGTCTCTGAACCTCTGAGCATCAGTAGCCAGGTCACCACCTAAAAAAATCATATATAGAGACATATATCTCTCTCTATATATATACCCATATATAAATATATATCCTAACCATATATGTAATATAAACAAACAAAATACCACCAAACCCCAAAACCTCAAACTATTATTTTGAAGAATTTAAAAATATTTTTTTCTTAAATTGTTTTATTTTGGTTTGCTTTTGGCCCACACCTCTCTGTGTTAAATCCTGACTCTTACTTCTTTGTTTACGTGTCACTCTTTGTTTATGAAGCACTCTGCACCAGGTTGTTTTCACTCAGGGCACCCCAGATGGGGGCAGGTGAGAGCCCTCCCCGCCCCAAGGGACCCAGCCCCAGCAGCCAACCTCCACTACCCAACCGCTGCCATGCTCCAGACCACTTTCCGGATGGAGCCCCTCGCATGAATGAAGTCCCATGGAACCCAGATAATGCGGAACTTTGTGATTTCGACTCTGGACTCAAAGGGACCTGGAAGCAGGAATCCTCTGCCTGCTAACCACCAATCTCCAGTGACCCAGGTTTCACACCCATAAGCCACACCTTGCCACACCATGCCTCCTCATTGGCCACCCTCCAGATCTCAACGGCTACTCCTGCCAAATGGGAGTATAAAATGAGGCTCCCATAGCCATGTCACCCAATTCTGCACCAGGCTGTTTTTACCCAGGTGCCCCAGAAAGGGGCAGGAATGAACCCTCCCCACCCTAAGGGACCGAGCCCCAGCAGCCAACCTCCACTACCCAACTGCCAAAATGCTCCAGCTGCTTTCTGGACACATTATAAGACACTTCCTACCCATTTTCCATAACTAACACACCATATTTGATGGAGTTCAGATAGTAGGCAACAACTCATAGAGTAATATCTCCCTCTCTCTCTCTCTCTCAAATATATATACCTCGCAGAGAGCCCGGCAAACTACCAAGAGCATGCCATCCTCACAGGCAGAGCCTGGCAAGCTACCCATGGCGTATTCGAGATGCCCAAAACAGTAACGATAGGTCTCATTCCCCTGAAAGAGCCACCAATCACTGGGAAAGACAAGAAAGAAGAGGCTGCTAAAATTTCAAGAATGGGAGGAATAGAGACGTTACTGGTGCCCACTCGAGTAAATCAATGAACAATGGGATGACAGTGATACAGTGATATATACAATATACATTGCATCCTTTCTCTAGCCAAAGCCAAATTTAGAGAATGTATGAATACAAAAATTAATTGCTACTTTGTAAAATGGATGTGAGTGGACAGTCCTCAAGGTTACTTCTGATATGAAAGTTTTCACTATTTTAACCTAATGGAAGATATTTTTCCACTAACTTTCCCCCTGAATTTTGATCTATTGAATTAGAGTTATTTGAGCTACAAATTTCTGAACTATCTGATATATTGAGTTATTTATAGCAAACTTAACTTTAAAGTAAACCAGAAACATGCTGCAATGCGATTTTCTATGGGTCACAGTTTTCAAAAACACAAGTCCCTCTGGATACCATTTATAGTAGTCAGAAACAGAATTACAATTAAAAGTGTTAAAAGACATTACATCTTTTATACAATTTATATTCTTTGTGTCTGTTGACATCAGGATCTCAGAAAAAAATTCATTCTTTAAGAATCACATTAATTATTACCACCATAATTATTGCTATCTTATCAGTTCAAACCTTAAAATTAAAATGTGTGCTATCTATGAACTTGAACAATTTTATGATGGTCTCAATATTATTTCTTGATGCAACTTTAAATATACAATTTGAGGTGAAGTAGGGATCATCCTTTTATGATGTGGCATCACACAAAGGAAATGTTCTGAAGTAATAACTACTACTACTGTGGTGTTTGCTTTTTGTGGTATTGAAAGTTAAACTGTTAACCGTGTAACATGAAAAGAAATTATCAAGAGTAGATGGTAAGGGCCAGAGTTCCTCAAAATTTGTCTCAGATACAACCATATTATTAATATCAAGATTTCATGAAATAATTTGGGGGATATATGCATTTTTGATAAAAAGTGCACAGTTCTTGCCACCAAAGTCCCAAGAGCCTCCAACATCATCCTGCGTCACTTTGAGCCCACCACTTCATCCCTCTGCACCTCCTCCTATGGCATGGTGGTCTCAGATTTATAACCCAGGCCAAGGATTTGTCATCATTTGCTACTGCTACTGCCTGTTTCCTTGTTTTGCTTCTTTCTGTAACACTGATGAGTCAGATAACCTTCCCTCTGACTTACTGCACTTAATGTCCTCTGAATCCAAGATGCAGAGAACTACAAGATTTTACATTTCCTTATAGCTAAACAAAACCTTATTGCGTGTATATGACTGCAGTACCTTTATCAATTCATCTTTCATTGCATATTTTTATTGCTTGCTAACCTTGATATTATACTACATTAAATATAGGTATGCACATAACGTTTCAAATTAATGTTTATTTTTCTGTTTCATAGGGTAGATGCCAAGAAGTGGAATCACTGGGTCATATAAAGCTTTATTCTGACTTTTTAAAGACATCTCCAAGCTGCTTTCCAAGAAGCTGAACTAGATGACATTTAAAACTAGATGGCATTTTACATCCCCACCAACACTGGTTGCTTCCAGTCTTTTGCATTGGTGTGAGGTGATATTTATTACTTTGACAATAAGTAACAATGAACACTTTATCCTGTGCCTACTGGCCATTCTGATTCATCTTCAGGGGAAATATCTGTCCATATTCTCAGTCACACGAGTGGGCTATTGGTCTAATGGTGCTGAGGAGCTGTCGGAGTACCCTATATATCTTGGATATTATCCCTCTATCTAGTTCATGGTTCTACAACTAGTTCCTTCTGTTCAGTAAGCAGGATATATGTTAATTTTAGATCTAGTTCCTTCTGCCATGTAAAAACTGTTAATTCGAAGAAATCCCATTTGTTTATTTTTGATTTTGTTACCTTTACAATGGAGTCAAATCACTGAAGATGACTTGGAAGGGCATATCTTGGAGAACATTGGACTGTGTTTTGCTCAGTTTTTTTTAATGGATTTTGATCTATTCTTGAGGTTCTTATACCACTTTGAATTAACTTTTGTGTAAGGTGTGAGATAAAAATCAAGTTCCTTCCTTCTTTCCTTCCTTCCTTCCTTCCTTCCTTCCTTCCTTCCTTCCTTCCTTCCTTCCTTCCTTCCTTCCTTCCTTCCTTCCTTCCTTCCTTCCTCTCTCTCTCTGCCTTCTCTATCTCTTTCACTCACTCTCTCTCTTTTTCTCTCTTTTCAGCACCTGCTATTACAGAAATACCACTCATGAATCTTACAAAACACCAAAGTCTTGAAATTCACAGTAATGAAATGCAACTGAGGACAAATATATGAGAATATAAGCAAACAGACTGTGTTTTAACCCATAAGTCATGAAACCTGGTGCTTAAAGTATAGTAAAAAAGCTGAAATAATATTCTGATCTGAAAATATTATTTTCAAGTATATAAATTACTGAGGCAGAAGCAAATGAAAGATTTGTTTGAGCAAGAGAATACAGAGGTAAAGGAAAACACCAGAGTCACAGGAAGTGTTGGCATAATAAAGAGACAAATAAGACAGACGTAAAACTGAAGTCAGTATTTCTGAGAGCAATCAAGTTAAAATTGGAATCTCTATTTTATTGACTATTTAGTATATCCATATTAAAATGCTACATTAACAGAATTACAGAATCATAAAACTAGAAGAGTTCTTAAAATTCACTAACTTCACCTTTGGATTTTGGAATAAGCATTGCAAGTCTTTGTTACATTGAATTTTGTAAAGGAATTAAAATTTTTTCCAGCTAGTTCACAGTCTACACTAGAGTATATTTCATGCAAATATAGAAAAAGATAAATTAATGAAGCAGGGACTGAAGGGAGGAGGGAGAGAGGAAAGGAGAAAAGAAAGAATACAGCTAAGGCAGGAAAAAAGAAAACAGGTTTAATTTTCTTTGGGTGGTGCTATCTATAAAATTCTTTCTTTGCTTTTTCTAATGCATATAGAAAATGATGAATTTTATAGAAAACTGGGAGTCACATCTGGTAAGTTATTTTTGATTTACTGAGCTCGGAATAGCTGCAAAAACACTTCCTCTTAAAGACTTGTATAATCAATCATTTGTTGCTTTCTCTTGCACATCAGTATCAGATTTTACATTACTAAGCTTTTCCCCTGTTTTCCAGCATTAAAGGAGGTCACAAAGCAATTCAGTCCAATTTTAAATTCAATAAAATTAAGAACATATTTATTGAGTAGTAATTCTTTGCTAGCACTTTTCTAGGTAGTACTGCAAAGTCAGAATCTTTAACATCAACAACTTGTAATTTTACAGGAAGTCTCCCCCTTGTAAAATAAATAACAGGGTACCAAAATAGAGCATTCTAGAGCATGGGCTAAACAGAAATGCTTATGAGTTCAGAACTGGGAGGGGCACTCAATATTAGTAGCAAGAATCTGAGAAGAATTCATGATAGAAGTAAACACAGGCACTGATTTACAGTTTAACAGACACTGAATAAATTTATAACCACATATATGGCACTTTTTTTTAACTTCTACTGAACGTGTTTGTGCAAGGATCAATAAAAGGATAGTTTATGACTTTAAAAATGTCTTTGATACCCTCCAGGCCCATTCAAGTTGCAGTAAATTACATGATTTCATCATTCATTGCAGCTACAAAGTAGGTAAGGGGGTTAAGGGTCAGGACATTGGTGGTGCAGAGGTGTGGTATATGTGTATGTCTAAACTGCAGATCAGCAATACTGTAAGTATGAGATCCGAACTGCAACAATCAAGTTTTAAAACGTACCTATTAAAGAAGCAGACTGTGGGTGGGAGAGGACTTGAAGACATGGGGGGAAAGAAGCCAGCACTCAGGGTATGGTTGGTGATGGAACATTATACACCTAATACTCAACTATGAATATCAAACTACTGTAACACTAGTCCCGTTGTTCATCGATTTGCTGGAGCGGGCACCAGTAACGTCTCTATTGTGAGACTTGTCGTTACTGTTTTTGGCATATTGAATATGCCACGGGTAGCTTGCCAGGCTCTGCCATGCGGGCGGGATACTCTCAGTAGCTTGCCGGGCTCTCCAAAAGGAATGGAGGAACCGAATCTGGGTTGGCCATGTGCAAGGCAAATGCCCTACCCGCTGTGCTATCGCTCTAGTCCTACTATGAATAACAATGTAAATTATAATGTCTTAGTATTTTAAAATCTTTTTAAAAAAAAAAAAACGAAAGCCTTTGAATGCCAGGCTGTACTATATTCCTGCTACTCAACAAAAAATTCCTTTTCCTCTGAGGAAAATGGACTGTCATTGTCACTGTCATCCCATTACTCATTGACTTGCTCAAGTGGGCACCAGTAACATCTCCATGGTGAGACTTGTTACTGTTAAAAGGACTAGGAAAGTAAAATTGATAATGGGAAAGTGATGGATTTGGGGGCCAGAAAAAATCTCATTCTCAATGTTGTTTAATGAATTAATGTTTTATGAATGCATGTTTTACTTGTAGCAAGCAACAGTATCATTGGAAAATTTATTTGCATTCTTTGAAATTGAGTTTCCTTATGAAAATAAGAAGAGAGAACTATTCTTTGAAGGGGCAGTAAAATTTTAATAAGATTAATACAGCTGACAAAAAATTATAGGCAATCAAAAATATAAACTTCTGACTTAGTGCCAAGTATGAACCCTAATCATACAAAGAGTATGTACTGTGATTGATGGGAAAATTATACAGCAGGTAAGCAGAGCTATGTACTGGTTCAAGCAATATGAATACTGAACTTAATAAAAATGGAAAAGATTATACAAGGGAATATGCATAGGGAAAACTAGACAAAGGACAGAATATCCATGAATACAGGGTGGAAAGAGAACAATCTTTCTTACCAAGAAAATATAGTAAGCTATCAAATGTCTAAAGAAGTGCAGAAGGGCACTAAATATTGAAGAAAGGTGAATAGAAACCGTCAACAATAAAGAATTTACTCAACAGCATCTAAGTGGTCTGGAACCACTGAGAGTTTTCCACATGGACTGCATGCTTTACTGCTTAGCCTGCAGGGGTCCTGATTCTATCATTGGCATCTTTAAGTACTATTGAGCACCAAACTGGGAGTACTTTCTGAGCCCTGTCAGGTATGTTGCAAAAAAAAAAAGCAAAAACAAGTAAAACAAAACAAAAAATCCTTCTCAAGAGTCTGAGGTGTTTGGAAGACCTGAAATTATAAATTATATTAATGGCTAGAGGCAACTGAGCTTCAGCAAGCAGTCAAATCCATTGCAGGGGTTAGAATTCCCACTGCAGAGATTGAGGCAGTGGGACAGTGATTCTCTTCTGCTCCTCCAGACCTTCACAGGCAGCAGAAGAGAGAATGGTAAGAAGAATGAGCAGAGATCTTCAGAAGGAACATGGGGCAAAAAGCAAGTTGGAATATTTCCACTCTTCAGTACATAGAAGGGCACTCAGAACGTCTTCACCACCTGTTATAGGAAACATGACAGATAAGGAGAGATTCCTCTGAACCAACATTAACAAGTCATTTATGTTGATGAAATAAATCCTAGCAAGACAAATACATTATCCAAAAAGATTAATTGTAAGTACAAACTATTAAAATCCTTTAAAGGGGCTGGAAAGATCGTATAGCAGGTGGGGGGCTTGCCTTGCAGAGAGTTACCTGGGTTCTATCCCCAGCATTGCACAAGGTCCCCTAAACACTGCCAAAGGTAGTCCCTGGACACAGACTCAGGAGTAAGCCCTGAGCTCCTCCAGGTGTATGTTTTCCCCAAACAGAACAAAACAAAAATAATTTAAAGTCTGTAGAATATCCATATCAAAAATCAAGAAGTGGAAAGGGAGAGAGTAGGCATTTAAATTTAAATGGGCACTAAATTTAAAAGAAAATGTTTTCAACATACATTTTCTTTCTCCCTTCAGCTCAGGTTATAAATCCAACAACCTTGTCAGGCAAGGAAGAACAATGATAGTATTGCTTTGAGGCAAATAAAAATTTAGGCTTGGTGCCCATCAAGTGATACATTATCTCAGGAAACTTAGATTCATGAGACAGAAAAAAGAATTCTATTGTTTGAGTACACACACAAACACACACACACATGCACACGAACACACCCACATATGCATGTGAAAATAATGCAAGGAAGAACCATAGTAAAATAATTAACATATCTGTGACTTAAATCACACACATATTGCATATGAAATTTTTGACCACTTACTATCATTAAAGATTCAACTTCCTTTCAGAAGCAACATTGACCTTGGACAACAGGGATTCATGGACAATTTTCATTCAAATATCTTTAGTTCCTGACATACCACGTTTTGCATTATGTTGATGTTCACTTGGAAATAGTTGTTTTCCTAGATTATAATGATGTCTATACCAGCAGCTGCAAGCTTACTGAGAATACAGCAAATGTGTATGTATGCACAGTACGGAATTCTTCAATTAGAATTACTGCTTAATTGGCAAGATTGCTATCAAGGAGCCTGACCACTCCATTGCATTTGAATTGGAATTCCATGTAAATGTAGCTATTTAGGAGCTTATTAGAGAATTTATAGTAGAGTTGAAGAGAAAATAGTTCAAGTGTTTGGAGGAAACAAATCTGACTCCATTTTAACACTTTTTTTTTTAACTACTTGAGCAGTATAGCAAACTGTTTTGTTAAGTGTGTCAGCTCTGGAGTTAGAAATGAATAAAAATTCTTCCTATGCATTTCAGCATGTCATGTGATTGTAGGCATGACAACCCATCTGAGATTTAATTTTCACATATGTAAAATAGGAATAATTAAAATATATGTTGTATAGAATTATTTAAAACAAATAAAATGACATTTTATTACATGAAGCAATATATCCTGATGTTACTTAAACCAATGTCAGATGGACTTTTACTAAGCTTTAAAAATCCCAGTTTGTTTGCCAGTATAGTTGAGTGGAAAAGCTACCCAAAATGCAAACACTCAAGAGATTCCATTACAGTGAGTTGTAACAGAAAACAAATTTGCAATGAGACAAAAGTAAATGCAAACTTGACAATTTCGATAGAATTAACTTTTCTAAGTATTTTATGTCATTAGTTTCAAGCCAAAAGGTTTGAATCTATAAGAATGCCTATACTGGGGTGGTATTGTGAGAATTATTCATTTCTATTTATTGATCAAGGGTCAGTTTCAGCCCATCTCTAGTATAATAGAGTATATCAAAGATTAAGATAGAATGACTAATGCATTTCTAATATTCAACAGTTTCATTATACTTAGGAAACCTGAAAATCAGTTATCTACTAAGAGAAGTTAAGGAAAGAACAGTACAAGAATGTACACAGTCATGAATGACATCACCAAATACAAAATGTGACCAAATCCATTATTTCATCATTGGAAAAAGTAAGCAAAATTGACCAGTAGGTCAATTTATGAAAATAGATCCAGAAAAAAAATTCTAAAAAATTAATTTTTAATAACAGGTATGTACATATATAGGTGTAATCTATTTTTGAAGTTTATGAGTTTATTATAAATAAAAGAATGCTATAATTTTAAATGAGATAATTTCTTTTTTTTTTTTTTTTTTAAAATTTATTTATTTTTAATTAGAGAATCACCGTGAGGGTACAGTTACAGATTTATACACTTTTGTGCTTATACTTCCCTCATACAAAGTTTGGGAACCCATCCCTTCACCAGTGCCCATTCTCCACCACCTGTAAACCCAGTGTCCCTCCCACCCTCCCCAATCCCATCTCCCCCCCACCCCACCCTGCCACTGTGGCAAGGCATTCCCTTCTGTTTTCTCTCTCTAATTAGCTGTTGTGGTTTGCAATAAAGGTGTTGAGTGGCCGCTGTGCTCAGTCTCTAGCCCTCATTCAGCCCGCAACTCCCTTCCCCCACATGGCCTTCGACTACAATGTAGTTGGTGATCGATTCTCTGTGTTGACCTTTCCCCGGAACGTGAGGGCAGCCTCGAAGCCATGGAGTCAACCTCCTGGTACTTATTTCTACAGTTCTTGGGTGTTAGTCTCCCACTCTGTTATTCTAAATACCATAGATGAGTGCAATCTTTCTATGTCTGTCTCTCTCTTTCTGACTCATTTCACTCAGCATGAAACTTTTCATGCCCATCCACTTAACTACAAAATTCTTGACCTCCTTTTTTCTAACAGCTGCATAGTATTCCATTGTATAGATGTACCAAAGTTTCCTCAACCAGTCATCCGTTCTGGGGCATTCGGGTTTTTTCCAGATTCTGGCTATTGTGAACAGTGCTGCGATGAACATACATGTGCAGATGTTGTTTCGATTGTACTTTTTTGCCTCTCTGGGATATATTCCCAGCAGTGGTATTGCTGGGTCAAATGGGAATTCAATATCTAATTTTTTGAGAGTCGTCCAAATTGTTTTCCAGAAGGGCTGAACCAGTCGGCATTCCCACCAGCAGTGAAGAAGGGTCCCTTTCTCCCCACATCCTCTCCAACAGCGGTTGCTTTTGTTCTTTTGGATGTGTGCTAGTCTCTGTGGTGTGAGGTGGTATCTCAAAGTTGTTTTGATCTGCATCTCTCTGATGATTAGTGATGCAGAGCACTTTTTCATGTGCCTTTTGGCCATTCGTATTTCTTCCTTGGTAAAGTTTCTGTTCATTTCTTCGCCCCATTTTTTGATGGGGTTGGATGTTTTCTTCTTGTAGAGTTCAACCAGTGCTTTATATACCATTGATATCAACCCCTTATCTGATGGGTATTGTGTAAATATCCTTTCCCATTCTGTGGATAGTCTTTGGATTCTGGTCACTGTATCTCTTGCGGTGCAGAAGCTTTTTAGTTTAATGTAGTCCCATTTGTTGATCTCTGTTTTTACTAGATTGCTTAGTTCCGTGTCACCTTTGAAGATACCTTTATCTTCAATATCGTGGAGGGTTTCGCCGACCTTGTCTTCAATGTACCTTATGGTTTGTGGTCTAATGTTGAGGTCTTTAATCCATTTTGATCTGACTTTTGTGCATGGTGTCAGGTCAAGGTCTAAACCCATTTTTTTGCATGTGGTTGTCCAGTTGTGCCAGCACCATTTGTTAAAGAGGCTTTCCTTGCTCCACTTCACATCTCTTGCTCCCTTATCAAAGATTAGATGGTCATACATTTGGGGTTGTGTGTAGGGATATTCCACCCTGTTCCATTGGTCTACGGCTCTGCCTTTGTTCCAGTACCATGCTGTTTTAATTGTTACTGCTTTGTAGTAAAGTTTGAGGTTGGGGATGGTGATGCCTCCCATCATCTTTTTCCCAAGAATTGTTTTAGCTATCCTTGGACGTTTGTTATTCCATATGAATTTTAGGATTGCTTGATCCATTTCTTTGAAGAATGTCATGGGTATATTTATAGGGATCGCATTGAATCTGTATAACGCTTTAGGGAGTATTGCCATTTTGACAACATTGATTCTCCCTATCCACGAGCAGGGTATATGTTTCCATTTCCTCATGTCCTCTTTAATTTCATGGAGTAGCGTTATGTAGTTTTCTTTGTAAAGGTCTTTTACTTCCTTGGTTAAGCTGATTCCGAGGTACCTGATTTTCTGGGGCACGATTGTGAATGGGATTGCTTTTTTCATGTCCCTTTCCTCTGCCTCATTGTTTGCATATATGAAGGCCATGGATTTTTGGGTATTGATTTTGTAGCCTGCAACTTTACTGTATAAGTCTATTGTTTCTAAGAGTTTCTTAGTAGAGGTTTTAGGCTTCTCTAGATATAGTATCATGTCGTCTGCAAATAGTGAGAGTTTGATTTCTTCCCTTCCTATCTGGATGCCCTTAATCTCTTTTTCTTGTCTAATAGCTATCGCAAGTACTTCCAGTACTATATTGAAGAGGAGTGGTGAGAGTGGGCATCCTTGTCTTGTGCCCGATCTCAGAGGAAAGGCCCTTAGTTTTTCCCCGTTGAGGATAATGCTTGCCGTAGGCTTGTGATAGATGGCTTCGACTATCTTGAGGAAAGTTCCTCCAAACCCCATTTTGGCGAGGGTTTTCATCATGAAAGGATGTTGGATCTTGTCAAATGCTTTCTCTGCATCTATTGATATGATCATATGGTTTTTATCTTTACTTTTGTTGATATGCTGGATTATGTTGATTGATTTCCGAATGTTAAACCATCCTTGCATCCCTGGGATGAATCCCACTTGGTCGTGATGTATGATCTTTTTGATGAGTTGTTGGATCCTATTTGCTAGTATTTTGTTGAGGATCTTCGCATCGGTGTTCATCAGGGAAATTGGTCTGTAATTTTCTTTCTTAGTGGTGTCTTTGTTTGCTTTTGGTATTAGGGAGATATGTGCTTCATAGAAACTGTTTGGGAGAGTTCCTGTTTTTTCAATTTCCTGGAAAAGTTTGAGGAAAACAGGCAATAGGTCTTCTTTAAATGTTTGGAAGAATTCGCCAGTGAAACCATCTGGGCCTGGGCTTTTGTTTTTGGGGAGGTTTTTGATTACCGTTTCAATTTCCTTAACATTGATGGGTCTATTCAGGTATTCCAGGTCTTCTTTCTTCAGTGTTGGGAGATTGTAGGAATCAAGGAATCCATCCATTTCTTTTAGGTTCTCCTTTTTTGTGGCATAAAGACTTTCAAAGTAGTCTCTAATGATCTTTTGAATCTCACTGGTTTCTGTTATGATGTCCCCCTTTTCATTTCTGATTCGATTTATTAGAGTTTTCTCTCTTTCTTTCTTTGTGAGACTTGCTAGCGGTTTATCAATCTTATTTATTTTCTCAAAGAACCAACTCTTTGTTTCATTGATCTTTCGGATTGTTTTTTTGGTTTCGATGTCATTAATTTCTGCTCTAATTTTTATTATTTCTTTCCTTCGGTCTGGTTTGGGGTCCTTTCTCTGGTCCTTTTCTAGGGTCTTGAGTCGTGAAGTCAAGCTATCTATGTGGGTCCTTTCTTCCTTCCTGAGGAATGCTTGGAGAGCTATAAATTTTCCCCTTAACACGGCTTTAGCTGCGTCCCATAGGTTTTGGTAGCTCGTGTCTTCATTCTCATTTGTTTCTAAGTATCTTTTGATTTCTTCCTTGATTTCCTTCTTGACCCACTCATTGTTCAACATGGAATTGTTTAATTTCCAGGTGTTTGATTTGATTTTCCATATTTGTGGGTGGTTAGCTTCTATCTTCAGCGCATCGTGGTCTGAAAAGATGGTTGATACAATTTCTATTTTTCCGATTCTATTGAGGTATGTTCTGGGGCCCAGTACATGGTCTATTTTTGAAAATGTTCCATGTGCACTGGAAAAGAATGTGTATTCTTTCTTTTTGGGGTGTAAGGCCCTGTATAGGTCTATTAGGCCTCTCTCTTCGATTTCTTCATTCAGAGTCAGTGTTTCCTTGTTGAGTTTTGTTCTTGTGGATCTATCTAGAGGTGATAAGGCCGTATTGAAGTCTCCGACTACAATTGTGCTGTTAGTGATGTCCTCTTTGAAGTCTGTTAGGAGTCGTTTTAAATATTTAGCCGGTCGTTCGTTAGGAGCATATACGTTTAAGAGTGTGATTTCTTCCTGTTGTACATATCCCTTGATAAACAGAAAATGACCTTCGCTGTCCCTTTTGATCTTTTTCATCCTGAAATCTATGTTGTCGGATACCAGGATGGCCACTCCAGCTTTTTTAAGGGGGTTGTTTGCTTGGAGGATTGTTTTCCATCCTTTGACTTTGAGTCTATGTTTACTCTGTTTGTTCAGGTGTGTTTCTTGCAGGCAACAGAATGTTGGGTTTAATTTCCGGATCCATTTAGCCACTCTGTGTCTTTTGATAGGTGCATTTAGGCCATTGACATTGAGAGAGATTATTGTGATGTGGTTTTGTGTCATCTTTCTGTGGGATTTGTTGTTCTTATGGGGCTCCTCCTTGTCTTACAGTAGCCCCTTTAGACCTTCTTTCAAGATTGGTTTTGAGTCTATGAAGTTCCTGAGCTGTTGTTTATCTGAGAAATAGTGTATGGTTCCTTCGAGTTTGAGTGAGAGTTTAGCTGGATAAAGTATTCTTGGTGAGGCATTCATTTCGTTGAGTTTTTTCACTATGTCCCACCATTGTCTTCGGGCTCGGAGGGTTTCTTCTGACAGATCGGCCGTAAATCTGAGGGGTGCTCCTTTGTATGTGATTTCCCTCTTTGACCTTGCTACTTGTAGAATTGTGTCTCTATCTAGAGCATCCGCCATTCTGACTATGAGATGCCTTGGAGTCTTTTTATTTGGGTCTCTTTTTGCTGGCACTCTTCGGACTTCTTGTATCTGGACGCCTGCCTTGTCCAGCTCTGGGAATTTCTTAGCGATGATGTCTTTGACTATGTTTTTTTCATTGGGGTTACTTCCCTGTGGTTCTGGTACTCCAATGATTCTTATGTTGTTCCTCTTGAAGTCATCCCCCAGGGCTCTGATTCGCTCTATAGCCATTTTGAGGTCTTTGGCCATGATTTGTTGCTGTCTGTAAGCTTTCTGCAGCTCATCCTCAAGCTCGCTGATTCTGTCTTCGGCTATAGTCATTCTGCTGTTGAGGGCATCTAGTGAGATTTTTATTTCATCTACCGATTGCTGTATTTGTGAGACTTCCGTTCGAAGGTTTGAAATTTCTGCTCTCATTTCTGCTCTGATTTCTTCCTGTATTTTCTTGGTAGACCGTTCGAGCGCTTGATTCATCTCCTCCCTTAATTTATTGGATGTCTGTTCCATAGTTGCTTGGAGTAGGTCGAATCTCCTCCATATTTCCTCTCTGAATTGTTTATCTGAGAGGTCGTAGATGTTGGGAGACTCTTTTGAGGTTTCTAGTATCTTTTCTTCTCCCTCTCTTGGTGGAGGGGATTTTCGCTGTTTCTTCATATTGTCACGGAAGTGCAGAGTTGGAACCTTGTAGTTATTTATTCCTCTTCCTTTTTGTGGGAAGAAGGGGCTCCGATTGTGCTAAACTTCCGTTATTCCCTGATAGCTTTTATACTGTCAGCCTAAGCTAATGGCTATTTTACATAAATGTTTGAGATGGCAAAAGTGAGTTTTCAAAGGAATACACAGTACGGATTGAGCTGAGGTAGCAAAGAATAACTGCGGCCGCGTTAGCGTTGGCCGCTCCCGAAAGAGGCCACGCCCACTTTTAGGCCACGCCCCCTGAGATGAGGACACGCCCCTAAGCAGCAGAGTGGGGATTGGTCAGGATCCGACGGCGGCGGCGGAAAGGTGCCAGGCAGGGGCTTCAGGAGAAGCCCCGAGCCGCGGCGGGCAGGGGGCGGGGAGGGGGCTTCTCCGCGCTGAGGCAGGCTCTCCAAAGGATTGCCTGTTTACCTGCAGGATGGAGATTGGTCAGGATCCGACGGCGGCGGCGGAAAGGTGCCAGGCAGGGGCTTCAGGAGAAGCCCCGAGCCGCGGCGGGCAGGGGGCGGGGAGGGGGCTTCTCCCAAATGAGATAATTTCTTAAAAAGCATTACTTATAAAGCTAAACACAGGAAGCACTGCAAAAAAAGTTGAAGTCCCATTTTAACATGGAGCTAAAACTTTTATTTAAACAATTCCATTAAGAAAACTTCAGATTCATAGGACATAAATCATTAATTTTTTGAAACACTGATATTGACAGAAAAAAATCTTTATAGAAGAACATTCCCAAAGCTCTTTTAAGGAGAAAAGATATGAAATATTCCTCACTCATTTATGAGATCTATATATTTTTTATTAAAATGTGTCAAGAACATCTGAGAAAGAAAAGTTACCAATACCTTTCACAAAAAGATGTGATTATACTAATGCATCTCTATATACGTAAACCAGTTTCAGGTGGGCTTTTCTAAAGAATAACAACTAAACTCAGCAAAGTATAAAATGGACACAAATTCCACATTCAAGACAGGTATATTTAAAAAACAGAATCTGTTGGGAAAATATCTCAATTCAAATCACCATTCATTGAAATGAAGTAGAGAGATTATGATTGCTTTGACAGATGAAGAGAAGCTTTAATAAATTTCACCTCCAACTTGTTTCTTAAAAATTCTTTGCAAAATAAAAGTTGAAGGGAAATTTCTCATTCTGTTCAACAAAATCTACAACAAAATACCTACAGTAATTTGAACATTTAATGACAAAATATTGACAGTTTCCAATCGCCAATCAAGAAAAAAGACAAAACTCACTAACATCATTGCACTAAGATTTCTCTTCAGTGCAATAGGAAAGTCTAAGAGCTGCTGATATAGAAAAATCCTTCAAGCATGAGATAACTTTCTGTTTGTATATGAGAAGTGAATGTCAATATAATAGAGAAAGAGGTCTGGATGTGGAGCAGGGTGGCTGGAATCCCATCTATGCTGCCCCATCACTGAGGGCATTTTATTTACCATCTGAATTGAGCTTATGCTTTCTTTTAAAAGCAGCCGATTATGGTCTTACTTTAAACTGTTGTAATGAAGATTAAGTAGTTTGATACGTGCAGATCACTTTCAGAGTAAATTACACAAAATAACCATTCAGCCTTGTATGTACAAATGATCTGTAAAAGCTGAATATTAGTTAGTGTAGCTTAGCAGACTCAGGTGAAAAGAAATGTTGTTAAAATAAAATGATATAGGACCCTGAGCAGCCGCACATGAACTGCCCTTCCGTTCCTGAACGCCCATGATCCAGAGGCCAACTACTTTCAGCACCCAGCAGCTTCTTGCAGAAATGCCTCTAGACTGTGAACTAAGCTATGGCCCCATGCTGCCCCGGGAGGGAGAAGGTTTTTCCCTCCTCGGCCTTTCCTATCCCTGGCGGCGTGACAATTGCCATCTTATAAGGCCCACTAAACAGAGGTGCGAGCTTGCAATAATGCAACTTCTGGCAGAAATTTCTCTGGACTTAATTACTAAAAGACCAGGCCACACGGCCTCATATGCTCTTCATTCTCAGCAATGGAAAACAAATTATCAAATGATGCCTTTTTGGCAGGTCTGATTATTGGGGGAAAATTCCAAATAACAATAGTGAGTTTTCTGTTGAAATATTGAATGTAATCAAAATAAAGAGAAAGTAAAGTGAAAATCATCAGCCACACAGGAGGGGGGTGTGGGTGAGATGGGAGGTATACTGGGGTTCTTGGTGGTAGAACATGTGCACTGGTGAAGGGATGGGTGTTTGATCATTGTATGACTGAGACTTAAGCCTGAAAGCTTTGTAACTTTTCATATGGTGATTCAATCTGTCACTGTCACTGTCCTCCCAATGCTCATCAATTAAAAATTTTAAAAAAATAAAATGATATAGTGGGCACAAATCATAAAGTTAGAATCCTTTTATCTATCTTTTCCTAGATGAATGGGACTTGGATTGGAGAAACAGTGCAGCAGGCAAGGTACAGGTTGAACCTGCTGCTGACTCAGGTCCTATTCCCAGACCCACTACCTGAACAGAGTCAGAGGAAGCCCTGAGCACAGGCAAATGTAGCATTAAGAAATAAAATAAGAGAGATGTCTCCTCACCCTGCACCAGACTGACTTCACCTTGGTACCTTGGAGCAGGGGGTCGCATGAGTACCTCTACCTGCCTGAATACCTCCCAGCAGCTGCAAGCCTCCAGAACCCAATACTCATGGCTGACCTTCACTGGCTCATTGTGAGCCCCCCACACGTTAAGAGTGAATCTGGTGAAAAACTCAGTTATGTGGAAATCTCCAGGTTCACAAGGAGTCAGAAGTGGGCCCTACCCACCATCTCCCTGTGCTGGCAATCATGCCCACAAACTGCCTTTGGGTGCCATTTAAGTGCATTAATGGCCATGATATGGAGACTCACAAATGAAACTTGAAAGAGAGCAACATGCAGCAGAGATGCATCCAGTTAAAAATTTAACTCCAGCTCAGGCACCCTATTTAAAATTTTAGAATTCCTGGAGTGACATCTCATACTTCATGCCACTGATGTACCAAGAGTAGCACACCACATTTGATGGGGTATAAGTAAAGGGAAACCAATCAACCAATCATGATTACATATATATACACACACTAGCACATAGGGTCAACCTGTAACAAAATGTTGGTGATCTCATACAGTGGCTTAATTGCTCCAAGGTGAGATACAACAATTTTCTCACACTTTCCTCTAAGAAAACCTTTTTAGATCATTTTCAGTCAATTATTTTTTGATTGAAAAATAATTATTCAGTCAACAAGAAATACAAAAAAAATTTAGCATCTGCCTTTGAGGCAGGCTTGGGTGGTGGTGGCAAAATTCAAAATAATGGTGGTGGGAGTAGTATTGAAATATTGAATATAATAAATTATTGTGAACAAAATATAAAAAATTAAAAATTAAAAGAAAAAACACCCCCAAAAAACAAAATAAGAATTAAAATGAGTAGTACAAACTGGTAACGGGTCCCACACACCTGGGTTCCTCTGCCGGCTCCCCCATGTGTGAGGCTCGTCCAGACATGTGGAGAGTGGCCTGAGCATGGCCGTGGCAGGTATGTGGGACCTGGGGCCAAGATCTCCAAGGCTGCTCAGATTGGGACTGAGCCTTTTCAACCCAGATGCCCCATTTCCCAGTAGCTAGGCAGTCACACCAAGAGACTGCCCCCGGTGCCATGTAATCCCATCAACGGCCAACATCCAGAGACTATAAAACAAACTCCTAGACATGCGTGGCAGACGAACATCTAATAGCCTAGTTCTCCCTCTTAGAGAACCTGACAAGCTACAGAGAGTCTATTGCCCACTTGGGAGAGCCTGGCAAGCTCCCTGTGGCGTATTCATATCCAAAGTACAGTAACAGATATATACATACCTCTCAGAGAGACCGGCGAGCTACCGAGAGTATCCCTCCCGACGGCAGAGCCTGGCAAGTTACCCGTGGCGTATTCGATTTGCCAAAAGCAGTAACAATAGGTCTCATTCCCCTGACCCTGAAAGAGCCTCCAATCATTGAGAAAGACGAGTAAGGAGAGGCTGCTAAAATCTCAGGGCTGAGTGTAATAGAGATGTTACTGGTGCCTGCTCGAATAAATTGAGGAACAAAGGGGTGACAGTGACAATGGTACAAACTGGCCAAACATTCAGGGATTCAGATTCTTTTTACTATAATGCTTTTCAATTTCCTAAGGCTTTTATTTGCTTGCAAAATCAAACAAGTTCACAGGTATGACTATTCTCCAGCAGAGTGGATGATAAGAATGAGTGGAAGACTGCTTTCCCATGCATGACTGGAAGTTTCAAGCATTTCCATTCACATTCCAGGATCCAAATAAGTTAGTTACATACATGTACCTACTTCTAGAGGAGTCTGGCCAATGAAAGCCATTATTAGCTACTGGGAACAAAGGAAAAGTGAATTTGGTGGATTAAGACAGCTGAGTCTTGGGACCAAGGAGGTAGCTTAATAGGAAAGACCAGAACTCACATTTATGTCCTGGACTTCATCCCTATTACTTGCTGTCAGTGGTGAGGCTGCTGCCCTAGGTTATGGCAATCCCAATACCCAATCTGATAAGAAAATATCTCTCTCGAATAATTCTCTTGAGGCCAAAATTAAGAAATAAAAAAAATGAAACTAAAAATACTTCATTCACATAAAAAAAAGTATAGGAGAGATTTAGCTCAAGGTCAAATGCAACATGAATCAATCATGTTAAAAAATTGAAAACTAGGAGAATGGCCACATAGAAAATCTATGCTTTCAATTTCCATATACCTCATCATTGGTTTACAATATGAATAGAATTTCAGAATAAGGTGTAATTTCAGAATAATTACACCTTATTGGGTGTAATTGTCAGCACTTCCACTGCCAGAAATATCCCTCTTCACTCCACTTGCCCTCTCTTCTTTCCCATATAACTACCATAGTTTCATTGAGTCTGAGTTAGTCATGCTATTTCTTCAAGTTAGCTTGCTTTACTTAATTAAATCACTCAAATGACTAAAACCACCCAGTATATGTCTTCTATTTTCTTAATTATTTTACTTAGCATAATAATAATGTCATGTTTCAACCATTTTTTCCCTAAAGCCACAACTTTAGTCTTTTTAATGACAGAGTGCAATTTCATTTAATATTTGAAACACAAAATCTTTACCCATTCATCTGTTGATGAGCATTTATATTTCCCCCATTTTTAATCTTGTGAATAATGTGGTATGAGCACGCAGTGAAAAATATCCTTTGAATTAATCTTATTATTAAGTTTTAAAGTAATAATTTGAAAATAATTTCCTCAAATTGATCTAAATATGAGCCTTTCCCGAAAACTTATTAATAGGATCCATTTTGGGTGTTTTGTAGACTATGCACTGGGAAATAACTACATGGATTACCAATATTTAAAAACTGAACATATTTATTACTGCATTTTGATAAGTTTAGACAGTGTCCAACAATTACACCACCATAACATCAATAAACACATCTCCTCCAAAGAATTTCATGATTCTTTGATTTTTGCCTTTTAAAAATTTTAGTACCAAGAAATCTTAATATAACTTATACCCTAATGACACGTTATTAATGCAAACCACTGTGTAAACCACAGGCACTTTGTTGTAGCGCTTATCCCTAGAATTATTTCATCTTGTAATACTGTTACTTTATATCCATTCAGTGACTCCTCCACTCCTTTGTATTTTCTGCATGATAGAATTCTCCCAATGACAGCAGGGAACTTACTTAAGTCAACCCCTGCAGGTTCTAGAGCCTGCTGAGGAACGATTGAGGTTGATTATATTTCATATCTAATCAGGGGGAAAGCCTATCTATTTCTGATATGTTGCAAGAGGAAGCCATTATAGGCTGCTTGCAAGTCGTTTAAAGCTACTTGCAAGCTCTCTCCTCTATCGCACAGAGGTCCGGCTGCTGCCACCTCATCATTCTGCTGAACTCAGTTACACTATGTGGAAATTGAAGGAACTATGATGTCAGTTAGTTATTCCTAGCAGTGCCCCTTCTCTAGCTTTCTCCCTCTATAGTGATTGTGCTTCCATGAGTAAAACAGTTCCTTTTTAGCAAGCAAACAACTTCCCTTCCTCTCTGCATTATATGCCATTAATTAAAACATGCTTCTTGGCAGAGAAGCAGTATAGAGGGTATGGTGCTTGTCTTGCATGCAGCCGACCTGATAAGTTCCCCCAAAGACTTCGAGGAGAGATCCCTGAGCACAGATCTAGAAGTAAGCCCTAAGCACATCTGGATGTGACCCAAAAAAACATGAAGGAAAGAAAATGTTCTTCAAGGGCACAAAGTTTCTACCAAAACAAGTAATTTACCATAAAACAGGGTAATCTAGATGCTAACTTCAAATCACTCCCAAATAGTCATAAGAAAGTATGAGAAGGGGTAGGGAAAGGGGTGGGAAGCTCAGTGAAACTCACCATGTCTTCAAGGAGAGGCTGTGAATTCTGCAGCTGACAATGTATCTAAGCTAAAACAGCATCAAAAACATTTATTAGTATTAATTAAAATTTTTTAAGCTGTTTCTGTTTTGAGAACAGAAAAAATTGCGAATCTGAACTGGATAAATTATTTTCTTATGACAACAATTTAATAGAAGACAGAAAACTTGACAAACAACTATTAAGGTATTTTACAGGAAAACAGACACATCCCAGGGTTATTGCTGCCTCTACCTTGATAAGATGATATGTTATATTATTGTTCCTTAGTTCTATTTTTCCCTTTGGAAACATCTTAATTTCCACAGTTGCGGTAATTAATTGATATTAAATTATTTCTAATTGAAGTTGTGTTGGTGATTAAAGCTAAGCTTTTTTTAGGGACAAAGGAATCAAAAAATAGGGATGTGAATAGAAACTAGCACAGCTAAGATAAGGTATTTCCCCTTTCTAATTTTTCTGAAGTTAAATTTGGAACTCAGAGGTGTACAGTGACCTCAAAAATTTCAATAACATTGTGACATCTATGTGGGAGAAATTTAATGCATTGGTTTCTCTCCTGCAATGCTAAAGTTAATTTTTTAAGAGCAGCAATTGGAAATCACAGGTTCTGTAGTAAAGAAATAAAATCTCCAAGGAAGTTCACATCGAAGAGGTTAAAAGCAAGGCCAGCTCTAAAGATACAGCCCAGTAACCTTCTAATAGTCTAACAAAACAGAACTGGCCCACGAAGCACAGAATTTGCTTTGTCTCAAACAACTGTTTCTTTGATAAGTGACACACTTTTCTGAGCAGAACAACCTTTGAATGTAAATTTATGTAACTGGTGACATAACATAAAACATTGAATCCCAAACAAAACCATTTGTGATCAGGCACATCTGCATTCCCATTTTAAACTTTCTGTTAGAATAATTAAAAAACCTGTATCTTCTCTTTCATAATTATGAGATTATTCCTGCTTTTTGAAATTCCTTAACAGCAAGGAAGCTGAGCTTTTGAAAACAGAAGAAATCCATTTTATAAAGAAAGTGATTGATATAAACAAAGAGATAAGATAGTCATGTAAAGAGCATGCAGATAGAGGCTTACTTTAGTGTTTCTTGCTAGCTTTGGGAATCTCTGGCTACTCAGATGTGGGATTTTCTGGAAAAACTCCAGAAGCAGCACTGCAGCACTGTAGCACTGTTGTCCCGTTGTTCATCGATTTGCTCGAGCGGGCAACAGTAACGCCTCCATTGTGACACTTATTGTTACTGTTTTTGGCATATCAAATATGCCACGGGTAGCTTGCCAGGTTCTGCCGTGTGGGCAGGATCCTCTAGGTAGCTTGCCAGTCTCTCTGAGAGGGATGGAGAAATCAAACTTGGGTTGGCCGCATGCAAGGCAAATGTCCTCCCTTCTGTGCTATGACATCATTTTTATTGGTTCTTTATAACTTCCTGAGTCCCTGACACTGGAGGAACAATTTGGGTGATCAGCACAAGTTTTAAACAGAACTTTTATTTTCCATTATAATTTAGAGAATTGGGGTGTGGAACACAAGCAAAGAGGGGGAAATACCAATAGTAATAAGAATAACTCATTTTGTATTCTTCTAGGACAGAAATGTCCTAAAATGGGAATTCAGATATATTTCAAACATAATTTTGAAATATGTTTTAATCAATCTTAAGTGTTACTTACTTTATAAAGTGATGTTTACAAAACTACTAGCCCAATAAATAGATGATTTCTTAAGAGGCAAGTGTGCCAACAAAATTAGGTAAGCTAATTATCATACTTAAATTTAATGACTAATGCTGCACCAAAAGGCATCCTCTGAATCTAAAAAGACTGGTGTAGGAATGTTTCTAAAGTAAAAAGAAAAGAGAGAAAGAAAAAAATGAAGAGAAAACAAAAAAGGAAAATCATGTTACTGCTTTGTTTAAGTGATAAAACCACAATACACTGAAATAACAGCTTTCTTCTTTGCCTGGAGTTATAATTACTTTACTTAAACAACCTCAAAGGCAAAACTGTGATTATGGCATATTAATTTCAGAATACCCAACTCCCAAAATGCAGTGCTATTTAAGACACAAAAATCACAGACATATAAGATATAAAAATGCATATGCAACTATTGAATGTGCTTGACCTACAAAAATATATAACTCAGGAGAAAGCTGAGTCATTGATGTCTTGCATAATCTGTTTGGGGACAAAACACTATATATAATGCTGCAGCAACAAAATGCATAATTTCTGTATCAATCACTTACATATTCAAGAAAATACACACTTACCTTGTCTGCAGTTTTTTGAGTTACATTGCTGAAACAGAACTCTGAGGGACACATGTGGACATAATTCTTACAATAAGTAAAGTATTATTTTTCTGGTTTGAAAACAATTAAGCTACTATGAAATAATGTAAAGAAAAAGGAACTAGAAAAAAGAAACTAGAAAGCTGTCTTTAAATATTGTGATCTGGACAAGAATATAGAATGTGGAACCAAATTTCCCTCCTCTACTAGAAAGGAACATATCTCCATCATTAAACACTTTAAGTTCATAATAATTTATAAAGACATGTAAACTCATTTTAATTAAAAATATAGCATATAATGTGAAATCAATAACTGTTATTATAAAAATAATGCCTATTCTTTTTAAGCTTTCTGTAAGGTGTCAAGAATTATAATCAACAGCATTCTCTGCCAATGAAAAGAATACCAGCCAGCTATAACTGACGTCACTCAAAGTTGAGGAGAAATTGCTCTGGCTGAACTGTTTATTTTCTATAATCACCTTTCATAGACGTGGATGATGATCATAATCAATTTTTATTTTTATTTTTTGCAGTAATTGTAGTTTATTTTATTTTTTTTCACTTTACTTTCACTTTACTTTGATTACATTCAATATTTAAGCAAAAAAAATTCACTACTGTTGATTTGGAGTTTCTCCCCCCTAAAGTCGATCTGCTGAAAAGAAAGCATTTGGTAATTTGTTTTCCATTGCTGAGAATGAAGAGATATGAGGTCAGGAGGCCACACTAGCAGCAGCATAGTTTTGGATTTCTGTATTTTAGTATTTTAGTAACTAAGTCCAGAGAAATGTCTGCCAGGAATCGCAACATTGTAAGCTTTTACCTCTCAGCTACTTTATATTCCACATATGAGTGCGATCTTTCTATGTCTGTCTCTTTCTTTCTGACTCATTTCACTCAGCATGATACTTTCCTTGTTGATCCACTTATATGCAAATTTCATGACTTCATGTTTTCTGACAGCTACGTAGTATTCCATTGTGTAAATATACCAGAGTTTCTTTAGCCAATCATCTGTTTTCGGGCACTCTGGTTTTTTCCATATTGTGGCTATTGTAAACAGAGCGGCAATGAACATGGAAATGCAGATGTCATCTCTACTATACCTTTTTGCCTATCCGGGATATATTCCCAGGAGTGGTATTGCTGGGTCAAATGAAGCTCAATTTCTAACTTTTTGAGAATCGTCCATATTGTTTTCCAAAAGGGCTGAACCAGTCGGCATTCCCAGCAGCAGTGAAGGAGAGTCCCTTTCTCCCCACATCCACGCCAACACCGGTTGCTTTTGTTTTTTGGGATGTGGGCCAGTCTCTGTGGTGTGAGATGATATCTCATTGTTGTTTTGATCTGCATCTCCCTGATAATTAGTGATGTTGAACATTTTCTCATGTGCCTCTCAGCCATTCGTATTTCTTCTTTGGAAAATTTTCTGTTCATTTCATCACCCCATTTTTTGATCGGGTTGGCAGTTTTCTTCTTGTGGAGTTCAACCAGTGCATTGTATACCCTTGTTATCAACCCTTTATCGGATGGGTACTGCATAAATATCCTTTCCCATTCTGTAGATTGTCTTTGTATTTTGGTCACTGTTTCTTTTGAGTTGCAGAAGCTTCTTAGTTTGAGATAGTCCCACATAATCGATTTTTAAACTTAGGGGATCCAGATTCAGTTTAACTTCTCCTCCTCCCAGTTGTCTTACACAGGCTGAGAGCTCAAGTTTGGAATCAGGTCTGTACAAATGCAGATGGCACTAAAATCTTTGAATTCCACAAATCACCTTGAACCTGCTTTTGCAGGAGAAGCAAACCCCTCCTGATCCAAAAAAAACCAATTTTCCCTTACATAAAACTCAGCAATTATTTCATCTGGTGCTTTTCCTTATGAAATATATTGATTCTTTTTGTGATTCACTCTGAATGATAGTAAAAATGAGTATAGCCCAGAAAAAAAGTACAAAATATTATCTGGAAAGGCCCATATATTGCAGACACTGCAAAACATTATATTTGTATGAAATGTGGATCCAATCCTCCTTCATTTCCAATGCCATTGTGTGTTATGCCCAAATTTTCACTAATTTAAAATATTTTCAGTAAATAAACAGAATCCAGAATGTAACAAATTACTACACCTTCTTCATTCATGCAAAAAATCATGCACTACTAAGTGTAGGGTTTCCGAAGTTTCATTTCACTTATTGGCAAATACTTAGAAGCACTTATTTTTTTCTGCTTCAATAAAAATGACATAAAGAACATATTGAAAACAAAATATCTTTCTTTCTAAGCTGAGAATATCAGAAATCTTATGAAAAACATCAGAAAAGGTAAAAGAGTATTAGATAAACATGCAATATGATGGCTTGATATAAGATTAAGATGTCTGGACAGACATCTTAGAATTGTCTTTTTGTCTACCAAGGAATACTTCATAAAACATAGTATTCTTAAACATTTATAAAATCTGAATAATGAAAGAAAACTATCTTGAATCAATTGATTACTAAAACAGAATAAATTTCTAAATTAAGATATTTAAAATATATTGATATTTTGTCTTAAACCCAGAGTTTATACTGTCTTTTAATGTACCTCATATTTATGACAGGATGTCATTCAAATTATACAAAATATTTCTAACGAGTTCTTAGGAATTACTATATAAATATTCAGGGTTCAATCTGACAATTTTTGAAATAACATCATAATACTATATTACAGAATCTTTATGTGCATACATATACATGTATATATGCATATTAAGAAGGATACATAAATAAAAATTAATGAACATAAGGACAGTATTTTTCCAATTATGTTTTTCTTCATTATAGTATTTACACTTTTGATCTACTTTTTAGTTATTATATGTAACAGGCACAAAGATAATCATAATCAAATGCCTAATATTTATGATTACTATATGCGAGAAACTGTCTTATTCTTGTTAAATACCTTCTAGCTGTAAGTCTTTGACAAATGTTTGTTAATACATTTTTGGGATAAAATAAGGTCAAATTCAGGCTAGGAAGAATAACCTGTCCATGATCCATGATCACACAGCTCAGAATCTAGTTTCAGATATTGCATTCAGGCAAATAATCAATATAGAGAGCTTTCACTACAGCAAAATATTTGCAGATCAGTAGGAAATCTAACAATAACAGTACAATCTCAAAAAACTAGATTTCCAACCATTTCAGAATGACTCAATGACTCAAATATATACAGATTTGATATGTACATTAAATTTGCATTAATACAAATTCTTCTTTGTGAAGTAATGATGGCATACAAGCCAAAGCCTCATCACCACAGGATGGAGTTAATAATATTAAAGAAGAGATATCAATATTTCAAGGAATCTAGTTTTTTCAGATTACTTCATTTTAAAATGCATTTTACTACAAATAGTTATACATAAAATTTTAGGCATGTGTAATCTCAGATTAGTACAATGTTCAATACTATAATTTTATAGCTAGCTGAAATTTAAAGTTACCAGTCTGGGGTGAGGGCGGGAGAGGGAAACTTGAACCAAGATTGCTCTACTTCCTGTACTATCTCTCCAGCTGAATTTACTATTTTTGTTTGTGAAAAAAAAAAAAACAAAGTTATATCTTGTTAAATCCAATATAGGATAATTCAAATCAATAGTTAAAATTCAATCTATCATATCTAATTTTTCTTTTATTGATGTTTAAATTAATTTCTGAAATTCAGCATCTATTTTGGCCCTAAGACTTGAACTTTATCCTTCTAAGGTGAATTTTAGAAAGGTATGTAAAGATAAAAAAAAAATTTTCTTTTATATGTTTTATTTAGTACTTTAAAAATTCACACATAATATTGCTTCTTTCCTTTCCCTGGGAAACAAAGTGAAACTCTTAAAAAATATTTATGTATATGTTTATCAGGAATTCTCAACTTTATTTATGATTTCCTCTGCAGAAACTACCTAAACTACCTAAGCATGTCCTTTGTATTTTTACTTTTTGCGACTTGACTATAAAACTGGCATTGTTATGTTGTTTTAATAATTTTATGTATTAAGGCCTTGAAATTCAAATTTATTTTTAAAACTCCATCATAATTTTTCTGTTAAATTTTACTTAGTATTATGTTTGTCATTATAACATTATAATATTATATCATGTTGTTTCCTTTCCACTGCAACTGTATCTATTACTGTTGTGTTAACAAACTTATTTTCTTATGCTAATGCCTTACAATTCCTATTTTGGCTCCTGTGAGTTTATTTTTGACTCTTGTGAAATTATCTCTCTCTCATGTTTCATTCAGAAAAATCTTAAATATTAGATCCTAAATTATCTAAACTTTTATCAATAGCAACCTCATTTAAGATGTCTTAAGTGAGAAAACTTGTACCAGAGAAAAAAGGCATTTTCTACATTGTCGCACTGACCATCCCGTTGTTCATCGATTTGCTCAAGTGGGTACCAGTAACGTCTCCATTATGAAACTTGTTACTGTCTTTGGCATATCGAATAGCCACAATAGCTTGCCAGGCTCTGCCGTGTGGGTAGATGTTCTTGGTAGCTTGCCAGTCTCTCCAAGAAGGACGGAGGATTCAAACCCGGGTCTACTGCGTGCAAGGCAAACGCCCTACCCACTGTGCTATCAGACTGGAACTCTACATTAAATTATAAAAATGTTTAATTCATTTAATTCCTTTGTTTTGAAATGTCTACAAATGAAATACTAATCAGGAAAATTGCCACTACCAGCATCATGACAGATACGGTTTTCTGAGAAATCTGATGTTAATCATTCATTCAAGTACCTTTTTTCCCCTTCTTTTTTTTAATGAATCACATTAAAAAAAGTTAAAAAGTTTGTTGGAGTTACAAACTTTTCTGTTTACGTTTCTGTCATACAGTCATCGAACACCCATCCTTCCACCAGTGCCCATTCTCCACCACCAATGTTCCCAGTATCCTTCCTGCCACCCCCATCCTGACCCCTGCCTTTGTGGTAGGCACATTTCTGTTTACTTTCTCTCCTTTTGGGTGTTATGGTTTGCAATACAGGTACTAAGTAGCCGTCATGTTTGGTCCATAGTCTACTTTCGGTACTCATCTCCCAACCCGAGCAAGCCATTCAAGCATCATTTACTTAGTGGTCCCTTCTCTATCCCAGCTGCCTTTTCCCCCCAGCATGTGAGGCTGGCTTCCAAGCCAGGGAGTGATCCTCATGGCCCTTATCTCTACTCTCCTTGGGTGTTAGTCTTCTGTTATGTTACTGCACTCATTTGTGGAATATAAAGTATTATTCAAGTATCTTGAAGGAAATCTTCCTCTGAGATAGCTTGCTATCTTAGTGAACAGAATAGAGCATAAATAGAAAGTTTTATTTTATTTTTTTATTAGTGAATCACCGTGAGGTACAGTTACAAACACGAATTTTCATGTTTGCATTTCAGTCATACAGTGATCGCTTACCCATTCCTCCACCAGTGCCCATTCTCCTCCACCAATGTTCCCAATATCCCTCCCATCACCAACATCCCATCCCCCACACCCCACCCCGCTTTCTGTGGCAGGGCATCTCCTTTTTTCTCTCTCTCCTTTTGGGTGCTGTAGTTTGCAATAGAGGTATTGAGTGGTCGTTGTGTTTGGTCTATAATCTACTTTCAGCACACATCATTCAACCTGAATGGGTCCTCCCAACATCATTTACTTGGTGGTCCCTTCTATATCTCAGCTGCCTTTTCCCCCAGCATGTGAGGCTGGGTTACAAGCCATGAAGCAGACCTCCTAGTCCATGTCTCTACTACTCTTGAATGTTAGTCTCCCATTCTGTTACTTTTTATTCCACAAATGAGTGCAATCTTTCTATGTCTATCCCTCTCTTTTTGACTCATTTCACTTAACATGATACCTTCATGTTGATCCACTTATATGCAAATATCATGACTTTATCTTTTCTAACAGCCAAATAGTATTCCATTGTGTAGATGTACCAAAGTTTCTTTAACCAGTCATCTGATTTTGTGCACTTTGTTTTTTTCAAGATTTTGGCTATGTAAACAGTGCTGCAATAAACATACAAATGCAGATGTCATTTTTACTATACGTTTTTGCCTCTCTGGGATATATTCCCAGGAGTAGTATTGCTGGGTCAAATGGGAGCTCAATTTCTAATTTTTTGAGAAGCGTCCATACTGTTTTCCGAAAGGGCTGAACCAGTTGCATTCCCACCAGCAGTGAAGAAGAGTCCCTTTCTCCCCACATCTGCACCAACACCAGTTGCTTTTGTTCTTTTGGATATGGGCCAGTCTCTGTGGTGTGAGATAATATCTCATTGTTGTTTTGGTCTGCATCTCCCTGATGATTAGTGATGTAGAGCATTTTCTAATGTGCCTTTTAGCCATTCGAATTTCTTCTTTGAGAAAGTTTCTGTTCATTTCATCTCTCATTTTCTAATGGAGTTGGTAGTTTTCTTCTTGTAGAGTTCAACCAGTACCTTGCATATCCTTGATAACAACCCCTTATCAGATGGGTATTGGGTGAATACCCTTTCCAATTTTGTAGATTGTCTTTGTAATTTGGTCACTGTTTCTTTTGAGGTGCAGAAGCTTCTTAGTTTAAGATAATCCCACTTATTTATCTCTGTTTTCACTTGCTTGGCCAGTGGTGTGTCATCTTTGAAAATACCTTTAGCTTCAATGTCATGTAGGGTTTTGCCAACCTTGTCTTCCATGTACCTGATGGATCTGGTCTGATGTTGAGGTCTTTAATCCGTTTTGATCTAACTTTTGTACATGGTGTTAGGTAGAGATCTGAGCCCACTTTTTTTTGCATGTAACTGTCCAGTTTTGTGACCACCATTTGTTAAAGAGGCTTTTCTTGCTTTACTTCACATTTCTTGCTCCCTTATCAAAGATTTGATGATCATATATTTGAGGGTGTATGTCAGGATATTCAACTCTGTTCCATTGGTCTGCAGCTCTGCCTTTGTTCCAGTACCATTTTGTTTCAACTGTTACTGTTTTGTAGTAGAGTTTGAGGTTGGGGAAGGCAATGCCTTCCATCATCTTTTTTCCCAAAAATTGTTTTTGCTATTTGTGGGGGCTTATTGTTCTATATGAATTTCAGGAGTGTTTGCTCCATTTCTTTGAAGAATGTCATGGGTATCCTTATAGGGATCACATTGAATCTGTACAATGATTTGGGGAGTATTGTCATTTTGACAATCTTAAGTCTCCCAATCCATGAGCAGGGGATAGCTTTCTATTTCCTCGTGTCCTCTTTTATTTTGTGAAATAGCCTTTTGTAGTTTTCTTTGTATAGGTTCTTTACCTCCTTACTTAAGTGATTCCAAGGTACTTGATTTTCTGAGGCGTGATTGTAAACGGGATTGCTTTTTTCATGTCATTTTCTTCTCTCTCATGGCATATAGGAAAGTAATGGATTTTGGGGTATTGATTTTATGGCCTACAACTTTACTATACAAGTCTATTGTTTCTACCATCCCAGTCCCAGCTGCTACCCCAGCACCAAAGATGTTTTCTCTTTCTGTCCAGGTGTGTGACATCCTCAGCCCGCCCTTCCTGCATCCCAGCCAGCATCTCGACCCAGCTCAGTGCGGCAGGGGGAGTGACCTAATATTCAGGGGGTATGGCCTCTGAGAAGTGGGCATGGCCTCTTTTTGGGCCCAAGTTATTTTCTTCAAACCCATAATATGTTGTTATATCTCAGTCTTCATTACCTATGTCCATGAGTAACATCTTAGCTATCCAAAACCAGTAGGCCAATAGACCACTACTCTATTCCAATTTCACCAAAATACCAATGAATACAAGGAGCTGTGCAAAGCCCAGTGTAAAAGAGCACATTCTCTGAAAGCATCACTTGAGGTCTCCTGTAAGTATCAGAGGAACATTTGAGAGGAAGGAGATGTTTTAGAAGGGGAAAATAAAAAGGTGACCACCATTGACCGAGTCCATCCAGAAACCTTGTTCAAAACAAGAGGGAACATAATAGTGAACTTGAAGGTCACTCCTCTTTACCACCACAACAACGTGAAGAAACAGCACAAATCCCCACCATAAGGAGAGGACAATGAAACAAGTCCAGAGGCCTCAACAGGCGCTTCCCACAAACTTGAGCTCTCTGATAAAAAATTCAGAGAGGAAAAAAACAGAATTCAGAGAAGAAATGCTGAAGATGTTCAATGAAGTCAAAGAAATGATGAAACAGGTATCAATGTAATTAAAGGAAGATGTGAAAGAAACAATGGGACGGACAACTGAGAAAATTCTGGAAGAAATGAGAGCAGAAATAAAAAAGCTACAAAAAGAAATGTCACTAATAAAGGATTCAGTAGATGAAATAAAAAACTCAGTGGGTGCCCTCAACAATAGAATGGCTACAGCAGAAGACAGAATCAATGAGCTTGAAGATGAACTGCAGGAAACCTACAATCAACAACAAACAATGGGAAGAGACTTCAGATTGGCTCTAGGGCAAATCAGAGTCCTAGGGGTGATCTCAAGAGGAACAACATTAGAATCATTGGAATGCTAGAAGGACAGGGAAGCAACCCCAATGAAAAAGCCACAGCCAAAGAAATTATTTCTGAAAAGTTCCCACAGCTGGAGAATGCAGGCATCCAAGTTCAAGGAGCCTGAACGGAGCCAGCTAAAAGAGACCTTAATAAAAAAACTCCAAGACATATCATGGGTAGAATGATGGACTTCATGGATACAGACACAATACTGCAAGCAGCAAGGTCAAATAAGGAAATCACATACAAAGGTGCACCCCTTATTCACAGCAAACCTATCAGAGGAAACCCTCCAAACCCGAAGGCAGTGGTGGGATATAGCGAAAGAATTCAATGAAATAGATGCTTCACCAATATTACTTTATCTGGCTAAACTTTCATTCAAACTAGAAGGAATGGTACACTATTTTGTGGATAAACAAGTCTATTGTTTCTAGGAGTTTCTTGGTAGAGGTTTTAGGGTTCTCTAAATATAGTATCATATTACCTGTGAATAGTGAGAGCTTGATTTCTTCCTTTTTCACCTGAATGCCCTTAATATCTTTTTCTTGCCTAACTGCTATTGCTGTTAGGCTAACCACTATAGTGAACAGAAGTGATGGGAGTGGGCATCCTTGTATCATCCCTGATCTTAGAGGGAAGGCTCTTAATCTTTCCCCATTGAGGATGATGCTTGCCATCGGCTTGTGGTAGATAGCTTTGACTATATTGAGGAAAGTCCCTTCTATACACATTTTGCAAGAGTTTTCATCATAAACAGATTCTGTATCTTGTCAAATGCTTTCTCTGCATCTATTGATATGATCATATGTTTTTTATCTTTTCTTTTGTTTATACGATGGATTATGTTGATTTATTTTCAAATGTTAAACCATCCTTGCATCCCTGGGATGAATCCCACTTGGTCGTGGTGTATGATCTTTTTGATGAGCTGTTGCAATATATTTGCTGATATTTTGTTGAGAATCCATGTTGATAAGGGATATTGGCCTGTAGTTTTCTTAATTTTGTGGTGTCTTTGTTTGCTTTTGGTATTAGGGATATATGAGCCTTATAGAAACTGTTTGGGAGTGTTTATGTTCCTTCAATTTCCTGGAAAAGCTTGAGAAGAACTGGCAATAGGCCTTCTTAAAATGTTTGGAAAAATTCACTAATGAATCCATCTGGACCTGGGCTTTTGTTTTTGGGAAGGCTTTTGATTACGGTTTCAATTTCCTTGATATTAATAGGGCTATCAATTAATAGGGCTATCAATTTCCTTGATATTAATCCAGGTCTTCTTGACTCAGCCTTAGGAGATTATAGGAATCCAGAAATTTATCCATTTCTTCTAGGTTCTCTTGTTTTGTGGGATACAGACTTCCAAAGTAGTCTTTGATGATGTTTTGAATTTCTTTGGTTTCTGTTGTGATGTCCCCCTTTTCATTTCTGATTTGGTTTATTAGGGTTCTCTCTCTCTTTCTTTGTGAGTCTTGCTACTTATCAATCTTTTTTATTTTCTTGAAGAACCAGATTTTACTTTCATTGATCTTTAGAATTGTGTTTTGGGTTTTTGTGTCATTGATTTCTGCTCTAAGTTTTATTATCTCTTTCCTTCTGCTTAGTTTGGGCTCCTTTTGTTGATCCTTTTCTAAGATCTTGAGCTGTGAGTTCAAGTTATTTATGTGGGCCTTGTCATCCTTCATGAGAAATGCTTGAAGAACTATAAATTTTCCCCTTTACACGACTTTAGCTGTGTCCCACAGGTTCTGGTAGCTTGTATCTTCATCTCATTTGTTTCCAGGTATCTTTTGATTTCTTCCTTGATTTCCTTCCTGACCCATTCATTGTTCAACATTGAGTTGTTTAATTTCCAGGTTTCTTAGTTGGTTCTCCATGTCTGCACATGATTAACTTCAGTGCATAGTGGTCTGAAAAGTTAGTTGATACGATGTCTATCTTCCTGATTCTGTTGAGGTATGTTTTGTGGTCCATCACATGGTCTACTCTGGAAAATGTTCCATGTGCACTGGAAAAGAATCTGTACCCTTTTTTTTTGGGGGGGGGGTGGAATGTAAAGTCCTGTATAGATCTATTAGCCCTCTCTCTTCTAATTCTTCCTTCAAAGCCAGTATTTTCTTGCTGATTTTAAATCTTGTTGATCTGTCCAGAGGTCATTAGGCTGTGTTGAAGTCTCCAACCATTATTGTGTTGCTCACAATGTCCTCCTTAAAGTCTGTTAGCAGTTGTTGTGGGTATTTAGCTGGTCCCTGATTTGGTTCGTATACATTTAGAAGTGTGATTTCTTTTTGCTGTACATATTCCTTGATTAAAAATGGCCTTCACTGGCCTTTCTAATCTTTTTCAACCTGAAATCTATGTTGTTCGATACTAGTAAGGCCACCCCTGCTTTTGTGAGGGAGTTGTTTACTTGCAGGATTGTTTTTCATCCTTTGACTTTGAGTCTGTGTTTGCTCTGCTTGTTCAGATGTGTTTCTTGTAGGTAGCAGAAAGTTGGGTTCAGTCACTGACTCCATTTTTCCACTCTGTATCTCTGAATTGGTGCATTTAGACCATTGACATTGAGAGACATTATCATGGGGTTTTGTGCCATCTTTCTGTAAAGGTTTGTTGTGCTTGCAGGGGTTTCTCTGGACTTATAGTAGCCCCTTTAGTCCTTCTTTTAGGTTTGGTTTTGAGTCTATAGAGTTCCTGAGCTGTTGTTTATTCATGAAATAGTGTATCATTCCTTCGAGTTTGAGTGAGAGTTTAGCTGGATAAAATATTCTTGGTGAAGCATCCATTTCACTGATTTTTTTTTTACTATATCCCACCATTGTCTTCATGCTTGCAGGGTTTTCTCTGATAGGTCTGCTGTAAATCTAAGGGGTGCTCCTTTGTATGTGATTTCCTCCTTTGGCCTTACTGCTTGCAGTATTTGTCTCTATCCATGACATCCATCATTCTATGATATGTCTTGGAGTCTTTTTATTAGGGTCTCTTTTAGCTGGCACCCTTCGGGCTCCTTGAATCTGGATGCCTGCATTGTCCAGCTCTGGGAACTTTTCAGCAAGGATTTGTTTAGCTGTGGTTTTTTCATTGGTTTTGCTTCCCTGTCCTTCTGGTACTCTGATGATTCTAATGTTGTTCCTCTTTAAATCATCCCCTCAAACTCTGATTTACCCTAGAGCTATTTTGAATTCTCTTCCCATTGTTTGTTATTGCCTGTCGGCTTCTTGTAGCTCATCTTCAACTCACTGATTCTGTCTTTGGCTATAGCTATTCTACTGTTGAGGGCACCCACTGATTTTTATATTTCATCTACAGAATCCTTTATTCATGACACTTCTTTTTGTAGCTTTTTAATTTCTGCTCTCATTTCTCCCTGTATTTTCTTGGCAGTCTGTTCCACTGTTTCTCTCATGTCCTCCTTTAATTTACTGGATACCTGTAGGATAACATAGCCTCAGGTAGTTTAGGTTTATTGGGTTACTCCCATTAAAGTGCTCCCATTCCTCTTTGTTTATTTGTAGCTTCTTTCTTAGTGTTCTGTTGACTTGTAAATATTGTTTTTCTCTTCTCCTTGAGTCCTTTGCATAGTTTATTCAGAGCCATGTCTTTTTTGTATGGACACAGGAAGACTTAGCAAATGCTATGCTTTTGTAACCTTATGTCATTTGACTCTACATGATATTTTCCTCCTGGGCATCTGTTCTCTCAACCTAAGCCTCAGCTGCCCTTACTTCCTAGCACCCCCAAAAGCAGGGTCCCGACGAGGGGCGAGACAGACCCAGGGCAAGTGGTGAGTTGTGTGCTACCCTGGCATCGAGATGGGCCTGGCCAAAGTGCCTAATGCTTAACTATAAGTTAAGAGCCTGATCATGGACAAATGCTGTCATGATCCAAACAGTGATACTAGATTTGGACCCTGCTAGGGTGAGGAATGATTAATCTGGCCTGAGTGCTGTAGTCTGAGCCTGTGGCAAGATGTTGCCAGGAGAGCTGCCTTGCAAGCCTCAATGTATCTCTTGCTATGTCCATACAAAAATAACTAGTATTAAGATGTTAATAAGTGTTTGGACTAAGGAAAAGAAAAAAAACCTTCAGAGTCAGGAAGGATTTTGGAATGCCCTGCCCTCAGGAAGGGCTTTCTTATGTTGATTTTGCTACCTGACTGGGTGTAGCCTAGAGGGCAAGGTGGGAGAGACAAGTAGGAGGAGAAACTAGAGAAGGAGAGAGGCTGCAATTGATGCAGAGAGAGGCCGGAGCTGGGAGTGCGGGAGATGAGGAAGATGGAAGATTGAATAAATGGTAACTAATCAGCAACCAGCTTGGTCCTCATTCATCCTTCGCCTGCCCTTGACCACCGGCCGTCCTGATCCAGTCCACACACTGCAGTTCCAGAGTCCTGTTTAAAACTCAAACCTTGACGCGGGTGGTGAGACAGAGCTGCCCGGAGAGCTTGCGAGTGCATGCGCCCCTCGGTGTGCCTTAGTTTTTTACAGATACCTGTTTCTTTGAGTTCACTGAACAACTTCAACATTTCATCTCTGAATTCTTTGTTGTAGAGATGTTTGTGGGTAATGCTGGAAAAATAGAAAGGTTTAAATTCGATCAATTCTCTTATTTTGTTTTACCTACCTATCAATTTAACATTCATTTGATTTATTTTTGCATATATTTTTTAATGAAACATGCATATGAGACTTGTGATTCTGAGTTATAATATTTAAGTTTATAATATTTATAATATTTAAACTTTCACAGTGTACCCTATGATCATGCCATTGACAATGATGTGTTTCAAATATTTTATTTCCATAAAATTTACATAAAGTATTAAAGGGAAGGTTTTCTGTCATTATGGAGAAGATAGTTATTACTATAACATCAAATCAAATCCATGCTAGATTTGAATGCCCATGCTCTCATAACTAGTGCTAAAGTACAAAACACTGCAATATCAAAATGATTTAAGGTAATTAACTAAGTGAAAGGAGGCCACAGTATCACAGCTAGCCATTCCATCTTAGATCCTGACATCTTTACATGAACACGATCATCAGTTCACTGATCTGTTCAGTCCCACAGTCACCAAAGCTCAGCCACTGAGGAGATAAATGTTTTCAATTATTCAAGGATTCACTGGAGACTCTATAGAGCAGAGAATAAAGAAGAAACAAACTTGGGTTGAGAAAAAAGAAAACTAGGAATCCAGGATAAAAGACAAGGTGATAATAAATTCCAAGTAAAAACCTTTTCATTTTATCCCAGCTTGATTATCTATTTTTCTTGCAGTATGACCCAATAATTCCTAGTATAGACTATAAAGTCTCCAACTACTTCTACTAAGTGTTCACTCCTTGATGCCAGACTCTCCTAAAGTAAAATTTCAAACTAGGCTGAACCTTATGAACATCTAAGAGAAAATGGATTGACATCTTTAATTTGCTTCTGTATGCTAGAACTACCATGCCATAATGTTTAATAATAAAAGTAAAAAAAAATAGGCTCCCTTATCTTACCACAAAGACACACTTCTCACTCTTGAGTATTATTTTCCATATATTTCTAGACTTGCATAGCTATAATCATGTAATTATTGCCACTTTTAAACATCCTGTTGTTATTTTGAATTTCTGTGCTATTCCCTTTGACCTAGTATCTGTTACACATGATCCAAATAACATATCCTAAAGATAGGAACTTATGGGAGGGAGTAACAGCCAGAAATGAGTGGGAGAAAGTCAGCACTGCACAAAGTTCCCAATTCAATTCTTGTGCTAGGGAAGGAGGGTACAGACCATCACTCTAGCTAGCCATACTTGGCATCATTTGGTGGTAGGGTGGAATTTAGGGCCTTGTACATCCTAGATATGTGTTCTATAACTTGAAGTATATCCCTAATCCCAATGTTTCTCCATTATTTTTAAAGCCTTTACAAAAATTAAATCAGAAATGAATAAAATTTTGATTTAATATTTAAAATAATAAAATGATTAGAAATTATTTTCTAAACTATTTTATTTATTCATTTATTTAGTGGTGGTGGGATCAGAGTGGGTTGGGTCACACCCAGCAGAGTTTGGGCACAGCCCTGCAGTTGCTTATGAGAACATATGTGGTGCCAGGGGTTGACTCAAGGTCAGCCATATGCAAGGGAAGTACCTTACCCCATACTAGCTCTCCAGCCCCTTATAACTATTTGTTTAAAACTCAAACCTTGACACCATAATGCTGCAATGCTACTGGGGAAGAAAAGAAGAAGAAAAAAGCAAATGTATAAAAAAAGAGATTTATTCTTCAATATTTAATGATCATTTTGTTGTATAAGTGTATACTATTAAAAACTATTAAACATAAAACATTGGTCATATCATCTAAGCCAGTTTTTTAAAAGGTTAATATATTTATCTACCTCTCTTCTGATAAAGAAGTAATATTCAAGATATGTACAGCACTGGTAGAATGTTACAAGAAAAAAGATGACCCCACAAAAAATGGGGAGAAGAGATGTACAGAAACCTCCTTAAGATGAGATACAGCTGTCTAAAAGGTATATGAAAAATATGCCCCCTGTTGCTTACCACCCAGGTAAATGCAACTTAAAGCAATGACTTTAAGTCACTGACTAATGACTTTAAGTCAATAACTAAGTCATGTCAATGACTCTGACATCCATCACAAAGAACTAAAACATCCAGTGTTAACAGGGATTTGGGGAAGAGAGACCCTCATTCACTACTAGTGGGAATGTGCACTGGTCCAGCATTTTGAGAAAACAATATGAACATTTATCAAAACACTAGAAATTGAGCAACCAGATGACCCAGCAATTCCACTTCTGGGTGTCTACCCCAAAGACCCAAAATACTCTATTTAGAAAAGTCATTAGTACTCCTATGTTCATTACTCACAGTAGCCAAACTCTGGAAACCACCAAGTATCCAAGGATAGATGACTGGATAAAATAACCATGATTCATATGCACAATGGAATACTACACAGCTAGAAGAAAAGATAAAATCATGCAATTTTCTACCTCGTGGATGCATCTGAAGAGTATCACGCTGAGTGAAGTTAGGAGACACATATAGAAAGATATCTCATCAGAGGCAAAGGAATAACAAATGACCAGAGGCAAGAGAACTTAAGAATGGGTCTTCAGTAGGATTTTACTGTGGCAGGGGTTTGTGGGTGGGGGTTTCAGGGACTGGGGTGAAGAGAGGAGCACAAGGACAGTGATGAGGTAAGCAGACACTCTGGTGGAGGGTGGGTGCTGGAGTGCTCTTACGCACAGAACTCTGCCGCTGTCAATACTGTGAACCACGGAAAAAAAACAGTCCCCAGTAGTGAACAAAACAAACTCCATTCTTTGAGGAGGCTCCCACACAGCCCAGTGTCAGTGTGTGCATGTGTTGCATGTGTGTGATGGAGGCTTGGGGGTGGAGCACACCCAGCATGTTCTGCACAGGGTCAGATGGTTTCCAGCTGGAGCCAGTGGTGTTTTCAGGTCCATGGGGAGCCGAAGATTGACCCTCCACCCCCCTCCCATCCCACCCAGCCCGCCCCCTACACACCCAGAGCATGCCTCCAAGCGTTGAGTCGCTGCTGTCCAGGCAGCTGCCCAGGGCTGCTGCTGTCCAGGTCCTGAGCTGCTGCTGTCCAGGCTATTGCTTTGAGCCGCTGCTGTCCAGGCCCTGAGCTGCTGCTGTCCAGACTCTGAGTTGCTGCTGTCTAGCCCTGAGCCTGTGCTGTCCAGGCCTTGAGCCGCTGTTGTCCAGACCCCTGGCCCAAGCTGCTGTACCCTGCTCTCACTCGGTCAGGCCAGAGCACCGAATACTGAGGTTCTGGGTGTAGGAACAGTAACTTTTCATGGCCCTGTTCTGTTCTGACAGGAGGAAAGCATTCCCCACTGGGCTGGAGCTGGTTCGAGGTTCTTGGTTCGACGTTCCGCACAAACCTTGCACAAAGGAGACCCAGGACGTTCCTACCCGCGCGTCTCAGCCGGCCGCCAGAGCCCTGCGGCCTTGACATGCATACAGCAGACGCCGCCCGTTTCCCAAGCTCGGGCCCACAGGTGTTAAACGGTCGCATGGCCGCCACCTCCGCCACTTCCAGGGCCACAGCGTTGCGCGGAGCACCCGGGAGGGAGGAAGATAGATCCGGCCGTCGCCTGAGGAGAAGGTTCGCGAGCGTTCCAGGCTGCCAGGTAAGTGCAGTGGCCCCGGGTTGGGGCGCGGCCCTCGGAGTGAGGAGTGCAGGAGGCCCAGGGCCAACCTGTCCATGTCCCCTCAAATGAACAATGGAACAAAAATCACAGCAAAGAAATGTGCCTTCGATGGTGCCTGGGCGCTGGTGGAGGCGCGGCCCTGAGTCCCGGCTTGGAATCCTGACTCTGTCGGCCCCAAAGCAAAAAAGGGACAAAAATCAAAGGAAAGAATTCTGCCTCAAAAAATTAATTAATTAATTGTTTTTCCATTTTTTTGAGTCACACCCGACAATGCTTGGGGGTGACTCCTGCCTCTGCACTCAGGAATTACTCCTGGCCATGCTCGGGGGACCCTATGGGATGCCAGGGATCGAACCCCGGTCAGCCGCGTGTGAGGCGAATGCCCTATCCGCTGGACTCTCTCCTGCCTCAAATAAATAATTTTTTTTAATTGCCCCTCAGAAGGCAGCTCTGTGGCGGCTCTCAGACTCGCGCACTCGGGCATCTTTCGAGACTGAGGTGCCCACGGCGGTCCCTCCTCGGTCTGAGGGGACAATGAGGGGACAGTCACACCACTGCCGTGTCTGCACGGAGCCCGCAGTGTCCCGAGGCAGCAGGAGCTCGCAGCTTTGTCCAGTTTGGGCCGCAAACTGGACCCATGTGTGGTGTCATTGCCTCAGCATCTGGCGTGTCTGGACGTCGCTCGTTTATAAGCGCCTTTTGCCCACCAAGAACATCTGAGGATGAGGGCTCCAGAGAGCAGTTTCTCAGCTGTGACAAAATTCTGAACTTGGATTGCAAAAGTGAGGAGAAAACGGATGAGAGGGAAGGTGAGAAAATAAAGATCCGGCTAGAGGTTACATATGAACACAGTTGGGGTGACACAGGGTGACCTAGAACTACAGTTGGGGGCATTTTGGTGATGGCATGATACAGCAACTTTGTACACAATACCGTACCATAAACTTTAGTACTATTCTAATAATGTTATCTAAACCGTAATTTAAAGATGTGATGAAAGGACCAGTTATCAAAGACATAAATATCCTGTGCTTCACTGTCATCCCCTTGCTCATCGATTTTTTCGAGCAGGCACCAGTAACATCTCTCATTGAGAGACTTATTGTTACTGTTTTTGGCATGTCCAATACACATGGGTAGCTTGCCAGGCTCTGCCGTTCGGGCTCCATACTCTCAGTAGCTTGCCAGGCTTTCTGAGAGGGGAGGAGGAATCGAACAAGGGTCAGCCGCGTGAAAGGTGAACGCCCAACCACTGTGGTATTGCTCCAGCCCATCCTGTGCTTAATAATAAAAAAAAATCATCTAATTATTAAGTATAAATCTGATGGCATAGAAATACTGAATCAAAAGGTTTTAGAACTTCAAGCATAAATGGATATATCCTATGTTACAGTGGGAGCCATTGACAACTGTCAGTAACTGACAAATCTAGCAGGAAGCATAGAAGTGACATGATCAGCACTATCAATTTGACCTAATTGATATCTATAAAACTAATCCTATATTGTAACAGCCAAATTTATATTTCTCCCAGACTCACATGAAACACTAACCAAGAAAACCAGAAATGTACCTTATTAATGTATGATTTCAGTGGTACAAAACTGAGTGTGGAGGTTATGAGAATTGTCCATGTTAGTGGGTTTTAGAACCAGACTCTCATTCATGGTAGTTGAAAATCCCTCATCTATATTATGATGATAATTTTTCTATCAATATAATAACTTTAAAATATATATATATTAAAATTATAAGTGATAATGGTAGGTATGCCCCTAAGTGATTCTCAGGTTGTCCAGAGAGCCCCACCAGTGATTCACAGCCAACTGCGCAGGTCGTCAAACTCAGGCCCTGTTGGCTGCAGATTACCCACGCCACCCCAGGAGTGCCAGGTGATCGAATTCAAGTTAGAAGCAATCTGGACACGTGCCCTAATCAATATATTGCCCCCAGCCCCTAGATGATAATTGTTAAGGTAAACTTAGAATATATTCATATTTGGATACATTGTGGGAAAATAATGCTATAATTTTTCTTAAAAATATACAAAACAATTTAAAATTAAATTTTAAATTTCAATTTAGTTATATATTTAATAGAAATGTAATTAAGGCACAACAGGTTTTTGAAAGTTAAGAAATATATTCTTTAACTAGAAAATCAGTTAAATGCTGTCTGACATTAGCATTGTCTGACACTAGGTTGTTAATTGCTTATAATTGTGAAGTATTTTTCCTTGTATCTTCTGAGGAAGGTCAGGATGAAACGAGGTGAAACTCTTCTATTTTTTAGGAACATGGAGTAAAAGGGACACTCTGCTCATCTACAGGCTATTGAGAGTACCCTGGAAGGTGGATGCCTCCAGTAGCTCAAGTAATTTCTCTATTCCCCAGCTCCTGAAGAGTAGGGCCTCAGTTTGAGTAAAAACCTCCTTGGCAGTAGAACTCCTTTATAAGTCCATAGGCCTCTTAGTCACGGGCAGTAGATTAGACAGCCATATGGCTGGGCACCATTGTACTTACTTTGTGGGTTTTATCTTAAAATGTGTTGAACACTATGCCATTGCAGTGAATGTATCTTACACTCACTTCACATTGGCCATGGAGTACTTGCTCTAACAATGCTTGTGAGTTCTGTAAGTGAAGGATTATTCTTTGTGATAGCTAATGTAGAGGCTTTAATTATATACAAAGTTCATATACATTATGGTAAGAAAATTCTACATAAAGTTATCAATTAGAGATGACTTTGTTTATTTCATCATTTCAACTTAAGGGAAGTGTTAACTAAAGGTTAAATAAACAGCTCACATTTTTTTTTTTATCACCAGCCTCTTGAGCAGAGTTTCTCATAGATGCGGGGGGAAATGTGAAGATATCACAGATAAAACACCATTAAAAATTGCATTTAGGTATTAGAGACATAGTATAGTGGCTGTCTAATCTGCTGCATTGCAGATGGCTGACCCGGTTTTGATCCCCCACACCACATATGGTCCCCTGATTTCCACCAGGAATAAACCCTGAGTACCTCCAGGTGTGGCCCAAAAAACAAGAAGTACATTTAGCTAAAGTGAAAACATTTTTAAATTTGACAAAAAATTGCCATTTCTTATTTTTCTTACTGGATATAGTTATTCTTATTGTAATTATTTAATATATTTAAACTCTTGGTTAACTTTTTCAGAGTCTAATCTAGATGCCTTCAGACAGTAACATGCTCTGTTTCACTAACATGGGCTCAATCTCATATGTGCCTCTATCTCTGAAGGAACTTCACCTCTCATAAGTTATGTCTATATAAACCAAAATGTCTGTAGTAAAGTATATAACTAGTGGCAGTGGGATGTTATAGAAATCAGGCATTTGAGCTTAGACTAGAGAATCTGGAAAAGAGTACCGATGGAAAGGGTAAGAAATTAAGAGGAACTCTGGATAAGGGAAGAGGGAAAAGAAGAGGGAAAAAACATCCTACTCTTGATAAATTTGTTTGCAAACATAAGTGCAAAACTTTGTCCATTTCTACTGGTTTAAATGCCATCATCTATTTCTCCTCTGTACATTAAAATTGGTTTCTGTCTCTCACTAATAAATTCAAACTGATTTTAGAATTTTCTCAATCACTTTTTATTTCTATTCCCAATCTCACAGTTTGTTTTATTTGATCTCTAGAGCATGCCCAATAGTTACTATTTTGTCTTTTCATATGAAATCCCTTATGCCAATTTCTTCTGATTGGTCTCTTGGTTTGACTTGTCCTCATTCTTTAAGAGTTTCTTTTCTTGGGCCTAGAGAGATAGTACCATGGGTAAGGAAGGTACTTGTCTTGTTCATGGCTTGTGTGGTATTCATGGCACTTATGGTGAACATAGTTTTTAATCCCTGGTAAACAATATGGTCCCCCAAGCCCTACCAGGAGTGATCCCTGAGCACAGTCAGGAGTAAGCCCTGAGCACAGCCAGGTGGGGCCCAAAATCAGACCACCAAAAAAGGGGGGTTTCTTTTCTTGGCTTTTACACAATATCTGTGAGATAAGCCCTAGTTTCTCCTCTCTTCTCTTTCAACCTTATCCATGAGTTTCCTCATCCTTGTACCTATTGTAATTTGACAGACTTCTCCCAGACACTCCTGTTTAAACCAGATTTAGATGAGCCATGGGTCTATACCTCCCATTACTAAGTGGATAGTTTCATTATATGTCCCTAGAGGTAGAAGTCTTCTTCTTGTATCTTATGTCTCATACTCATCAACCCATTCACTCAGGCTAGAAATCTTTTCCTTCACTAAATTCTATTCCCTAATTCCAAACTGTCATGCACTCTTACAAATGCCCTCTCTGAAACCTCTCTGCTTCCCTATGCCACTCATTTATCAAGAAATGATAAAAATTCAATTTGTGAAGATTTAATATATAAATGTACATTGGAGAATGAGAATCCAATCCATATTTACTGACCACAGAAGTCCATAGTATTCTTCATAAAACATTAGTAGAATTTAGAGTGAAGAATCCTGGCCGGCGGGCACCACAACACCAGAGAATGCTCCGGGCCCCAAACTGAGCTGATATCACCAGGGTTTCGGGCACCAGATCACCCCAGGCGGAACTTGGTTTTGTGCCTTGGCCTGTTTCCCCTGGTGGTTTGGTCACCACCGCCATCTTCCAGAGGCCTAGGGACAGCCAGGGAGGGGCCTGCAGTGATGAGGAACTCGCGGCCTCATGGAATGGGGGTGGAGTTGGCCCTTCCCAACCCCGCCCCTATGAGACCCAGAGTTGCCACCCACGAACGAGCCCTCTGGCTGCTTATGGCCATGATCCCAGAGACTCAGAAACAAAGCTCGGAACACAGCAGCTTTTGGCGAAATCCCTCCAGATTTAACTATTAAAACTTCAGAACTCAAAAATCGGTTGGCCATGCATCATCATATGCAATTCATAATCAGCAATAGATAACAAATTGTCTAATGTTGCCTTTTTGGCAGATCCGAGTGTTGAGGCAAAATCCCAAATAATAATGGTGGGTTTGGTGTCAAAATATTGAATGTAATCAAAGTAGAGAGGGAGTAACATGGAAATCGCCTGCCACACAGGTAGGGGGAGGGTGTGGAATGGAGGGGATACTAGGGTTTTTGGTGGTGGAAAAAGTGCAGTGGTGAAGGGTCGGGTGTTTCATCATTGTATGACCTAGACTTAAACCGAAAACTTTGTAACTGCTCTCACAGTGTTTCAATAAAAAAAAAAAAAAAACAGTAGTAGAATTTAAATATATCAAATGTCTGTAATGATTCCTGATTCCTGCATTCATTACTTTACTCTCAACATTTTTGTACAACTTATAGCTTATAGTTTTCAGAAGCCTTAATGTGATACATTTTATAAAAATGAGTTATTTGAGTTTTAAAATATTTTCAATTCTTTGCAATGGAAGGGGACTGTATGTAAAAATAATTTGTAACATTTGTCATTTAAACTTTAAGCAAATTGCTTAGAAGTTAGCAAATGAGAAAAAATTTCAAATTTAGCTTATCTGGTAGGTAAGTTGTTTTCAAGTAAGATATCTTATACATGTTCAGAATACACTTTGGTAGTAGGTATTTAGATGCAATTAATTTCTTGGTGTAGATGATATCTTAGTATTTTAGAAAATAATGTATTTTAAAAATAACTCACTTTATAGAAAAATCATTTTGAAAATAAATTTTTGGTAGTATTTAGATCATCACATAGAACTTTTTGTTTGAAAAAAACCTACATGGGTGTTCAATATACCAAATCTACACACTTGAAAAACTCAGAAATATACTACCCCAAGGAACAGCCTCTGTCTATTTTAAGCATATTAATAAAATAAGACTTTGTGATTAGATTATAATAATAATGTAATAATAGACTTCAACCTTCTGATTAGAGTATAAAAATATAATAATAGCCTTCAGCACATAAACTTTGAAGTACTGGTAAATTATGTTACAAATAAATGTGACTGGATAGATAACACAGTGAAAACACAGGTCTCTGTAATTTTATAATGTGTTTTCAACATTGACAGCCACTAACACTACTACTAAAGCCAAATTATATTACAACAGATATCACTTAATACTAAAGCAAACTTTTGAAATTAATGAAATTTATTTGATTTCATAGTTCTCTCAAATCATCAATAAGATATAAACAGCAATATAAAATGAATAATGTACTAGAGTTTATTAACAAATTATAAAGATTATTTTTGATAATCAAGATTTACTGTTATAATAATAAAATGCACTTAAACAATTCTTCATTTCCATCGTTTAAGCTTTCTTGTTTATGTGTTTAATCTACAAATGTTAATATGTTAGGGTAATTATGAATGAAAATAAATTGTAACTAACACTATGTATAGACTGAAATGCATGCTAATTGGAATGTGTGCTGAAAGGACTCAGGAAAATGTGGATGCTACTCGCATCTCTGTGTGGTCTTAAAATTCCTTGGTAATATAGAGGTGGCATAAAATGCCTGTGGTTTTTGCTTATAATCTATCTCACTCATATTCTTAATTTACTTTATGCATAAAGAATGTTTTACCTAATAATGGACATAAAAATCCACTGTTAGATAACATAAAAGTGCCTTTCAGCACATTTTTATAGCCTGTCTGATTCTCAAATTCTTCATCCATTTAATTTGCTCTTTCTTTGTCTGTCTGAACTTGAATTCTATTTACTTAAATAAATTTACTGCCACCAAGATGTTTTGCTTGTTTCTATGCTTATTCTGAAACTATTTTACTTCTATGTTTTGAATATTTCCTCTAATTACAAAGCAAGTTTCACCTTTTCTCTATTAATCCATGAACCTTCACATTGGGTGTGAAAGTACTTTCCTTTATCACAGTAACAGTCATATTTACTTAAAATACATTTTAACTTCACTTATATGTGGCTTCATGAAAATATCTATCAAGTAGTATTTTATATAATTACAGAACTGTCAGCGGGTAGTGTTCACTTTTGCACGAGGCCGACACAGGTTTGATCCCTCCACCTCTCTCTGAGAGCCTGGCAAGCTATCCGAGAGTATCTCACCCACACAACAGAGCCTGGCAAGCTACCTGTGGCATATTTGATATGCCAAAAACAGTAACGACAAGCCTCACAATAGAGACATTACTGTTGCCCACTCGAGAAAATCAATGAGCAACAGGATGACAGAGACAGTGACAGTTACAAGTACAGAACTGTCAAATAGTTTATTTAGATAGAGCACAAAAACACCCGAAAAAAATCCTTTGAGATATCTAATTATCAATTTAATTTTCAGCAAAACCTTACAATTTCAGACAATTAGTGATAAGCAGATTATTATCCATCAATTTTATAAGAGCAATACATAAAATTGAAATTAAATTGGAGCTGGATATGAATAGAGATTTTGCCTTGCATACAACTTCTCTGTTTAATCCCCAGCACTCCTTACGGAACCCTAAGACTGTCAGGAATGATCCCTGAACACAGAACAGGAGTAAGCCCAGAACACTGCCAGGTGTGGCCTAAAACAAAATTGAAATAAAATTAAATGTACTTAAGATGTAAAAATTTAGAGTGAATAAAAATCCGGAGTTTGTACCTCCGTCGATGATCAAGAATCAGGAACGCTGTCTCATTTGCCAAGGCATTGAAAATCAGATGGACTGGACACATAATGCGATTTAGAGACAACTGCTGCACTAGAGCCGTTACCTACTAGATTCCACAGGACATCAAAAGACCACGTGCCCGCCCACCTATGAGATGTTCAGACTCCGTCAAGACTCTGAATGAACCGTTTGAGGCTCTTCGTGTTCCTGGAGCTAGCAGATGCCATTGGGCTACACTAGCACACAACAGGGATGAATGGAGACATTACTGGAGCCCACTTGAACAAATCAATGAACAACGGAATGACAAGTGATACAAGTGAATGTGAGATAAATAGATGACAAAAGAGTTATCAGGCAGCTATTATAGGGCAAGATTGGTGTGATGGTTTTCAGTGAGGCTGACAGAGTCAAAGGTATTGCACACATTGAGTGAGACAGTATTGTTCCTATTGCTGGAAAATGATAACAATATCTAAAATTTATAAGGTTTAAATACATATGTATACATATATATTAAAAGTTTCAGTTGGGCAAAAAGATGCTTATTGGATAAAGTAGACTTTGCCAATAAATTATTTTAGGTTCATTGTATCTAATGTTTGTATTTAAATAGAAGAAATACTTGAGTACATTTAGTACATTTATTAAATAAACGAACTGGAGTGATAGCACAGAGGATAGGGTGTTTGCCTTGCACGCAACCGACCTGGGTTTGATTCCTTTGTCCCTCTTGGAAAGCCCGGCAAGCTACCAAGAGTATCCCACCTGCACGGCAGAGCCTGGCAAGCTACCCATGGTGTATTCGATATGCCAAAAACAGCAACAAGTCTCACAATGGAGATGTTACTGGTGCCCGCTCGAGAAAAATCGATGAACAACAGTGCAGTGTAGTGCTATTAAATAAACTGTTGGTATTAGTCTAGGTCATGCATTGGTCTCTAGTATGACAGAATTCTATAAACAATGTCATCTAATTATACTAATCTGTATGGAATTCAGTTTTTTTCAGTATACAGGTTACAACTATGGTAATGATTTTCAATAAGCATCAGAGGCTAAGCCTGAACATATGGTAGAGAAATTATGAGTACATTTTATATCATATAAAGTTAGGATCATGTAAAGGAGATCGATAAGATTTTTATCTGTTTTAAAAATTGTTTGAAATCATGAACTTAATACATCATTCTAGTTATTATTTCTCTTGATAGCTAAAGAAGAATAACAGAAAGGAAGGCTAGAGTCAGTTCTTTAGTGCAGATAGAGATGGAATCATAACTGTGAAATGATGTGTAATTTAAAAATATATGGATGGATAGAGAAGCAGTTAGAAATATATTGTCTATAGAAAGTAAGTATACTTCCTCAGTCCTGTGTCAGAACTTAGAAACAATGAGATCCCAGTAATAAATGAGCAAACCCATTGTCTAGACACTGATTTATAAATACTATCTCTGCTGGTTCAACCAATGTGATCACCTTCCAATTGGCTTCTGCAAACTTTTGATGTGATCTCAATAATTATAATAGCTTCCTTGTTTCCTCCTATGACATGATGTTTCTGGAACATCTTGTACAGTTTTTTCCCTAGACTTGGAGTGAGTCATTTCTCCAAGGAGTTCTGATGCCTTTTAATAGGACATGATATTAGATACCACAAGTTGTGTACAGGGGTACTGATTTTTAATATATTAGTCATTATTTTTAAGCCTTTAGTGTATACTACTACAAATACATATTTTGGTGAAAATATGGCATAAATCCCTAATTTGCCAAAACTTCTTGTTCAAATTTAGAACTAATGACCTGTTATTTTTAATTATCCTTTCATTTTAAATACCTATCTCTTCTATTCAGCAATATCATTCCAACAACATCAGCATAATAATTCATTTACATTATGTGATAATATACACACAACTTTCTTTTTTTAAATTTTATTGAATCACTGTGAGATAGTTACAAATTTTCATGTTTGGGTTACAATCACACAATGATCAAACACCCATCCCTCCACCAGTACACCTTCCCCACCACCAATATCCCCAGTATATACTCCCTTCCCCACCTTCCCCCTGCCTCCATGGCAGACAATATTTCCCATACTCTCTCTCTACTTTTGGGCATTATGGCTTGCAACACAGACACTGAGAGGTCATCATGTTTGGTCCATTATCTACTTTCGGCATGCATCTCCCATCCCAACTGGTTCCTCCAGCCATCATTTTCTTAGTGATCCCTTCTCTATTCCATCTGCCTTCTCCCCTCATGAAGCAGGCTTCCAGCTATGGAGCAATCCTCCTGGCCCTTGTGTCTACTGTCCTTGGGTACACACAACTTTCTAAGAATACCAATATCAATAGTAGTAACAACAATATAGTTAGCAAAGCCTGTGTAAGTTTTGTTAGCAATCACTTTTGTCTGTAGGAGATAACCCTACAGAGAGTAAGCCAGAATTGTTTTATTTTTATTTGGGGTTTGGGGGAGGTTGAGGCCACTCTGGCTGTATTCAGGCCTTACTCCTGTCTCTAGACTCAAGGACCTCTCCTGGTGTACTCAGAAGACCGTATGTAGTGCAGGGGATTGAACCCATGTAAGCCATGTGCAAGGCAAGCACTGTCTCTCTCTGGTCCAGAATTATTTGTTTTATATAATGCAAATCTAAGTACCTTGGGGAGATTTATAGCTTCTTTCTTTCCATCCCAATTCTCTGACCACATCCCAATTCTCTCACACACGTGTCTCATATTACTTATAAAAATTATCCGAAATATCTCTGCAGTTAGAGATACTCTTTTTTTCATGAACTCTAAGACAGATCATTGTGTAGATATACCATAGTTCCTATGGTATATAGAAATGACAGATATTATGGTTGTTTTATATTTTGCAAAGATATGTAGTATCATAGTAAATGGCTTTGTGTATGTAACTTTCATACTTCTGATAGTGTATATTTGGGATAGAAATGTAAAAGCATGATTTCAGGGTCATATAATAAATTTTGCCTTTAATAGTTTTCCCCCATAATCATTTTTCACCTAGACTATTTATCCACCTTCTAATTTCTTTCCCTGCCTCCAATCTCATTATATAAAATGTACCATATTGAATGTCAAGATTTTGGATAAAAATGTGTCTTATCTTTTTACCTCTTGATCGATGACCTTTTAATATTTATCACTGTAACAAATAGATGAAACTGTATAGCAAGACAGTTTTTAACCATCTCTTTCTTTGCTTTCTGTGCACATTTCTAGCACTTTCCCTGATATAGCCTGAGGTCTAGTTATTCCAAACTATTACATTCCATAAAGGTAGATGCCCTGTCATGTCTTGTGGGTATTTTTTCTCTGCCTGTTAATCACTACATAGTCATATAAATTCAGTTTAGGTCCTCTCTCTGTAAGTTCTTCCTGAATTTCCTCAAAATCAGAATTCAACTTTCTGTTCTTTCAATTGGCACTCTGTGCTTCCCCCTATTGGAGCCTGAGTCACATTTTTTGTGACTCTTATTAACAAGAATTGTCTATGGCATGCTAGAACTGTGCTGAAAATTTATATAAAAATGTATCCAGAGTGATGTAGCCAGAAAGTTAAGGGTCTTTAAGCTCAGTTATTGTTACTCTAAAAACCCACAGTACTTTCTGAAATACTGGGATTCTTTCAGTTTACTTCTGAACTTCAAGACCATTTGTTTCACCTTGAGCTCATTAACTCAGCAGGTTTTAATGAAGACAGCATGGTCTTGGAGACCTGACTTTTATCCCTAGCTCTTGGAATTACCCCTCATAAGATAACCTTCATCAAGAACTCCAACCTATTTGAGTGGGGGTGGTGGGCTTCTCAGGAGGTCCTGGGCCCAAACCAGCATTTCTCCGCAAACCAGACCTGTGATTCAAGGCAAGGGCCTGAGGATGTAATGCTGCTCAGGTTCTATGGTACCAAAAATAGTTATGCTATCATGGAAGTGCAAGTGGCCTCCAGGGCTGTACCCAGCAATGATTGTAGAGCCATGTATTTCTGGAATCAGACCCAGATGGCTAACCACTGTACCATCTCCTAACTCAAGAATTTTAACCTTTTGATGCATATCCTAATCAACATATCAATACCCAATATCTGGCACACTCCTGGGGGTTCATAAACATTAGGAACTTTCCAATATTAGTAAGGACTTTGTTTTGTTCAGCTTTGTATTTCAGGCACTAACGTTAGACATACATGGTGCCCTGTGTAACTATTTGTGTGAATAACTTGATGAAAAACCTGTTTTGCAGCAAACTTCCCTTGCCTTCTAAGTTCTTTTCCCTTTTCTTTTATGTTTGCTGCAACTTCTTTTTAGAACCAATGTCTTCATATTTGAAGTTAACTTTGAGCACAGTTGATGAGGGGGCTGTCAGTTTTGCCTCAGCAGTAGCACTGCTAGCTTCCAGTTTATTTTTTCCTACTCTCTGTATCCAGTCCAATCTCATCCCACCTGATTTTTCTGAAAATCAATAAAATCTCTGAAGAGCGGTCTATAAATGAGTCTTACCTCCTACCTTCCTTGATCTGTAATCACTCAGCCATACCTGCCTTAGCCCTCAAACCACTACAATAGTCTCCCAAATTTCCTTTTCTAAAAACATATACTTGATTATATGATTGTTCTGTCAAGCATATAAATACGTACTATTAAAAAGCTCATTTCCAAGGGCTTCATTCAATATGCTCCATAAATGTTACAAACACCTTTTTGTTTTAATCATCCTCCCAGGCTGGCATATTGCATAGAGCTCATCAGCATGTGATTTATACTCTTAGACATTTGGACCCCACTTTTCTATCTAAAAAGTTAAGTACAGGGACGGAGCGATAGTACAGCAGGTAGGGCATTTGCCTTGCACGCAGCTGACCCAGGTTCTATCCAGGTGTCCCATATGGTCCCCCAGCACCGCCAGGATTAATTCCTGAGTGAAGAGCCAGGAGTATCCCCCGAGAATCGCTGGGTGTGACCCAAAAAGCAAAAGCATAAAATAAAATTAAAAGTCACTTATGGGTGTATGTATGCATCTCTCTACCTGTTATATATCTCTACTCATGAAACTCACCCCTCAAAGCCTTCCCTGATTCATATGCGGTCTCTTCTCAGATATTTGCCAATGATATTGATTCTGTGTCATCAGGTTCTACTGCACTGTTTTTCTTATAATTTTTGATGAATTTTGTTATGCATATATAATCTGCCCCAAATTCAATTCACCTGTTTTCTTAACTGACTCCAAAGTTATTTCCCTTTTGGTGTTTTTTTAATTTGTTTCTTGTTATTGATGGGGGGTGGGGGTGGAGGGAAAGAGGGCACACATGGCTGTGTTCAGGGCATACTCTTATCTTGGTTGTGTTTAGGGATCACTCCTGGTGGGTCTCGGGGCCATATGGTATGCTGGAGATTAATCTGAGTTGGGAAAGGGAAAATCAAGCACCTTAACCACTGTTTTCTTGCTCAGGCCCCAGTTTTTGCTCAGGCCCCAGTCTGGGTGCATCTTGTATCACTTGTATCACTTGTCACTCTGTTGTTCATCGATTTTCTCGAGCAGGTGCTAGTAACATCTCCATTCATCCCTGTCGTATGCTAGTGTAGCCCAATGGCATCTGCTCGCTCCAGGAACACAAAGAGTCTCAAACCATTTGTTCAGGGTCTTGATGAAGAAGTCTGACCATCTCATAGGTGGGTGACCAGGCGTTCTTTTGACGTCCCGTGGAATCCAGTCAGTAATAAGTCTAGTTTAGGGGTTATCTCCGAATCACATTACATGTCTGGCCCATCTGATTTTCGATGCCTTGGCAAACAAGACAGCATTCCTGATTCTCGAGTGTAGACGGAGGTCGGAACTCTGGATTCCTTCTCTCACTTGGGTGAAACGTGATATTCCAAGCATCGCTCTTTCAATTCCGCTTTGGGAGACCCAAATAGCATTTTTATCCTATTTTTTTAGGGCCCAGGTCTCTGAGGATGTTAGTGCAGGAAAAACGATGGAGCTGAAAAGATGTGCCCAGTGCCGGAGGTTCTTCCTCCTCTTAACCACTTCTTTGATGCTCTTAAAGGAGTTCCACACCGCTCTCTTCCTCCTGTGAAGCGCAGGTGCCAGGTCATTTGTTATGTTGAATTCTCGACCTAGGTACACATAACTGCTGCATTCAGAGATGTTCATTTCATTGGGAGCAAATGAAACATAAAGGACTAGTCTGTTTCTCATTAACATTGTTTTCATGAGATTCAACTGCAGTCTGACCTTTCCACACTCACAGTGAAGTCAGCCAGCATTCTTGCCACTTGGCTAATGTTTGGTGTTATAGAATGATGTCATCAGTCATCAGAGAAGCAGAGGTGGTGTAGTTGCCAACTGTCTATCTTCACTCCCATTCCTTCCCATTCTAGTCTTCACATGATGTTCTTAAGGGTGTTACTGAAGATTTTCGGTGAAATGGTATCTCCCTGCCGAACTCCTCTCTTTACATCCAAGATCACTTTCTTATAGAATGGTGAGATCCTGGTAGTGAATCCGTAATACTGCTCATGGAGGATCCTGATGTTCTGAGTATCAACACCCTGTTTGGCTAGGGCTTCAATGACAGCTTCAGTCTCAACAGAATCGAAGGCCTTCTTTAAATCAATGAACATTAGACAGATCGGCATCTTGAACTCTCAAGAAGCCTCAATGAGTTTGGTCACCATGTGGATATGGTTGATCATGCTGAATTCTTTTTGGAACCTGGCTTGCTCTCATGCTTGTCCTTCATAGAGTGTTCTGCCAATCCTATTCAGGATGACTCAAGTGAATAAGTTGTAGACAATGGACAACAGTAAGATTGGGAGATAGTTGCCGATGTCGTGGATGTCTCCCTTCTTGTACAACAGAACAATCTTGCTGGTTTTCCATTGGGATGGAACCTTACATTCAGACAGGTAGCATGTGAAGAGCTGAGCCAGTGTATGGACAAGTACTAGCGGCAGATTCTTCAGGTGTTCAGGTCTTACCTTGTCTGGACTGGGTGCTATATGTTTCTTTACTGATGAAATGGCATTTTAGATTTTGGAAGGGAGAACACTGGGAATGATATATCCATCCTGTGGAATTTGGTATGAGGGCAGGTGGATGTGGCTATCGAAGAGATCTGAGTAGAAGTCATGGATAACCTTTTCCATTGCCCTTCTGGAAGATGTGATAGATCCATCAGGACGTCTGAGGGCAGTCATCTTGGTCTTATAGTTGGCAAAAGACAGGCAGGTGTTGCAAATACTTTTCCCAGCTTCTGCCACATCTGCCAACAGATGTGGCTGCTCTTCTCTCTTTGAGGTCTTCCTTTATCACTTCTCTGCACAGCTTTGCAAGCTCAGACATTAGTTTGTGAATGCCTGAGGCTCACGCCAAACCACGTTGGCGAATGAGCTCAAGTGTTTCCAAAGACAGGTGTTCTCTCTCTGGGCGTTTTTGTGGCTTTCTCTCTCTTGGCGTTCCTTGCACAATCATGGAGGTGCTGAACCGGTCAGTCGTATTTCTTGTTGATGTTGTCAACAATGGCATCTTCCCATATTGCCTCAATAGTGCCAAAGAGCTCCCAGATGGTGGTTGTTCTGGGAGTCCTCTTCTTAAACTCTGCAGCCCTTTCTCCCCACTCTGTGAAATAGAATTTTGCATGAAGGAGACAGTGGTCTGATCCTGTTTGGAATTTTGGGACAACAGCAACATCATTGGTCAGGCAAATGACCTGACCATTCAATCAGGCAAAACCATTGATTGAATATGATGTGGTCAATTTTGTTGTAAAACTGTCCACTGGGAGACTCCCATGTCCAATGTTTAGATTTGGCCTTCTGGAACTGTGAATTACCATGGATGGTCTTGGTCAACATGATGAACTCAGACAGTCTCTCACCCTCTTTGTTTTTTTTCTAGGCCAAGGGTCCTGATGTGAAGTTCTTTGGGCGACCTTCTTGGTCCTGTCTTGGCATTAAAATCACAGATGATGATCTTGTCAAAGGTGTGGTCTTCTTTATAGAACTTCTCCAGCTCCATGTAGAACTTCTCAATTTCTTCTTTGTCTGGGTGCATCTTAAAGACACAAATGACATAAGTGAGTAGCTAGAGTTATGTATCTGTAGATTTTATATTTAGAAATGTCATATAGGTGAGATCATGTAGATTCAGAAAGTAAGAGGTTTTCATTTACTGGGAAAAAGTTTTAATATGACTTTTGTCTTGGAAACATATGGTCATTTCAGCCAATTGCCATCATGGCAGTCACATAAAAACCTGAACTTGCCTGTGTCTGAATTAATGGTGATACTGTGTCATCTGAAAGTTCAAATATTGTCATTTTGGGGAAGAATAGAAGCTAATAATTACCTCTGTGCATTAGACAGAGTTCACTCTTTAACTAGATTATAGTTAAATGATTTGTCAGGTTTTGCATTTTAATTTAGCTTTAATTCAATTTAAGTTTTATATGTATTTAACTGTGATGAGAAAAAACATAATAATATTATTTGTACCTTTAGATTTTGCACTAACAGAAATTACAGAAAGAAAAATAGTTCAAATCTCACTTGACTTGCAAGATGAAACCCTAATAAACTGAAATAACAAATTCATGATTTGTGTAATCCAATTACTCACAATTAGATTGTTTTTTGTCATAACAATCTGTGGTGAGATATAACAAGAAAGTGGATAAATAACAAAAATGATTTTGAAAACAGTATTCAGAACTTAGGCATTCTGTGGTGTTAACAGGGATTATTGAATAAATCACTAAACTCCAAATATCAGTAATTGTTATTGGTAAACTCTGGAAATATACAATAAAAGGTAAGTATAGTCAGTCTTCCCAAAAAATGTCTTTACCAGATGAGAACCTTGAAGGAACTCCACATTTATCAAGTCAGTATTCTTTCCTCAGATTTACATTGGAGAATCATAGGCATTAAAGGTGTTTTGTAAGATATAAAGAGAGACTCTACTTTAGGCTGCCAAATGTTTCTTCTCTTGCTAAAGATTCTTTGGATTGTCTCTACTCTGCAGATTAGGAGACTGGGAACCATTCAGAGCAAATGAGAAACCAGTGATTCCTTGAACTAGCTCTGCGTGGGGCAGATACTATCCAAGAGACAAGGGAACTGAAGTCTTAAGGGGACTGTAAGGAGAAAGAAAGTTATCCCAGACTGAAACTCTCTGGGATACTTCATTTCCTTCTGCCAGTCAAAGCAGCTGCTGACAATGCAGTGCTGGTGTTTCCCAAGAGAGGCACAAAATACAGTAGATGTTCCAGACCCCAAATAAAGCATGTGCACAAAAAAGGCACTTAATGCCCACTGCCCCTGCGCTGTTCTCACCCAGGCCTCCAGCCCCATCCTCTCTGGCTGCCTCAGGCTGCTCCCGCTTGGGGAGAAGGGTCCACTTAAAGGAATTGGCTGGATAGAAAACGAATCCTTGATTCCTTCTCTTACTGCACACTTCACCAATCTTACCCTGCGTTGTTTCAGGCTTTGACAGAACTTAGTTGGGACATCATTCACTTGGATTTCTTGGTCTCTTTTCTATCCTGCACATCACCCTAAACTTTGCCTGTGAAAGCTCTTCTCTGGGTCTCTGCCCACCCTCCTGCCCTCCTGATTGTTTCCTCAAGTCCGGGACTCTAAGACCTGCTAGCAGGTGCCCCTTGCTCTCCTTTCTCTTCTTCCTCCCCGAGCCATTCCACACCACCCCCTTTCCCCCCCACCCCCCCGCAATCCTTTAAGGTCTCCGGCTCTCCAGATCTCACCGGCTATTTGCTGGTGAGAAATCTTTGCTGCAGCGAGGACCTGCGTCCCCGCGCGCAGCCCAGTGGCAGAAGAGGGCGAGGCTGGGGGAAGGCACGGACTGTAGGGGGAGCAGGCAGCCGCTCCTCGCCGCCTGCCTGCAAGAATGCGGCAGGGGGTCGGGGCTTTGGGGAGGTGCTAGCCCCCCAGCCCGGGGTCGGGCTGGAGCGCTGGCCCAAGGGCCAGTCGCCTATTGAGTGTGGTCCAGCAGCCGAGCGCCTGGAGAGCCAAAAGAGGGGCGCTGGAGGCGTTCCCCCCCAGCGCGGGTCCCTCTGCCGCCCGGCCGCGGAGAAAGGAGGGATCGGCTGGCGGTGGCCAGGAGGAGAGAGACCTGTCTCCAGCCGGGCTCCGGAGCGTCGGGTGAGCACCCCGGGGTGCAGCCTGCGGAGTGAAGGGCGAGGGGCGCGCGGCGGGAGTGGAGCGTCCCGGGAGCGGCCCCAGCGGCGGGCTGCTGTGCCCACCCCCCCAACAAGGCTGGCGCAGGTTTGGGGGGATTGCCCGCCGGCCGAGCTGCGGAGCGCGTGCGGCCCCTGCGCCCGTGTGTGTGTGCGCGTGTGTGTCTCTGTATGTCTGTGTGTGTCTGTGTGTGCGTGTGTGTGCGCGCGCGAGGGAGAGAAAGCGAGGGGCGAGCGCGAGTGCGAAGAGCAAAGACAGAGCGCATGTCTCATCCCCGCGAGCAGAGCAGCCACTAGACGCTCCACCACCATCTTTTGCATGTGCAACATTTGCAGTCGGACAGAAAACCTCTCCCAGGGCTATGGAGACTGCGGGCAAAATCTGGCGGCTCGCGATGGATTGCTAAAGGGAAATTGGCAGCATCGCTTACCCGCTCAACCTGACTCCTTTCCCCCTTTCTTTTCTTTTCCTTTTTCTTTTCTTTTCTTCCTTTTTTTTTTTTTGTCTTTTTGGTTGTTTTGATTTTAGCGCCATCGTCTTCAATGCCTCTCTGAAAAGCTTTTAGGAAGAGTGCGAGAGAAAGAGCGCGCGCCAGGGAGAGGAGAAAAGAAGATGAGGATTATTTGCAGACAGATTGTCTTGTTATTTTCTGGATTTTGGGGTCTCGCCATGGGAGCCTTTCCGAGCAGCGTGCAAATAGGTAAGCTTTGCCCTGGCGGGGTGTGCAGGGGGGCGGCTGTAGCCGACATTCGAAAGTGAGTTGCAGGAGTTGCAGGGAGCGATCGGAGAAAGCCTGGCCAGCTCGCTTCCCACCTGCCTCTCGCTCTCGCCTTCACCCAAACCCTCTTTGGTGCAGGCTCAGCTGGGATATACCCCGACCAGCCCACCCGTTCCCAGCCAGCACTCCCGTTTCCACTGAAGTCAGTCAACTGTGATTGGAATAAGTTGGGGGAAATCTCCCAGGCGTTTGATTGCATTTTATGTAATAGTTTCTTATATTCCTTTTTCTCTTGAGCTGGAGGGGATATCGGTTTTTAAATATTGTTGTTTTAAGTCTACTACTTTTAATACAGAGCACTGCAGCCTTCTCACTATTACAGAAAGACAGGTCTGTGTGTGTGTGCGTGTGTGTGTGTGTGTGTGTGTGTGTTGTGTTAAGGGGGAGCGTTTCCACCTGCTCCCCCATGTCTTCTTTTGCTCCCAGTTAACTGATTCCAAAGTTAGATCTCTTTCCTGGAAGCTTCCCTCCTTTTATTTTGTTAGCCTCTTGTATCTTCTGCCTTCCTTTCTCTTTGGACTCTATTTCCAGCCACCCTATCCATCCTTGGCTTTCCTTGCTAGTCTCCTCTTCTGTCTTTTAATGGGATGCAGCTATTGAATTTCTTCCAGCTAAGCCCAGCCTCAACACTGCATCATTTCTTGTGGACTGTGCACAAAACAGAGCTAATTAGGCTGAGTGAAGAGCTGCAGGAAAACAAAGTTCATTTCTCCTTTCTGATTTCCCTCTTCCCCATGTGTCACCACGTCCCTTTATTTCTGTATTTTCATGCAAAGCCTCTTCTGTGTTCGTCCGCATGCATCTTAGAAATGCCCAGAGCTGGCTGATGTAGCAGTGTGCTGGGAATCATGGGGAAGACAAGAGAGGGGAAGGAAAACATACTAAATGGTCTCAGAGGTCATTGTGATCATGACAGAACGGCACAGAAAAAGAGCTGAGCTGTCCTTAAGACTTAAATTCTGAAGCATGTGTCTTAGGGACACACAGCAGTCTCCCAAGATGCAGTTCCTTAATTGTATGTGCTGTTGAGTGACAGTGGCTTTAACATTTACAAGAATAAACATTGAATGTTCTTTTCTTGCTGTTTTTTTTTTAAATAGGCGGTCTCTTCATCCGAAACACAGACCAGGAATACACTGCTTTTCGATTAGCAATTTTTCTTCACAACACTAGCCCCAATGCGTCGGAAGCTCCTTTTAATTTGGTACCTCATGTGGACAACATTGAGACAGCCAACAGTTTTGCTGTAACAAATGCTTGTAAGTAAAACATAAGTTGTGGATAAATTAGAAGAGAATTTGCATGAGGTAATAGTCTCTTTTATATTATTCTTATTTCTTATTTTTTAGAAAGGCATTCAAGGTTCCTAGTTCCAGAACGGCTAGTCCCAGAACAAATCATAGTTGCAAGTAGGATTTCATCTCAGGAATATTTGTCTTTCTTCCCTTTATTTTTATTTTTGTCCTTTCTTTTTTAAAAATTTCTTGTCTGGGTAATTTAGGCTAATATCTGCTCCATAATTTTAGTGTAATTCTTATCACCTACGCGTCCAATTAGTGAAAATTGTACCTCATCTAGTTTTTTATTCTGTTCCTTTCGTTTTTTCTTATTTGCTTTTCACTTGAGTAAGCATACGTTGGCTTCTAAAGAAGACACATGCTCTCTACACTGTGAAGTCAATATAAGGTTTTCTCACAGTGAGAAAGAGAGGGGAGCGGTGGTGTGGAGGATATATGGTTGAGCTGGTTGGTTGATGCTGCAGCTGATCTGGTGATGTCACTTGAGGCTGCCCTGCTCTTATATTCTGGGTTGTAAATGTCTCTTACTATCACCTAATGCATATATCCTATGAATATAACTTAATGAATCTTTAACCTTGGTGCCAAATTGTGTTAGTCTTCAATCCACCTGAATCCACAAACCAAACCAGTTGGACATATTGTCCCATAGAATGAAAGCAAATGGGCGATCTTACCTAAGCTCTCATAAAAATAGTTGGATCAAACCCCCCACCAAAATGCTTTATGATTAAATGTAAAAAATATAATCTACTGTGTGTTCAATTAAAACTCTAAAATAAGATCAGTCACTGTAGCACACATATATTACATTTTCACTCTTGAAAGAAACATACATTTCAAATATTTTCTAAACTTTGCATTCATATATGTGTGATACTAAGGCTATAGGTTATATAAGACACAGGAATAGTTTATAATAATTTATGTAACACAAATAAACTCTCTAACCTGAGTTATAGAGTTTTTCATCAAGTTCAGTACATTTTAATTTAAAAATCCTCAGAATAGGCAAGTGTATTGAGCAAACAAATTGAAATTAGTTTTTAAATCTTTGGGAATATATTTTTAATTATCTAAAATATTTACTTGCCATTCACTCAACTAACATAATACTTAATCAGTTTTCCTTAAATTTTTTTGCCTTTAACTACTATCTAATTTTAGAACTTGGTTTTGTAAGAAAGCCAAAGCATTTAATGTTTTGCAGAAGTGCTGTCATTGCTGTGAGAAATATTTAATTTAAAAATAATTTAGTATAAAATAAATGTTGCATTTCAGTAGGAGTGTTATTTTTCATCAGAAATGCTAAATTATCGATGCATATAAACTGTATGCATACACAAGGCTTGTGGGATAGTTTGTGGGGTTTTTGCATATCTTTTTAGTTTGTGTTAGAAGTTTTTAAAGGGATGTCAACATTTCGAGTAGTTTTAGAAATAAGGTATTCTCTTTAGAACATGAATATTACTTACTTAAATATTTTGCCACATCTGAGATTCAACAAACGCTTTTCTAATTTTAAAGACAATTTGTGATCCAAATATATGTGTAGGTACTTTATCAATAGTAAATAACTCTTCATTGATGTTTTAATAATATTTGGAAAGACAAAGTGTCAAATACATTAGTTTCATTTTTATTTCCTTTTTCAAATTTAGTTTCTAAGCCTTCTAAAGTTTCTACTATGGTTTCTAAATATATAAATTATAAAATGCTACTCTCTTTTTGTCTATTGCATTGGTTAATCTTGTTTGGTATAATTTTATTTATTACTTTATTTAATGAAATGTTATATAAAATAAAATCTTACTTATGAGATACCTATAAACCTGAGAAGCTGACAAAAAGCTGTACACACTCAGAATGAAAGCTAGAAAAATGTATAAAATTATATATTTTATTCTTTAACCTATTTGGAGTGAGATATTGAAACTGAATAATCTTTGCTTATTTTGAGTATAAGGATAACCCAGTCAGTAATTATCATCTTTTTCATAATCACATGTAATTTATTATGTTTACAACTTTAAAAATATTTTGTGTATAAATTTTAAATACGGACAAATATTTTTCAGTGAAAAAATGGAAGAAGTTTTGGACAAATGAGTGGACTGAATATCCCTAATACAAATATAAGTAGAATTGGGGGGAAAAATCAATAATTAGAGAACATGGGTTAGATGATTGGTGTTTGTTGAATTAACTGAGCACATTCACTCCCATAATTTTCCAGTCTAATTCAAGGTGAAATGTAAGCAGTAAGCATGAGGCAAATTCATATTCCAAACCCTGTGCCTTTGAGTATATAGGATTAAAAAAAAGTGTTAAGCACTAATGTGGAACTTTTTTATCAAAGTGATACAGACAGGATTTTTGCCTTCTCCATGTTGGATTAGATATTAAGCTATCATGTGTTACTAACCAGGTTTATTTTAACTAGCTAGATGAATTTAAATTTCAGCTATTTTATTGAATAATTTTCCTGCAGTGACCCTTGTAAAAAGTCAGTATCTAATCTGTGTTTGAAGTAGAATTTATTATTAAACATATGCGTTTATTAGGTGCATATTCTCAAAGACTAAAAACATAAGGCAGATTAAGGATTTCCAAGTATTGGTCATATTGGAAGATAGAATTTAATGTTGGTCTTTCTTCCTCAAAATTACTATACTAAGACCACATTGGACAATCTAAACTTTCTGTAGATAGAGTTGACATGCTATATAAATATAAAACTAAATATAAAACTGATTAATTCACATTTATCACTTTTAATTTAAATTCTAAATTTTTGAGTGAGGAAAAATAATTTCTGCTTATAGTTTTATTTTTAATATTTATGTAAAATTAAGATATGATTTTCCTTTTTGAACTATTTAAGTTGGTGATAGATACTTTCATAATCTAAAGCCTAAGTTATAATAAAATAGATAAAATTTAACCTATTTCAATAACAAGAAAATATAGCTGTAAAATGTGGCTAAAATAGTCAAATTTCAAAATGAAGTCATATATTTTCTTTTTTGTGACCTATCAAAATATGGGGTATGGTAAAATGTGCATTTTTAAAAACAATTCATGTTAGGCAACATACTTTAACAAAATATTAAACAATTCAAAATAACTCTTTGTAATTACAACAGTGAAATTGCATGCATCTTTGTAAATGCACTCAAGACAATTTGAAAGTAGTCTGTTTTCTTAGACCTTTCCAATGGTTAATAGAGATAATTGTCTAGGAAAGTGAAATATTTTAAATTTAACTAGAAGTGATAATCAAAAGCCTATATTAAGTTATCTGAAATATTTAAATATTTGAGACTTTAGCCCAATAATATTAAAAATTCTTTAAAAGAATTGGTCCTTTAACAATGCAGTCCCTTAACTATACAACCCCCTTATAATTCAGTGTCTGAGATGAATGTAAAATTTTAAATGAGCAATAGAAAACACATTCTAAAACAGATCAAGTACTCTTACATTGTGATAAACAGTAAATAATTTTATGGAACATTTCCAACATTTTAAAATTGGATGGGAAGGTCTGAATGATTAATTTTTTTAATGATGTTTCTTTCACTCTTCTTTTTGTTTAAAATGTATTTTCAATTTAGTTATTTAAAAGATCATGGATTGGAGAGTTATAACCAGTGCAAAAAGAATAAATATTATAATATCACCATAATGAAAATTTACTTCTTGTTTAAATTATGTAGTAGGTCCTTTTGTGGGAAATTTATACACCAATTTGAAGATAAATTGACATATTTGATATGAGTACTACTTTAAAAAATGGTTGGTATGTTAAGTAGTCATGTTTAGTTCATCTGATGCATTGAAAATGTGACACTATATATGCTGGGTTCTGCAGGCATTTCCACTAAATAGTAGATACTTAATATAAACTAATTAAATTTCAAGGTATTAAATAATTATCTTTACTTCAACCATATTTTAATATTAAACACTCTTATGAAATATTAAACATTCTAAGAGTTTACATTGAGTTGGTAGATTAATATTTAATGCACTAAAGGTAAATTCTGGGGGTCAGAGTGATAGTACAGTGGGTAGGATGTGTGCTTTGCATGCTACTGAAATGGGTTTGATCCCCCAAATCCCATATTATATATTATATATAATTATATACATATATTTCTGACAGTTTAACCTGCAGTATTGTCAGTAGAGATATATGAAAATTAAGCAGCTTTAAAGTTTTAATTGCTTTTAGAAAAATGAGTGCGGTAATACTATTGTGAATATCATTTGGTTTTCTTATTTTGAATTGATAGCAAGATCTTATGTACATTTGAAATGATTTTTAATTTATAATATATTTTTCAGGGGCCAGAGCCATAATGTAGTAGGTAGGGCACTTACCTTGCACAAGGCCCACTTGGTTTGATCCCAAGCACCAAATATGGTTCCCTAAGCACTGTCAGGAGTGATCCCTGTGCACAGAGCCAGAAGTAAGCCCCGAGCATTACCAGGTGTGACCCCCATACCCCAAATATACCATAATTAGCATACTTTCTCTTACTAATTTTCTATAATTTAAATTAATCACAAAAAATGAATAATATTCTAGTTTTGGTTCCTTTCTTAAGTGACAGGAGGATATATAATTTGCACTGATATATTTCACAGTTGCCACAGAATTACGCTTTCATAAAATTATTAGGAAAGAGCTATAAGTTTTTTATTTTCTTTTGAAAATTTGTTTTGGGGATACACCTGGGAAAGCTCAAGAACCACTCCTGGTGGGGCTCAGGGGACCATATGGGGTGCCAGGAATTGAATCCAGTTGGCCATATACAAAGCAAGTGCCTACCCTTGGTAAGAAACACTGTTGCTGGAGTGATAGTACAGCAGAAAGAGAGGGCATTTGCCTTGCACAAAACCAACCCGGGTTTGATTCCCAGCATCCCATATGGTTCCCTGAGCACCACCAGAAGTAATTCCTGAGTGCAAAGTCAGGAGTAACCCCTGTGCATCGCCGGGTATGACCTAAAAAGCCAAAAAAAGAAAGAAAGAAAAAAAAGAAACACTGTGGGTCTCCAACTCTGTTTACTTTTTAAAAAAAAAAAAATCTTGTTTCTTTACTTATTTTATAAAGAGTAAAAATCTTGCTTTCAGGCTTGGGAAATTTGTCTATATCTTATTTGCAGAATTTTATTATTGTTCAGGTATTGGAACAATTATACATTATTTTTATGTACATAATTTTTGAACTAGCTCTCTGTCCTTGATATTTTTTTCTTTCTTCATTTCTTTACTTAATATCATATCCATGATTTTATTTGATCTGCAGCTAATCTATACTTAGACAGTCTAAAAGATAGTCATTATTTTGTAAATAAGGCAGGTTTGGCTTAAAGGAGTCCATTGAGTTGCCAAAGATCATGCAGTTAATAAGCTTCTGATCAGGGCTTAAACATATATCTTCTAACACTTATTGTTGAATTTTGCCAGGAAATCATATGATGTGAATAATAAATCTATACTGAGATTACTTAAATTAAGATAGAAAAGTGAGTTGTCATTTTTTAATTCTAATTTAATTTAAGCAACGTTTTGAAGAAAATAGGGCAAGATATTTCTGGACAACTTAATCATTAATCATATGACAATGAGTGATATAGTGAAAACTAAGGATATGTTGCATAATGATTTCATCCATTCATTCCCTAGATTAGACAATTAATGTTATCAGTTTACTCATTCATATTTATCAGGGGAAACTAAATTGAGGACAGTGCATGCTCAGAATGAGGATCAGAATTTTTGGTCGATACTTGCAAGAAGCTGATAGTTCAATAGGAAACACTCAGTCCTTAGATTACAGTAAGATAAAGAATGAAAGGAAGATAAACATTGCTGACAGAGATAAACATGGGAGGGACAGTTATATCATTGATATGCCCTCCTGGTGGAGTATTGCATGGTCTGACTGCTAAGGGTCATTTGAGTCACTTGAGAAAAAGAAAGGAAGGAAGGTAGGTGGCCGGAAGAGAAATAGCACATGACAAGGAACCAAGAAATAAAAATGCCAGGTGTGTATGAGTCACTGTATAGGCAGTATTGTGCCTCCAGTATGATACTGGAGTGTAAAAGGAAGGAACTGGTGGCTGAAGGGTACGCTATATAGATCCATAGTGGTTCTTGCACTGTCATTAGGAGACACTTCTAATTGAGGGGATCCATAAATGATTTTAAAACAATAGAGGAGGAAGAGGGGGGCCCAAGTAATAGTACAACAGGTAGGGCGTTTGCCTTGCTTGCAGCCATCCCAGGTTCAATCCTCAGCATCCCCTATGGTCTCCCGAGCACCGCCAGGACTAATTCCTGAGTTCAGAGCCAGGAGTAACCCCTGAGCATCTCTGGATGTAACCCAAAATGAAAAAAAAAATAGAGGTATGATCAGGTTTATGTTTTACAAAGAACTCAAAGACTGATTACTAGAGAGAGAATACTTTTAAGGGGATGTAGCTGGAAGAAAATGTATCTAGTTGAGTATTGAAAGAATAGTGGCATGGATAAAACCTTGAGTAAAATTAGAAGTAATCAAAAAGAAAGACCATGAAACTAGAAATTCAGAAACCTTAGGGGCTTAAAAGATAGTGCAGTGGTAGAGCGTTTGCTTTGCATGCAGCCAACCTGAATTGGATGCCCAGCATCTATAAGGTCTGAATACAGAGCCAGGAGTAAGCCTTGAACACAGCTGTATGTGGTCCAAAAGCCAGAAAAAGGAAGATCTGGGTAGGATGGTGGGGGGAGGGATTTAGAAATTAAAATTGATGTCTGGTCTGGTTTGAACAAATTATCAGATAGTGACACCTTTGATTAGGAAGGGACATACAGGAAGAGGAACGGAACAAATGAGGAAGGTATGTTTACTGTAGATGGATTGATTGTAGGATTTTATGGTGTATTCAAATAGACTTACAGTGAAAGATGGAGCTACATGTACATGTAGAGTTCTTTATATCAGTTTGAACCAGAGATGGACATTTCATAATGGTGGAGGCAAGATCCTGGATGAGATCATTCCAGAGGGATCAAGAGCCATGAAAAGTCTGCTGTGGATAAATTCTCAGGAAATAGCAGTTCTTGACGGGTAGGGCAACATGAAGAGATGAAAGAAAAAACAATAAGAAAGTTTAGAGGAAATGGAGCAAGAGTAATTTCAGCATGAAAAAGTTAGGAAAACATCAAGTAAAGAGTGACTAGCCTTGTCAAAAGCTGTTTTGTTCAAATAATGAATTACAGGCTTAACTGTAACATCTTTAGCATCAATCTTTCCTTTTCTTCATTTTATTTTTTTTTTAAATTTATTTATTTATTTTTAATTAGTGAATCACCGTGAGGGCACATTTACAGATTTATACACTTTTGTGCTTATGCTTCCCTCATACAAAGTTCGGGAACCCATCCCTTCACCAGTGCCCATTCTCCACCACCAGTAAACCCAGCATCCCTCCCACCCTCCCCAATCCCATCTCCCCCCACCCCACCATGCCACTGTGGCAGGGCATTCCCTTCTGTTCTCTCTCTAATTAGCTGTTGTGGTTTGCAATAAAGGTGTTGAGTGGCCACTGTGCTCAGTCTCTAGCCCTCATTCAGCCCGCAACTCCCTTCCCCCACATGGCCTTCAACTACATTATAGTTGGTGATCCCTTCTCTGAGTTGCCCTTTCCCCAAAATGTGAGGCCAGCCTCGAAGCCATGGAGTCAACCTCCTGGTACTTATTTCTACAATTCTTGGGTGTTAGTCTCCCACTCTGTTATTCTATATACCATAGATGAGTGCAGTCTTTCTATGTCTGTCTCTCTCTTTCTGACTCATTTCACTTAGCATGAAACTTTTCATGCCGATCCACTTAAATACAAAGTTCATGACCTCCTTTTTTCTGACAGCTGCATAGTATTCCATTGTATAGATGTACCAAAGTTTCCTCAACCAGTCATCCGTTCTAGGGCATTCGGGTTTTTTCCAGATTCTGGCTATTGTAAACAGTGCTGCCATGAACATACATGTGCAGATGTTGTTTCGATTATACTTTTTTGCCTCTCTGGGATATATTCCCAGCAGTGGTATTGCTGGGTCAAGTGGGAGCTCAATATCCAATTTTTTGAGAAGCGTCCATATTGTTTTCCAGAAGGGCTGAACCAGTCGGCATTCCCACCAGCAGTGTAGAAGGGTCCCTTTCTCCCCACATCCTCTCCAACAGTGGTTGCAAGGTCAAAGAGGGAAATCACATACAAAGGAGCACCCCTCAGATTTACAGCAGACCTGTCAGAGGAAACTCTCCGAGCCTTTTCTTCTCTTTAAAGGAAACTTCTGAATTTTTACCAGGAAAAAAATTAAACAGCTTTTTCAATCTCAAATGTATTTTATTAATACATGCCCTTTGTCTACAGAGAGCTACACTATCCCTATCCTTTATTTAGAGGTAGGATAAGAGAATCTTTTCTAGACTTTTGAAGGGGCTTGACTTTGCAGCAAAAGAGTGGGTACATTACTTAACACAATGGATCTTAATTTCTTCATCTGTTAAGACAGGACCTCACACCTAAAACATGCAAATTTTATAAATATTAGAAAAAATGAAAATAGTCTCATATCATTAATGCTCAAATTTAATTGCATTACATTTTTTGTCATATGGAATATTTTTTTCTGAACCAACTTTAGCATTTCAATAGTTATTTATATTTTCTTTTAATTTGGCAAGGTAATTTACTATTTGAATATTCTTTATCAACATTTCATAGGAATTTTTAAGGCTCTCATTGAAGTATTTTATTTTACATACAAAATTTATATTTTATTTTTTATTTATTTATTTTTTTTTCTTTTTGGGTCATACCCGGCAATGCACAGGGGTCACTCCTGGTTCATGCACTCAGAAATTACTCCTGGCGGTGCTCGAAGGACCATATGGGATGCTGGGAATCGAACCCGGGTCGGCCACATGCAAGGCAAAGGCCCTACCCACTGTGCTACCGCTCCAGCCCCCAAAATTTATATTTTAATAAGGCTTATTTCTGCATCTTCAAAGAGGGTAATTTTACCTGGGATATATGTCCCATTTGAAGATTTTAAAATGATTTAAATTCAAGAATAGATTAAAGAAAAATTTTAAAATCTCCTCTAATTGTAGGCAATTTGAATTTGGTGGGTATCTGTGTGTGTGTATGTGAAAGAGAGAGAGAGAGAAAGAGAGAGAGAGAGTGACAGAGAGTGGGAGAGACAGTCTAAAAATTTTAATAGACACTCCTCAAAGAAGTAAAATTAAGTGAATAAACAACATTTAATTTCTTCTCTCTATCACTTTAGAAGCTTATTGTAATTTATCCTTGAAACCTACCATGAATTTTTCCATAAAACTATCTCTAACAACAATTTCTCTGATGTAGAAAATTATGTGTATCCTAGTAGGCAAAATCCTCTCTGCCTTTTAGATTGTTAAATTATTTTTATTTCTCTTCTTATAATCAAGAGTTCTCTGTGTTCTATGTCAGCTCTTCTATTTTTATCATGATTTACCTTTTCCCTTACCATCCTGAGACACTATGTTCTTGAAGGTCATCAGTGATTTACAAATTAGTAAACCCAGTTGCTCTCCAGTCCTCATTGTCTCTGAATTGCTTGCAGGAGAATTTGACATATTTGACAACTCCGATTTTTGGGGAAACTTATTCTTTCTTTGATAATAAAAACAATAGTAGCTACTAAATGGGGGTAATGGCTCTGTGCCAAGGTGTTATGATACCTGAATTCCTGCATTACTCTAAGAAACATGGATTATTATTTTATAAATGGAGAAATGAATGATTTATAGCTAAGAATATATACTAAACCATAAAGTATGCCTACCACATCAGAACCTAAAGTCAGCTTTTCTGTCATTCATATTACATTATCTTGGTTCATATGATATCTATAAGATACCAGTCACTACATATGGTAAAATTTTATTCAAATATTAAGTTGTTTTTCTCAGAGTACCTCTTTACTTGAATATCTTTCAAGTAGCCACCTTCACTAAGTATTATGACATAATACATTAGACATCAGTCTTCAACCTGATTTGTAATGCAATAAAGAAATTTGAGGATTTTAAACAATGACACCCCTTTGAGAGAGAGAGCATACTGGGTAGGACTGCACGTGGTCAACCCACGTTTTATCTCCAACACCACATTTGGTGCTGGTACATCGCCAGATTCATGTCATCAACACCACTGTGTATAAAAATAATTAAATGAGTCTTAAATGTTATGCAAACAGCTTTGGATACTTCATTAATATCAAAACCAGTCTATATATGACTAGTCTATATAATTTTACAGAAATGTGTTCGACCGCAGAATAACTACCACTGTATTTATTTTTCTGTTTGCTTTTCACTTGAAGATAGACTAGCTCTCAGGCATTTTCCGGGATGTTCTTTAAGGTGTTCTTGGGGTAAACACAAAAAGCAATGAAGATTATTATAAAACACATCACCAAAGTATTGTTGACTTCTTCGCAGCCTCACCACTCACCTCCAACTTTATTAAACTACTGCTATTGACAACAAAATTTAAATATTTTGTTTCATTAAGACATTAATATCTTCTCAGAAATAAAATTTTAGAATATTTAATGCTTTCTTTGAATATGTCACACCTTTCTCACAAATAGAAAAATTTGTACCATTAACCTTAATGCATTAGCCTTTGTTTCTTCTATGTTTATTCCAGTGACAGTTTATATCTATAACTTCAAACATGTAACTTCAAATAAATTCCTTGTGTGTCTTCCATTTTTAGTATGTTTTCTTTACTATAATACTTGTGAAAATATCAACTAATTCAGGTCTAAAAGTCAAAATATTCTGTATTTCCACCATTTAGAAATAGTTAACAGTAATATATTATGCATGTCTCTCTAGACTTTTTTTTTTGCTTTTTTTTGGGTCACACCTGACAATGCACAGGGGTCACTCCTGGCTCATGCACTCAGGAATTACCCCTGGCGGTGCTCTGGGGACCATATGGGATACTGGGATACGAACCCAAGTCGGCCGTGTACAAGGCAAACGCCCTACCCACTGTGCTATCACTCCAGCCCCTCTAGGCTTCATTTTATGAAAAGATCTTGATAGAAAGATAAAGGGTACAATAAACACAAGATGCTAAAAATCTAAAAATAAAGATATTTAATAAAATTATGTGACTCTATACTTATATGTTATTAATGGGTTATTTAATTTATCCTAAAAAATTGCATCTCAGCATATTAAGCTTAATCCATTTTTCTTTAGTCTACAAAATATGTCACCAGGCAAAGTTACTATGATAAATGTATTCTATTCACTTTAAACCAACATTTAAATGATTTCACTCATTTTAGTTTTAAACCAGGATAGAAGCAAAAATATTTGTGCGTTTGTGTTAATATATCTGTAGAATTAATTCCCAGAAATGAAATGACTATATCATCAATGTATAGATGTTTGCTTTTAACAGATATTAGCCATTTCTTCCCTGTAAAATAGTTATTTATATTTACAACTGCAAGATGCAGGAGTGATGATTTTTCTGTGACCTGCCAAGGCTAGCTATTATCAGTCTTTGGAATCTTGACTTGTCCTAATAGGTGAAAATGACATCTGATTGCTGATTTAATTTGCATATTTTTGATTAACAGTGACTGAGGATGTTTTCCTGTATTTATAGGATCAAGGAACTTTTTTCTCTGTGAACTGCTTGTTCTTTTGCCAATACCTTTTTTATTTATTTGTGGAAGAGTTTTAGTACTATAAGAATTAATCCTTTGATATCTATACTGAAAATTGCTAATTCACAAGGCTTTGACTTTTACCTTCATTTATATTACCCTATATTTATTTTTAAGTAGGCAGAGTTGTAAGTCAGATTATCTATACTTTCTGAGTTTTGTGTTGTGCTTCTAGGGGCTTTCCTATCCTTAAACTCTAAAAATATTATTCTGCATTATTTCTACTTCTATTATTTAAAATTTCACATCTACAGCACTAATTACTTGGAATATTTTTTCAGATGTGTGGTTGGAACTGATCTTTCCTTATTTCTGCACTGTTTATCTTATCAAACTGCTCTTTTACAAATTCTTGAAACATCCTCATTTGTGAAAATGCCTTTTCTTGGCTGAATTTGAGCTCAGGCAGAAGGTCTGTATTTCATTTCTTCCAAAATTTTTCTATTTGCTGTTTTTCACTTGTATGACATGTCTTGACAGTCTTTGGTGGTCTTTCTGCTAGTTTTGACTTTTTACTATCTTCTTGCTAGCTTCTGTTATTTCTTAGGTTTTCCCCTTTTTTCTTTCCCTTGATTACCAGTCACTCTCTGACCAAGTTCTCTTTGCTTTTGTCTTTATTTTTTTTTTGGAGGGTTTATTTTTATTTTTTTTTACTAGTTTATTTTTAATTAGAGAGTCATCGTGAGGGTACAGTTATAGATCCATACATCTTTGTGCTCATGTTTCCCCCATACAAAGTTCGATAACCCATCCCTTCACCAGTGCCCATTCTCCACCACTAGTAAACCCAGCATCCCTCCCACCCTCCCCAATCCCATCTCCCCCCACCCCACCATGCCACTATGGCAGGGAATTCCCTTTTGTTCTCTCTCTCTGATTAGGTGTTGTGGTTTGCAATAAAGGTGTTGAGTGGCCATTGTGTTCAGTCTCTAGTCTGTATTCGGCCCACATCACCCTTCCCCCACATGACCTCCAACCACATTTTACTTGGTGGTCCCTTCCCTGAGTTACCCAGAATGAGAGACCAGCCTCCAAGCCATGGAGACAATCTCCTGGTACTTATTTCTACTATTCTTGGGCGTTAGTCTTATAGTCTATTATTCTATATTCCACAGATGAGTGCAATCTTTCTATGTCTGTCTCTCTCTTTCTGACTCATTTCACTTAGCATGATACTTTCCATGATTATCCACTTATATGCAAATGTCATGACCTCATTTTTTCTAACAGCTGCATAGTATTCCACTATATAGATGTACCAGAGTTTCTTCAACCAGTCATCTGTTCTAGGGCACTCGGGTTTTTTCCAGATTCTGGCTATTGTAAACAGTGCTGCGGTGAACATATAAGTGCATATGTCACTTCGACTATACTTTTTTGCCTCTCTGGGATATATTCCCAGCAGTGGTATTGCTGGGTCAAATGGGAGCTCAACCTCTAGTTTTTTGAGAATCGTCCATACTGTTTTCCAAAAGGGCTGAACTAGCCGGCATTCCCACCAGCAGTGTAGAAGGGTCCCTTTCTCCCCACATCCTCTCCAACAGCGGTTGCTTTTGTTCTTTTGGATGTGTGCTAGTCTCTGTGGTGTGAGGTGGTATCTCATGGTTGTTTTGATCTGCATCTCTCTGACGATTAGTGATGTAGAGCACTTTTTCATGTGCCTTTTGGCCATTTGTATCTCTTCCTTGGTAAAGTTTCTGCTCATTTCTTCGCCCCATTTTTTGATGGGGTTGGATGTTTTCTTCTTGTAGAGTTCAACCAGTGCTTTATATACCATTGATATTAACCCCTTATCTGATGGGTATTGTGTAAATATCCTTTCCCATTCTGTAGATAGTCTTTGTATTCTGGTCACTGTATCTTTTGCGGTGCAGAAGCTTTAAAATACATCGCAAATAGGTTTACCTTTGTTGCTTCTACTTCACCCTCTACTCTAAATCAGCTATACCTTTCAGTAAATTCCTTTGACTCTCCTATATCTACTCACTACACACTTGATCACTTTATATACTGGTGCCAACATTTATATATAAACCAGAGACTGTCTCCTTCTTTCTTAAAGACCCACCATCTCCATCACTCAGTGGTTTAATTTCCTTAGAATAAAATTCTTTAACATAGATAGCACAGTGGTAGGGTGATTGCCTTGCACAGGGCCGACCTGGGTTTGATTCCTCCACCCCTCTTGGAGAGCCCGGCAAGCTACGGAGAATATCTTGCCTGCATGGCAGAGCCTGGCAAGCTACCCGTGACGTATTAAATATGCCAGAAACAGTAACAACAGGTCTCACAATGGAGATGTTACTGGTGCCCGCTCAAGCAAATCGATGAGCAACGGGATGACAGTGATATAACATAGTATTGCATGATTTGACTCTTGCTCATTCCATTGCCTTGCTCACGTTGCTGGAGAGTTTTTGGTCTTTTTTGGTTCCTACACACTTTAATGCATTAGCACTGGCATGTATCACCATACTACCACCACTGGTTCACACTTGAGTATGGTTTAATGAAGACAAATTATAATGTTAGCCTCAGTGTGTTACATCTTGCTTTTCTCTCTCTCTCTGTATTTTAATGCAATACCCTGTTTCTGGGAAACCTTGAAGTTTGTTTGGTTAGCTTTAGTGTGAATCTTAAATTTCAACTCAAAGAACTCCTCAGAGACTCTTTAGCTGCCTTTAAATCCTTCCACTGGAAAGAAGTCCTTCCATTCCCAATTGCCTTACCAATGTTGGATCATCTTTGCTTTTTATCATAACATGTAGTTATTGTTTTAATTTATTTACCTGCTTATCAACTATATTCCTGTATCAAATAAAAACACTCAGAACTTCTATCTTTAAACATTAAAGGACTTTATCTGTCATGTTAGATAAGTTAGTTTCATTGTTTCTCACAATGCTTGGTACAAAAATGAGAATCAGTAAATACTTTTGAATTAAATGAATGAACAGTATATGATGAATTTTTTTTCTTCGTTCATTTTTGAGGCAGTCTTATGATAAATAAGAATCTTCAGTTATTTTAGAGGAAAATCCAACATAGGATATGAAGGCATGAGGTAGTCTGTTGGATATATTATATCTATGTGTATATAGATACATATGGAGAGAAAAAGAGAGAGAGAAAGAGGGGAAGATACTTTGAACATCTTTTCCTACTTTGTTGCCATTAGATTTAATTTATGGTATGGATTAGTTAGGAAGAAAAATCAGTCCCAGAGAAAGAAGGTCAGACTATTAATGCAAACTGATGTGAATGGTAGTGGCTAGAGAGCATTTTGATTACTTTAAGTCTGGTAGTAGAGAACTAGGTGCTAGTAATATGTGGTGTCTGCAGAACAGAACTAAAAAATGCTGACACAACCTACCTTCAAAATAGTTTGAGAAGCCCATATGGGAATCCATGTGAACTAGTCAGGTTTCCATCTGTTTACATGCTGATTGCTTCCTTAAACACTTCTTGAAGTTCATGAAACTAATGAACTTAAGAAAAATGGAGGTTGGAATGAAAAATAGTATAAAAAGTATGAGTAATATATGCTATCTTCTTTCTTAATGAAAAATGAAAGCCAAAGATCTGTCTTGACTCTGACAACCAGGAAGCTCAATATCATATATAAATGAATTTCAAAAAATTTTATATTTCAGAAATTTTATATGACATTGCTCCTTATTTTTGAATATTTTGCTTTTTTGCTATTTTTTCTAAAATGATATATAGTATAAATTTTATATAGCATGATATAAATTTTGTTTTGCATATATGTACCTTCTAGGACTACATGTATTATTCTTGGAAAGAAATTCATAGCTATAGTAGTAACAAATAATAATATCTAGATGCTATACTATTCAATATAAATGGTCAATTTGTTTGAACAGTCAAATTTCTAGTTTAATACTCTGTTTTGCATATACCTTAAAGTATGATGATGGTGACAATGATGAAGGACAGAAAATGTCAACAATTTTTTTTTATATTGTGAGATCCTGCAGGATGATAATAGTATTTTATTAACACTTCTATTTTAATGGCATAACAGTTCCTGGGACATTTTCATTCTATACTCAGTATATAACTTGCTTGCTGATTATGGAAAAGGAGAAGTAGGGAGAGAACCATATTCTTAGTTGAGTACGTATAACAACTAATTCTTTTCCAGAATAAAGCAAAATAATTCTTTCAGTTTAATTTGTCATTATATCAGTCCTTCCATGTTAAGTTTGTGGTCAATTACAATAACACCCTACTCTTTGTCTATATAGCCTGTCGAGCATATTTAACATTTAAAAATAAAATGTTTTGCATGTACACACTTAATTTCAAATTGTTTGGATATATCAAGACTTTCCTGAATCTTTTTCAGTAGGGGAGATGGGAACTATTAATTATATATCAGGGCTCACACATATAAAACAAATGCTCTTATCATTGAGCCATATCCCAACCCAACTCTCTTGAATTTCAAATCAGTTGACTACAAGCCATTTTAAATTCTGTGTAACACTTTACTAAGTGATTATTCATATTTATACTTAAATTAAGAACAAACTGGTAATGATAGTCATAAGAATACTTAAGAACATTAACTGATATTCTTTAAATGTGAATTCTCCTAAAATAATTTATTTCATCAAAGTTCTTTATAAATATTGGCATTTGTCACATTTGTACTTTTTTCTTGACATTAAGACAAATACACAGGATATAAAACCTTAGAAAAGCATCTAATTTTATTGAGAAATCTTCCCTTCCTGAGTCATTTGCAATACATACGTACATACATTATTCAGATAAAAGGAATAGACTAGAAACATAACAGTTAATATTGTAATAAATATAGTAAACTATAAAATATATTTAATAAAAAGGAAAATTAGATGAACAGTTTTAGTAGTAAATGAGCTAATTATAGTGGAAAAGTTTAAAAGAATTTTAAATTAAGTTTTAAATACTCAAGATGGGTAAAGTATTTAAAATTAATAGAATTCTTTGGATGAACAGTGTCCAGCTATTTAAGAAAGAATGTTCATAATAAGGGTACTGATTCTCAGTGTTTCTCAACTATTTTCAATCTGTGCTCTCTTTCTGACCTTGTTTCTCTCCTAGGGACTCCTTGGCCCACAGGTTCGTCCCCTAAACTTTCCCCATAGTTGTATCGTTGCATCGGTGATCTACTGGAGTATCCTTGGGAGCCCACATGAAACCATATAGCTGTTGAGGAACACTGTGCTATCTGACTCATGCCAATTGTTCCGAGTTCAAGAATCTGGTTTTTATCTCTTTTTATAGAGATATTTTTTGTTATTCTTGTATTTTGGTTTAGGGTCACAGCCAGTGTCATACAGGCATTAATGTCAGGATGGTAATCCAGGTAATCAGGATGTGGTTCCAGGGGTTGAATCTGGACTACTCACACACAAAAGAATGAACTCGGCCTGTTGAACTATCTCTCCAACTAGAGATTCTTTTTTTTATGGGTCATACCTGGAAATACACAGGGGTCACTCCTGGTTCTGCACTCAGGAATCACTCTTGGTGGTGCTCAGAGGACCATATGGGATACTGGGAATTGACCCTCATGCAAAGCATGCAAGGCAAACACCCTACCCGCTGTACTATCACTCCAGCCCCTATTGATTATTTATATGTTATCTTCTATATGTTGTTTTGTTTTCCTGCAAGAGTCTGTTACAATAGATTAAAAAAAAACAGGTGTTCTGGTGAGAATTTAAAAAAATCTTTAAAATGTAATAATAATTTATGACATTGCTAGAGCTATGAATTATTTAAAAAATTAATTGTGGGGCGAAGAGAAGTAGTATAGTGGGCAGGATTCTTGCCTTGTGCTCTGCCAACCCAGATTCAATCTCTGGTGCCACACGCAGTTTTCCAAATTCTACCAGGAGTCATCCAAGGCATAGGAGTTATCCCTGAGCACTCCCCCCAAAATAAAAATTAAAACCAACAAATTATTTAGAGGAGCATAGACAAACCACTCCAATCATGGCTAGTAAGGAATACATCTCAAGCTCTGTGCAGATGTTTAGAGACACTAGTCAGTGAATTTCATGGAAAATCACTGTTGGTTTTGTTCCAACTTCTTTCCTCTTGCCTTCCCCTCACCTCTCGTGCTGCCAAGCACAGAATGTGTTAAGGGAAGATTTGAGAAATTCTGTGATAATCCACTTGGGTCTCTAAAGATAAGTGCAATTTTGCCATGCTGCAAAAAGTGATTAAAATCCGCATTCCAGAGAGGCAAAAGAGCATCATAGGAAAATGTGTAAGAGTGTGTGGAAAACTTTGTGGCAGAGTAATGTAGTAAGAAAATGGGGAGGGGCTGAGAGGAAGGTTTAGGACTGCTCAGAGCAGAGCATCTGAGGGTGAGCAGTGAGCAGAGAGCACTGCACCGGCATGGAGGAGCCTTACACACTGCCCTCGAGGCTAGGAGAAGGCTCCTGCCCTTTATTCTGGGGCAGAAGGGAGCAAGAAGCTTTATAAGTCATGAGTAATATAACTATTTATGCATATCAGATAGCATTATAGTTTTTTATGTTTTAGGTTGCTACAATAGTGTTAAAATTTATGTTGTCGATGCATGAAACTGCTGCATATCCCATCACACCAGGAACATCCACCACTGTATTTCAGACAGCATTCTACTGCCACTGTTCATCCTTCATACATATAGCAAAACATGGTTCCTTTCTTACACCGAATGTACTTAGGAAATCATATCCTGGATGAGGAATTCTGTTTTGCTACTTCAGTTGTTGTATGGAGAACTCATTACTGTATGCAATCTTTCTCGGTATTTTCATTGAGAACTACTAACTTCCAGCCAAAGAAATGCTGTTTATCATCTCAGTTCCACATTTTCAGACTGCAAACCTTTTATGGTAATAGGCAGGTTGGTAAAAAGCTGGTGTTGAGGGGAAAGTGAGCCATCAAGCATCATTTATAACCTATATAAAAGGCAATTAAATCTCCTCATGAATTAGTTGAATTAGCATATATGAAGATAGAACATTACATACTCCATTCTAGGTTAAGTAACTTATTTTAATTATTGTTTTTGGTAGAAGTTAATTTAGTTGGTACAAATTAGTACAAAATTGGTCACTCGTCACATTCTGTAGAATATTAATTGTTTCTTTAAAAGTGAACTGGGGGAGCAAAGTAACAGTACAATGGATAGGGCACTTGCATTGCATGTGGCCGACCCATGTTCAATCTCCAGCTTCCTATTTGGTCTCTCGAGCTCTGCCAGGAGTGATCCCTGAGCACAGAACCATGAATAAACCCTTAGCACTGCCAGGTGGGGCCCAGAAAGCCAAAAATAAATAAATAAATGCAGTGTGCTGACCCAGAGATAGTACAGTGCTCTTGTAATAATAAGAACCTCCCCTTGTACTAGGCTGACTGTTTCAATCCCTGGTACTGCGTATGGTCCCCAAACACCCCAGGAGTGATCCCTGAGGACAGACCAAGGAGTAATCCTTGAGCACAACTGGATGTGGCAGAAAAACCAAATAAATAAATGTGAGCTAAGCAGCTGAAGACTAAAATATTAATTGATATAATTATTACTTTATTACTTTACATATACACGTAAATCCATGTTTATGTTCAAATTACTATTCACACATATACACTGCCTACTAACAATACAGTGAGGGGCTGGAGCAATAGTACAGCAGGTAGGGCATTTGCCTTGCACGCAGCTGGCTGACCTGGGTTCAATTCCCAGCACCCCATATGGTCCCCCAAGCACCATTAGGAGTAATTCCTGAGTGCAGAGCCAGGAATAACCCCTGAGCATCTCTGAGTGTGATCCAAAAAGCCAAAAAGAATTAATTAATTAAAAAAACTAAAGTACAGTGAGTCACTAGTACATGTAATGTACAAGATATAATTATTCCTTGCCTTCAAAACAATAAATTACATCCTTGATGCTACTTGTTTCTTTATATTTGGAAATAAAAATAAAACTAACAGGGTCCTGTGTGATAGTCTTGGGGTTGGGGTGGATCTTTAGTCCCAGAATCCCACCACTTAATGATGAAGAGATGGATGTTGGAACATTGTATCACTGAAACCCAATCATGAGCACGTTTGTTATTATGATCTCATGGTGATTCGATTTAAAAATAAATAAACAACAAAAATAAATGACAACAACTGCTAGTTGTGGCTATAGTGGTCCCTGACATCACATGGCCCAAGTAGCTCCACATCTTCAGTCCCTATTGTCCCAGAATGGTTGGGAATTGCTTCCGCATTTCCTGCGCACAGTTTGGGGTGCTCCCCAATATACAGATCAGAATCTATATGCATATATAATGAGTTACTTTAGTATTTGGTTCTCATTTTCATAACTTACGTAATGAATATGTTATGAAACCATGTGTAACTATTAAAATAATCTGCATTTTACCAAAGTTGTATAACCACAGGTTAGAATCTATGATCATTTGAGATAGAACACTCGCTAGAATAGCATAGTGTTTTCAAAATAAATTGTCTTCACCTCTCCTACATTATATTGTAAAGGGAAAATTTCTGTTTCATGATAACACTCTAGTTAGATCCTTGAAATTATTAGATTTCAACCTAAGTGTTGTCTCTTTGCTGGAAGAGTACATAGCAATTTAGTACTATGATTTCTCCTAATACATGAGAAATATGTAAGCTATACTGAGCTATATATATATATTCTTACTCTATAGCTAGTAAAATATATAGATGATACTTTAAAAGATTATATCAAAGTACTGGTAGTGGTAGCTTTTTCCTGGTGTTATTTTGAGAGTGTGGGAATGGAAGGACTCCTTACTCAGTGCTCAGGGGTTCAGAAGTCACTCCTGGACACAGTGGGCCAAGTGGACTGGACTATTCAATGTGAAGATCTGAGGATGTGAAGCTTCTTGAGCCCTGTAATGTCGGGGACCACTGGAGTCACACCCAGTGGTGCTCGAGATTCATCCCAGCTCAGATTTAGTGCTTGGGGTTTATTCGCAGAAGTTTCATGACAATCATGATGTTCTGTAAAACAAATCCAGTCCTCCTGAAAGCAAGGTGCACTCTCTTGCCCTTCCAGCCCTAGAATTTCTATTTTTGTTTTATGTATTTCTTAGGTTTTTCAGAAGATTACATAGATAACATTTATATTTCATGTAATTAGCAATATCTAAACAAAAGAAATTAAAGTGAACTTGCCACTAAATACTGACTCCATCTTGCCCTGTCCAAATAGAAAAGATAATTTAAGAAGATGAGTAGATACTTTAGCCAATATCATGACTTGTCACAATATTAGGTACACTTAGCAGTTGACATGTTTGATTTCTTTGCTTACACACACTCATTATTATAAAAAGAAAATATCAGCTGTAACTAATTAAATCATTTTATGTAGTTATTATTGATCATTTAAAAGAGCCAAGAGAACAGTTGGTATTCATCACCAATTTTCATTGCAAATTGAAATATAAACTTACTAATTCAGATTGCACACATTATGTTAAATTCTTTTAAAAGTACAGATATAGCCACATGAGTAAACTAATGACTCTTGAAGGTAAAGTCATTTTCTTTACCTTCTTTTAGACTATACTAGGCTTATATATGCTTCCCTTTGCCACCATCTCACAATATCTTGAGTTTGCCTGACTACATTGTATTATCATTTGGTTAGTATCCCGTTTCTGAAATGTGAACTCCAATTCCTGGACTACTAGAGGTAAATGAGTTCATGGCACAATGCCTGACACATAATATCACTAAATTAGTAGTCAATGTGTGTATGTTGGGGGGAGGGGAGAGCACAATTTGGGGTTACTTTTTTATTTTAAAAGGTATGGGATATAGTTCAGTGGTAGAGTGTGTACCTCATATGTGTCACCACACCAATGTATATTTGTGCATATGTATTTAATATTCGATATGCCAAAAACAGTAACAACAAGTCTCACAATGGAGACATTACTGGTGCCTGCTCGAGCAAATCGATGAACAACAGGATGACAGTGCTACAGTGCTATTTAATATAATGTGTTCAGCTAGGAAATTATAGCAGATTCTGTATTAGTGATTATTTTGACCATGAAACAAATGGAATACAATTCTTCATGGGTGTCTCCATATGAATAGATAGTTGGAGAAGGATTATGAAGAGTATCATTCATTTAAATGCATTACCTTCCGGTTTTAGAGTTTAAGCACTCCAGCACAGGAATCTCCTCATAAGAAGGGGCAGTCTGAGAAACTGCACTGCACCCTCCTTCTGTATTCATGTCTTGTGATGATGTTTGTCTAACCAGAACTACCAAAAGCTATGGCAGTTATCATGACAGCTGCCCATGCACAGGGATATCAGGACTTTCTGTTTAAAGTTCTGATCCAAGCACCAAGGGCTCATTTTCCATTCTACTCCCATCCCTATTTATTACCATTCAAACAGAACTACTGGAATTTTCTGGTTTTTTCACTTCCTATCAAAAATCATGTGCGTTTAAGTCAGTATTCCACTGTGGGCACACAGGAGTTTTTGTTCCTAAGTAGCACTTAGTTTAGGGAAGACCACTGAAAATTCCACTGCACCATGACCAGTGCTGGGATGGACATTGGAGAGATGGCCACTACCATGACCTGTCTATGTTTTTTTTCATTTTTGATGCTCTTTAGATGCATTTTTTTCCTTTTCTCTCTTCATGCCAAAAGATAGTTTGACTATGTCAGTGGCCTAAAATAAAGGACTCAACAATTTCCAAAGTCATTTGGTTAATGAAGTAAGATTGAATCAATTTACTTAGATGCCAGAATTTATATGGGAAGAAATAAACCAAACCTTTTGTCAGCTGCAAATTAACTCGGCACATCTGTATGTGAAGCACCCATATTGTTTCAGGGACACCAAATTAGTTATCGCGTCTATATTCTCTTTTCCTTTAGCATCTGTGTGTTTGCTACTGAGTCATTATTTCTTTGTCAATATGCAGTTTAGAGTGTTCAATTGTCATGTTACTTAATTGAATGTTCATTTGGCAACTCTTGCTTCTTCTGTTGAGCCACGTATTTTGTGTGTGTGGGGGGGGAAATGTTAGATGTGACATTGGACGCTTAAAAAGCATAATTTGTTGGAAAAGCAGATGTGTCCTAGTGTGAAATTAAAGAAAAACTGTTAAACTGAAAGTGCTATGTATTACATAGTAGTTACCAAAGAAGAAATATCACAGGAGGCCAGACTTCATAAACAAATAGGTTAATAAAGTGGAAGGGAATCTTGTTCTAATCAAGCAGAAAGGAAGGTGAGAAGTGTGGAAGAGGACCAGAGTTGAATAGAGCAGAGTGGATGCTCAGAACCCCAGTTAAGACAAGCTGTGGTGCCCAAGACATTTGCCTAGCACTTGGGCCAACACGGGTTTGAAACCTGACACCCTGTCTGGTCCCCATGTACTTCTAGGAGTGATCCCTGACCCCAGAGTTAGGAATAAACCCTGACCACCAACATATGTAGCCCCCCTTCCCAAAATAGAAAAGATGTGCATGAAAAATGCCTATTTTTTATCAGACATACATGCCCACTGCCCCAGCACTGTTCTTAGCCCCCACATGGCTGCCCTCTGTCTAGATTAGAAAACAAAGTAGATTACTAAATCCCAAATCAATATTTGCATTCATTTTATTACCAAATGTGTTAAACATTTCTTAGGTAGAGGAATTATTTAATCAGTTGAGTATTTGAGAAAGTCTGCAAAGATCCAGATGATGGCCAGGGTTTTATTTTTATTTATTTATTTATTTATTTATTTATTTATTTATTTATTTATTTATTTTTATTAGTGAATCACCATAAAGTACAGTTACAGGCTTACAAACTTTCGTGCTTGCATTTCAATCATACAATGATCGAATACCCATCCCTTCACCAGAGCCCACTTTCCACCACCAATGATCCCAGCATCCCTCCCACCACCTCCACCTTGTTACCCCACCCCCCACTCCACCCCGTCTCTGTGGCCGGGCATTCCCTTTTGCTCTCTCTCTCCTTTTGAGTGTTGTGGTTTGCAATAGAGATGTTAAGTGGGATGGCCAGGGTTTTAAAATTATTAGTATGTTAGTAGGTAAAATCATGATCAAGAAGGAACTTGCCAGAATGGGTCTTACTACCATTTTTTTTAAATAATTATATTGGGGAAGGTACTATTAATTGTGAAGAGGAAGATACAAAGTGTGAAGTGTATCTTATTTAGTTCACAAGATTTTTTTAAACATTTTTTTCCAACCTACAACCTAGGTTCATTAGGTTTTACATATCACTGTCACTGTCATCCCTTTGCTCATAGATTTGCTTGAACGAGCACCAGTAACGTCTCCATTGTAAGACTTCTTGTTACTGTTTTTGGCATATCGAATATGCCACGGGGAGCTTGCCAGGCTCTGCCGTGCGGGTGAGGTACTCTCTGTAGCTTGCCGGGCTCTCCGAGAGGGACGGAGGAATCGAACCCGGGTTGGGCACATGCAAGGCAAATGCATTTTACATAAATCCAGCAGGTTTTACATAAAGATGTGGATTTCTACATTCTTTGGAAAAGTGAAAAACCCTATTTTAGAATCAATAAGAATTTGCTAAGGACAATATTTAGCTGAAGTTTAGTAACTGGTCTCAGTGTTATAAATTTGCTTCTTTCTAGTTCAGTCTCAGAGACCACAAGGCCAACATCCTATATGTAAATTTCTCATCCAGGTCTTTAGGCATTTATTTTGTGATCTTAGAAAAATGAATCAATTAATATAGTTCCCAAGTACCTGCTCACTACCCCCAAAGCCTCAGACAATAGCCAGTTCTGCCATATGCCTAGACTGGAGTGGAGATTAACATTTAAAGGGTCTGATTATCATATGCACTTATATGTTCACCGCAGCACTGTTTACAATAGCCAGAATCTGGAAAAAACCCGAGTGCCCTAGAACAGATGACTGGTTGAAGAAACTTTGGTACATCTATACAATGGAATACTATGCAGCTGTTAGAAAAAAATGAGGTCATGATGTTTGCATATAAGTGGATCAACATGGAAAGTATCATGCTAAGTGAAATGAGTCAGAAAGAGAGAGACAGACATAGAAAGATTGCACTCATCTGTGGAATATAGAATAATAGACTATAAGACTAACGCCCAAGAATAGTAGAAATAAGTACCAGGAGGTTGTCTCCATGGCTTGGAGGCTGGTCTCTCATTCTGGGTAACTCAGGGAAGGGACCACCAAGTAAAATGTGGTTGGAGGTCATGTGGGGGAAGGGTGATGTGGGCCGAATACAGACTAGAGACTGAACACAATGGCCACTCAACACCTTTATTGCAAACCACAACACCTAATCAGAGAGAGAGAACAAAAGGGAATACCCTGCCATAGTGGCAGGGTGGGGGGGGGGGGGGAGACGGGACTGGGGAGGGGGGAGGGACGTTGGGTTTACTGGTGGTGGAGAATGGGCACTGGTGAAGGGATGGGTTATCGAACTTTGTATGGGGGAAACATGAGCACAAAGATGTATGGATCTGTAACTGTACCCTCACGATGACTCTCTAATTAAAAATAAACTAATAAAAAAAATTAAAAAAAAATAAAGGGTCTGATTATGAGCTTTTTTATACCAAAACCACAAACTCACAGAACCTCCCCAGTACCTCTCAATATTTAAACAAGTACAAATATCAACATAGAAAATCCTGGAAAGCAGTTATCCCTGGTCTGCAAAGTTCTGCTTTTATATTATGAGAAAGATTAATTTTCCAGGTGTTTAATAATAACTGAATAATCCTAATATACATAATTTTAACAGAGGAACTTTACGCTCTTGTTATATGAATCTCTTCTTGAAAATGAGCTCTCAAGATTTCTTTGTCAATGTTTTTTTTTCAACAGATAATAGTGTCATTTTGTAGAACTTTCATACTCATGTCTATCTAAAGATTTTGTACTTGGGGGCTGGGGTGTGTGTGTATAAAATTCAAAGATATTTATTCTAAAGGTTAAACTTAAAAATTATCCAGCAGATATAAATGTGCTCAATATTAAGCTTCTTGAGGGCAGTCTCCATCTATTTTTTTCTGTTATTATACATTAAACACAGAACATACACAGGGCATAAATCAAAATAAAACTTCAGTAAATATTTCTGAATGTAGCTTTGCATTATTATTCAAGCTGTGAATCCACAGATCCAGTGTAATTGCATTGGAGTTCAGAGACTATTAAAGAAAAACAAACTTATCTACCATGACCATGCTTTATTTCAAGGAGTCTCTAAGTGTTACTTATTGGAATAATTGAAGCCATATTTGGAACTCTCTAACACCACAGAAATTCAGATTTCACAAGTTTGAAAAGCTGCAGTTCAGACCTAGTCTGATGACAAAACCAGAATCAAAGACAGGAGGGACTATTTGAAGTCTTATAAATGACATCCACATCATTTGCAAAATACCTTTCAGATAACCTAATGTGATCTAGAGCCCCAAATGTGCAGCCTCAAGAAAAAACTAAAGAGCTAAAGACAAAGTTCGTGGTAGGGGCTTGCCTTGTAAGCGCCCAACCCTGTTTGATCCCCAGCACCCCATAAAGTCCCCTGAGTCTTGAAACTGAGCCTGAAACCCCGGAAGGCAGAGCCAGGAGTAATCCATGAGCACCACCAGGGGTAACACAGGGATAAAAATGGAAAGAAAAGAAATTCTAGGGAAGAAACACAAAACACAAACTAAAAATATTAGACTGGAACTTGTGATTTCTAGCCCTAGCCTTTATGCTCTGAAGTTGCAATGTGTTACTCCTCTTCCTAGACATCTTGACTTCAGACAGATTATAGAGCCTCCCTCAGTCTGTGAAGCATCCATAATAGGAGTAACATGAAGGGCTACTAGGAACTGAAACAGAGATCTTGTCTCTGGAGAATCTATTTTGGTGTCAATCCCAGGATCATTTTCCCACCTGCCCAAAGTCCTTCAGCCCAGACCTTAACTCCTCACCCAAATTTTCTAACTCCACAACCCAGGTTTTTTTTCCCCCCTGTTTTGCAAATGAATGCTGAAGAGCTGCCACTTTAATCATCTCATTTTCTGGCAGCACCCTAGTTTCCTAGGTTTCCTGGATGAACTTATTATATAACATTTGAAAAATTGTTTTCTTGACTGGCTGCATGATTTTGAAAATAAAACATTGTCAGCTATATTCTAGGTATAGGCAAATGTTAGGAAATTTTTCAAAAATCCATTGTGAAATACACACTATAAAACTTGCGCTGATAGTTTATTAAATAATTTCACTCTGTATTTTGAAGTGGAACTTGACAAATATGAATATCATTGTTTCTATGTATTACTATGACAATACTGTCTTATTCATGTAAAATACTTTCAGTGTTTCAAAAATAAGCTGTTAAAAAAGCAGGTAATACACAGGGTTTCTAGTAAGTGTGTTGCTAGATAAGATTTCGTCTTGTCTCTTTTCCCTGTCTTAAAGATATGCAGCTACATATATTATATATATATCCCTAAAATAATATTAGCAACCTTAAAAACAAATGAACTACCTTTAATTTTTTTAGCAACACAGAAGGGGGGAGGAATTAACATCTTTATAAAATATTTACTGCTTAGAAGTAAAAATAATGTCAGTGTTTAAATTAAAGTCATAGTAAGAGAATGCGATGTAATTTGTGACTTGGAAGCAAAAGCCAGCATGGGAAAGGGGAAGGCATCTAAAGAAGATCTGCCATAGCATTGATAAATGACAGTTCCATAGTGTTAAGTGTAAGAATAAAACTGTAAATTTCATTGGTTTTGCTGTAGAAGAACAAGCTAAGTAAAATTGAAATTGAAATTGTTGAAATTTCATTTTTGAAAAAGGTAAGAAACTAGACATTTTAAATTTTCTGTAGGACCCTCAAGGGTGTCTTAACCTGGAATCAGGTAATTTCACAGCTTATTAGAAGCAAGAGCTTCCCAAGCAGTGGGTCCCTGCTCAGCACCCTTACACTGGAACTATGTCGGCATCTAAAACTGATTTTAGTTTTGAATATGGACTAATATTAACAAAGTCTCACATCTATATTTGCAGTGTAAATATCACCGTAAGCTCTATCCTAATGTATTTCAACTATTCTCCTTAAACTCCAATACTGAAGAAGTGGTGGGGGTTGGGAGCAGATGTGTGGAATAGTATCTGTTCAGTGCAGCTCAGAAACAGGGAGAGACAGGAGCATCTCTACCGTGCAGACGTAGAATAACAGAGAGCAGAGAGCCGAGTGTTCCACGCACACCCAGAGACAGCTCTGCCTGCATCTCTGTGACCATGCCTGTGTGCCACGGACTGCCAGTCACTGGGTTTTAATTCTTCAGCATATTTGTCATCTGTCAAATGTGAAGCAATTTTGGAATACAAACAGAGTAGTTTCCAATCCAAATAAAATAAAAGACATATGCCTTCTTGCTTATAATCTGTTCATTTCCTATCAGATGCTTCATCTACATGGAATATTTTACAGTTTAAATTTGTTATATTTATTAAAGGAAAGCAGTGTTCATGAAATGAACATTTTAAGGCAGTGGTGAATTTTTTTCCCTCAAATACATATGTGTACTTTTCTGTTTCTCTTATGATTTCTGCTCTTTTAATTTTATCCCTTAATATTTTGTCATATTTTCATTTTAAGGTGATCTTCTTTTAAAGTTCAAAGTGACTTTTTATTCTGAGCCCCTCTCATTTACTTACCTTTATCCCACTGACACACCTACTTAAATAAGAACATCTGATATTTTCGCCCTATATAGATGTAGTATACAAGCAACTCCTATTTTCTGGGCTAGCAGAGATGAGATTAAGCCCCTTCCATTACTCCCCCAGTATTCTTTGCCTTTTGGAAATCTGTGGTCTGAAGTCTTCATTCAGTGTATGGCATATGGTGGCATTGTAAACATATGCTTTGGGAAAAAGATGCTTGTTTACTTCATAAACTTTGTAAAGAGAAGTCCTCAAAGGCATGAGATGACAGTATTTTTCAGCAATGACCCATTTCAAATAAACTGCAAAGGCAAAGATGCTCAGTTGTAACTGCATTTGGCTAGAGTTGAGTCAGGACGGCTTCTGTTGTGACCATCGATACATTCAGTTCCCCTCAGTTTGATGACTTTGAAGGTTTTCCACACTTTTCTCCATTTCTTGACTCCTTAGCATGCACCAATGCATGGTATAACCCAATACAAAACAATTATGGGGTTATTTTTAAGTCTAAATTCCTCACAGTACACTTAGAATAGTTAATGACATTATAATATTAAAACTCTGAAAATGCTATATAGTGATTATATTTGTACTCTACATTATTGTTGAGAATATAGTCAACCATTTGATATCTTCCATGAAGCTAGAAAACTTTAATGGCACAAGGTCTGAATAGAAACTTTGTCAGTCTGTGTGTGTTCAAAAAACGTGTGGGCACTCACCCCGTGTATTCAGTGTTCAGGCTTCTTTCCCACCCTGGATGGCTGATGGCAATGGACAAAAGAAGGAGGAAACGGACAGGCTGGTTGGTGATCAATTGCCATTTATTCCAACCTAGTTTCCTCTGCCTCCTTCCAGTCTCACCCACTGCTTGGTTTCACAGCCTTAGTTATATAGTCAATCATGAGGGGTTAGGGGGAGTAATTACACATAGGTGAGGTAGCACAATCAACATATGAAAGCCCTTCTTTCTGGGGAAGCTTTTTTTTTAAATTTTACTGAATCATGAAATAGTTACAAGCTTTCATGTTTGGGTTACAATCTCACAATGATCAAACACCCATCCCTCCACCAGTGCACATTCCCCACCACCAATATCCCGGGTATACCCCCACTTTTCCACCCTTCCCCTGCCTCTATGGCAGACAATATTCCTCATATTCTCTCTGTACTTTTGGGCATTATAGCTTGCAACACAGACACTGAGAGGTCATCATGTTTGGTCCTTTATCTACTTTCGGCATACATCTCCCATCCCAACTGGTTCCTCCAGCAATCATTCTCTTAGTGATCCCTTCTCTACTTCATCTGTCTTCTCCCCTCCGCTCATGAAGCAGGCTTCCAGCTATGGGGCAATCTCCCTGGCCCTTGTATCTACTATCCTTGGGTATCAGCCTCATGTGATGGTATCTTATACTTCACAAATGAGTGCAGTCCCTCTATGTCTGTCCTTCTCTTTCTGACTCATTTCACTCAGCATGTTACTCTCCATGTTTACCAAATTACATGGCTTCCTCTCTGGGGAATCATCTAAGACAAAGATTTCATCCTGCTAAGAGATCTGCTCAAGGGCGGAATTTTATCTAAGGGCATATTTCTCCTTTCCTTAGTCCACATCCATTTAAACAATAGTCTTAAATTTGCTTCTTAATAATCATTTTGTATGGACACAGTAAAAGATTATTAAACTTATAGGGTGGCTCTCCTGGAGACATCTCACTGTGTATCTCACACTACAGTCCTCAGGTCAGATTAGTCCTTCCTAATCCTTGCAGGGTCCTTATCCAGTCCCTTCTCTTTGGGTCATGACAGAAATTTTCCATGACCGTGCTCTTTTTTTTCTTTCTTCTTTTTTTTTTCAATTAAATAATTGTTATGGGGGCCTCATTTTATGCTTCCTTCCAGGATAAGCAGCCGTGAATTCTGGAGGCTCCCATAACCATATCACCAGACTCTGCACGAGGGGTGCCCCAGAGGGGGGCTGGTGAGAGCCTTCCCTGTCCCAAGGGACCCAATTCCAGCAGCCGATTTCCACTACCCCACTGCCGTCATGCTCCAGGACGCTTTCCACACGCTCAGGCTGAGCCTCACACATGAGTGAACATATTCCTGGATGCAGCCATTCAACACATCCACCATCACTGTATCACTGTCATCCTGTTGTTCATCGATTTGCTTGAGAGGGGACCAGTAACATCTCCATTGTGAGATTTGTTGTTACTGTTTTGGGCATATCAAATACTCCACTCGTAGCTTGCCAGGCTCTGCCGTGTGGGCGAAATACTTTCGGTAGCTTGCTGGGCTCTCCGAGAGGGGCAGAGGAATTGAACCCAAGTTGGCTACATGCAAGGCAAACGTCTTACCTGCTATGCTATCCACTCCAGCTGTAAAGACTGGAGACTAATTTTCTTTTTTAAAAAGATACTATAGTTTATTAGTTAACTACAACCAAATAAATATTCATGAAGTTTTTCATTGTCATAGAATAGTGGTTAAAAAGCTTAGATTGTGCAGGCTGCCTGGCTTAAAACTTATTCAAGTAAATGTACTACTACATAAACCTGAACAAACAATTTAAATTTTCTGAATCTCAGTTCCCTTAACTAAAAACCAAGGGGGACTATATATCATTTGCTAGAGCTTTTGCAAGAACACATCATTATAAAGGGAAATATATATATATGTTTATATATATCTGAGAGCCCAGCAAGCTACCAAGAGTATCCCACCCGCACAGAAGAGCCTGGCTAGCTCCCCGAGGTGTATTCGATTTGCCAAATACAGTAACAATAACAGGTCTCATTCCCCTGACCCTGAAAAGAGCCTCCAATTGTTGGGAAAAAACGAGTAAGAGAGGCTGCTAAAATCTCAGGGCTGGGATGAATGGAAACGTTACAGGTGCCTGCTGGAGTAAATCTATGAACAATGGGATGACAGTTATACAGTGATACAGTGATTGAATCACTGTAAGACTGTGAGACACACAGTTGCAGAGTCACTATACGTTTCAATCATACAATGTTCCAGTACACACCAATGTCTCCAGTTTCTCTCCTGCCACTGCCCCCCACCAGCTTGTCTCACCTTCCTTCTCCCTCAAAATCTCTCCCTTGGGCATTATTATCTGCAATACTGATGCTGAGATGTTATCATGTTTGTTCCTTTACCTACTTTTAGCACACAGTTTTTATCCAAAGTGATCATTTCCAACTATCTTTGTCATAGTGGTTCCCTCTTTTTCCCATCCTGCCTTCTCCCCCAGCACTCCTTCTACTTTCTTCTGAGGTAAAAACAACCAGGCATGACCATGCTCTTAAATGTTTTATGGTGCTTGGTCTGTCCCTTTTCAATGCCAGTGTAGCTCACAGCTTGCCCTAAGTCCATCCAAGTCCCTTTGTCGAGACCCTGCTTTGAGGGTGCTAAGAACTAAGGGAGCTGAGGCTTAAGTTGAGAAATATGACAGATGCCCAGGAGTAAATATTATTCGGAGTCAGTTAACTCCTAAGTTACAAAAGCATAGCATTAACTGTCTTTCTGTGTCTGTATGAAAAGGATAGTCTCTCGGGGCCGGAGCAATAGCACAGCGGGTAGGGCGTTTGCCTTGCACGCGGCCGACCCAGGTTCGATCCCCGGCATCCCATATGGTCTCCCAAGCACCGCCAGGAGTAATTCCTGAGTGCAGAGCCAGGAGTAACCCCTGAGCATTTCTGGGTGTGACCCAAAAAGGCAAAAAAAAAAAAAAAAAAGAAAAGGATAGTCTCTATGCAAAGGACATAAAGGAAAGAGAAAAAGCAATATTTCACTTACAAATACAAAATCCAGAGACCTCTTGAAGAATCTGACTTCACAAGTCAAAGGTTCTGATTAGGGAAACTGAGTGATAAACAGACAGGGGAAGCAGAGCACAAAGGAGAAGTTAAAGATGAATGGGAGTGCTCCAGGAGCAGTGTATTGGTGTTACTCAGTAAACCCACGCTCCTTGCTTTTGCTCAATAAGCCTAAACTCTTTTCTCCTAGTTACACTTTCTCTTAAGTTATATTTGTGCAAAGTTTTTAGTTGCAACTGTAGGAGGAACCAGTAGCATCTAGTCCCATGAAGATTTCGGCATTCTAATCATGTGTCTTGTATATTAGCTGGAGAGTATCATGTCTATGAGTCACAGTATTTGTGAAAGTAAATGAAATAGTGTTGTATGAAGCATTTCAAGGAATTGCAAAAGTTTAGGACTTCAGTTATTCACTGTATAGTTCTAGTTCAAAATTATGTAGATTTAAACATTTGTAATGATGATGCTTTATTTTTCACATTTAAATTAAATCATGGAAATCATTAACTGTTAGGTGAAAAATATCTATTAAATGAGGCAGTTTCTTATAAATGGAAAAATTTGTAAGACAGAAAAAATAAATGACCTTGATAAAGTCACAATTTACTTTTGATACTTTTCATAATCAATGGAACTATTGTTAATTCTTTTCTCTTTGGTTTGAATCCAAACTTATTCTGTTCCATAGAAACCTTAACTATATAACTATAGTAAAAAAGTCAGAGTTTGAAATGAACAAAAAAGTGTCTATTTTTCAAATTCTTCAATTTGCACTATACATCTTAATTTTTATTTAAATATGAATAACATGGGGTCTGAGCAATAGTACAGCTGGTAGGGCTTGCATTGCCTTTTATGCTGCTTCCCCAGCATCCTATATGGTCCCCTAAGCCCTGTCAAGAATGATCCCTAAATGCAGATGCAGGAGAAAGCCCTAAATACAGCCATATGTGGCCCCGAAACAAACCAGTGAATAACAGAATGATCTCATCTCCATATTGTGACACTGACTAAAAGTTGTATAGCATTTTTTCTCATTTGATAGGTACCATCACCACTCACTACAGCTAGTGTAATTATCATTTTTATGAAGACCTAAAAATATTGCAGTAAATGATTTATAGAGAATATAAGTAATGATTTATATCATAGTGTCACAATGTTTATATTAGTCAATTAACTACTTTGAGATCTTCAAATATAATCTAAAGTTGTGGAATTTTTTCGCTTTTATTGACTAAGAGTATTTTGTAAATGTTTTACTAACAGTCAAAATAAGAAGTTGGGTGTTTCACAATAAAAATACAAACCAATTTGCTTATATTTCCCCAGTATTCTTCAAATACCTAAGAAGTACATTTGCACTTTTACTTTCTGACATAAATGTTTAATTATAAAAATGATGTACCTATGATAATTTGAAAGCCACAGGCATGAGATTGAAGAGATAGTATATGGGGTAGATCACTTGCCTTGCACGTGACCAACTCGGGTTGGGTCCCTAGCTCCCCTTGAGCACTGTCACAGGTGATCCCTGAGATCCAGCCAGGAGTGAGCCCTCAGCATTGCCAGGTTTGTCCCTGAAACCAAAAAACAAAATACCAGTATCATATCAAATAAAAGAACTAAGCACTGTAGCACTCTCGTCCCGTTGTTCATCGATTTGCTCAAGCGGGCACCAGTAATGTCTCCATTGTGAGACTTGTTACTGTTTTTGGCATCTTGAATACGCCACGGGGAGCTTGCCAGGTCTGCCATGTGGCCGGGATACTCTCCATAGCTTGCTGGGTTCTCCGAGAGGGATGGAGGAATGGAATCCGGGTCGGCCATATGCAAGACAAACGTCCTACCTGCTGTGCTATTGCTCCAACCCAAAAGAACTAAAATCAGAGTAATTTTATAAAAATCATACTCCATATCTAGTTTAAATAAATAAAAATATCTCATTTTAAAAACAGGAACTCTAGGGGCTAGAGTGATAGCACAGCGGGTAGGGCGCTTGCCTTGCACGCGGCCGACCCGGGTTCGATTCCCAGCATCCCATATGGTCCCCTGAGTACCGCCAGGGGTAATTCCTGAGTGCAGAGCCAGGAGTGACCCCTGTGCATCGCCAGGTGTGACCCAAAAAGCAAAAAAAAAAAAAAACAGGAAATCTAGAGAGATAATATAGCTGCTACTTGTTTGCCTTGTATGTGTTTAACCCAGGTTTAATCCTCAACACTTCTTCCAGCCTCTCCAGAAATCATCTCTGGGTGCAGAATCAGGAGTAAGCCCCAAGCATCACCCAGCAGATGTGGCCCAAATCCTCCCCTTCCTCCAGAGGGCACAGCTTTAATGTTATTGAGATATTTTGGATTAACATTTTGTGTATTTGCCCAATAAATATTATTCAGAAATACTATACTAATGATTAATAATTTATGAATATTAATAATTTAAGTGTTTTCTTTTGAAATGTTTTATTTTGTTTAGTATTTAACAACCTTAAGTAATAATAAGAACATATTTATACTTCTTGCCATTGGGAAGGTTTCTAGAATTACTGGATGAGAAAACATGCGTATAATTTTTGTTTTCCAGAGGCTAGAGGAATTCAGCTATTATTGTGTTTTGTCTGTTGTTTGCTTGTTTGTTTTGTAGTGCTAGGAAGAGAGCAGTAGGTCTCATGCATGCAAAACATGTGCTCTACCACAGCTATATTCCCAGCCCTGTATTCTGCACATTTTAAAAACTTTTATTGCAGTATCAGAGAGAGAAAGAGAGAGAGAGAGAGATTCTGTGAAGTAATTTTTGGACTAACCACCTATATTTTTATGGTTATTGGGGTATATAACAATTCTCTTTTCATTGACATCGTTATAAAATGTCAGGAGAGTACTAAATTTTACTCTTTTAATTAAGAGACTACTCAGCGCTAATTATTTTCACTTTCTTATGTAACTATTAGAATTTTGCTTCTTTTGTTTAATTTTTACTTTTCTGTTCTTTCAACATGTAAAAATTAATTAGATTAAGTTGGTATTTTAAAACCTCAAACAGAACATGTTTTATAGCACTCTTATCCTAGTTTCTTTTGTTATTATATTTTAAATGATGGAACATTGTTTTATAAGTTTCTAATGAGTACTTGCAAATGTTTGTAAGAGTATATTCAGCATTTGAAATGATAATACTGAAGGTAAAATTAAATAGAACTTTATTGGCAATTAATCAGTAGTTAATTAAATGATTATTACCTCTATATGTTTAATAAAATTCTGAAACTAGCAACTAGATTGACTTTCAAGCTGAGGGTTGGTATTTCTATCTAGTGGTAGTATTACCTAAATTTTCTATTATTCCTCTGCTCTCATACTAGCCTTTGTCCTCAATTCTAATGTCAATTTCCATCTCAGTTTGGTCACCGAGATTCATTATATTAGTTACTTGAGCAGAAAATTGACAAGAAATTTTTTCTCTAATGACATAACAATAGTCTCAATTAGTATAGAAAAGAACATTTAGATAGCCACAGACTTGTCAGCTAAGAGAGCTCTAGTTGTGCATAAAAAACGCTGTCATTGGCTGTAACAATATAAAGCATGCCCTAGTTACACAACATGGACAAAACATTTTCCTTATATAAGGCCCTGTAAAATGGAGAGATGATTAATATCTACGGACATGAAATTGGCTCATGCATCATCATGAACTCCATTGTATGTTTGAATCAGACACATTTAGCTTAAAATGTTAGATCTATTTTTAACTTTGTTGCAAAACCACATCTCCCACATTCTCTGATTCTTTGGGCAATGTGTTTGAAGTATAGCTTCATATTTCTTAATGTGACTTTTATTTTGAACATAGATGATAGATCCATGCAATATGGATCTATGCAATTTTGATCTATTTAAAATCTATTTGCTTTGTTATTTGCTTTTACTTTCTAAAAATATGCTTATGATATTCTGTGTAAAAACAAAAAAAAGAGAGAGTGGGCACCACACCGGGGAGGTTGATGGTGATGAATGGGGCAGGCGAAGGAAGGAATGGAACCAGACTGGTTCGTCTCAAGTTGCAGTTTATTCCATTCCCATCTCCATTCTCCTGCTTCTTCCTCCCCCATCCTACTTCATTCTCCTTCTCCTCTGGATCTAGATGTGGATCTAGCTTCTCCAGATCTCGCTCTGGGACTCGCACTGAGACTGGCCGGGGATAGGCCCCCGGGACTGGCCCTGGAACTAGCTCTGGGACTCGCCCCCAGCCCACTCCTTCAGCCTAGTTAAATCCCCAAGGATGAGGGGTTGGGGCTTACACATAGGTGTGGTTACAATCAATAGGGGGTAAAGTTCTATCCCTCAGGGGATGCTCCTTCTAGGACAGATACTCTTTCAGCAGGACACCCGCCCAAGAGCAGAATCCCATGGGTGTGTTTCTCCTCTCCTTGACCAACTAACATATAAGTATTAATATTATTAATCATTTCGTATGGACATAGCAAGAGATGCATCAAGCTTTTAGAATTGCTCTCCTGGGGTCATCTTGATCTCAGACTACAGTGCTCAGGCCAGATTAGTCTTTCCTATCCCTAGCAGGGTCCTAGTCTCATCGTTGCTTTTGGATCATGACATGACGTGTCCATCACCAATCTCTTAACATATAGTTAAGCATTAGGCACTTTGGCCAGGCCCATCTAGATGCCAGGGTAGCACATAACTCACCGCTTGCCCTGGGTCCGTCCCGTCCCTCGTCGGGACCCTGCTTTTGGGGGTGCTAGGAAGTAAGGACAGCTGAAGCTTAAGTCGAGAAATCAGATGCCCAGTAGTGAATAATATTTGAAGCCAATTAAGTCCCATGTTGCCAAAGCATATTAACAATTGTCTTTCTTTGTCCATACAAAAAGGATATTGTTTTAAAGTAAACTATTCAAAAGACATAAGAGAGGACAAAGACAATATTAACTTACAATACAAGTTCACTGTCCTAGCAAGGTCTGACCTTACAGATTAACAGAGTTTGATTAGGGGAAGGACTGAACGACTAGTTGGGGAAGGGAGCATAGAAGTGATAACAGATAAACAAAGGAATGGGAGTGACTCGGAGCACCTTGATGGGCGTGACTGATATACCTAAACTCCTAGTGGCAAGGGGAGCAGGACATACCAATGTAGTCTAGAATTGTTTAGAGATTATTACCAGATAAGCCCAAACTCTGTGGCAAGGGAGAAAGGACAAACCAATGATATCCAACAATATTCCATGTCCATCTTTGCTACCTCGGATCCACATTAAACTTTATGGTCTCTAACTGTTGAGTCTCACTTTTGACCCTCTTGGAAAAACATAAATTTTATTAACTTATCTACTTTTGGCTTTGAGACCACAACCAGCTGTGCTCTGCACTTACTCCTGTCTCTGTGCTCAGAGAATCACTCCTGGAAAGGTTTTGTAGCCCATTTGCAGTATCAGGAATTAAACCCAATTAGCTGCATGTACTCTTCCCTCTGTAATATCTTTCTGTCTCTAAAGTCCTGTTTTAATTTGCTTCATGAGTTATAAAGGATATTTATAGGAAAATGTGTACGTTGGCATGGTGACTTTAAAATAAAGAAACGAATAAAGAAACGGTGTTTATGTTAAGCATAGGAAAACTGGTGCGCACCATTGAACCATTACATTACCTGGACCAAAAAAGGAATGATGACCCTTTACCTCCTGAACAAAAAGTAGCTGTAATGTATAAGAACCTATTGACTCTGGGGGGCTGGGAAGGGGGAGGAGGTGGTTTGAAGAAAACTGGAGGTGGAAAATGTACACAGGTGGAAAGATGGGTATGGAACATTGTATGACAGAAACCCAATCATTAAGGTGATTCAATTTAAAAAGACACCCTGTAACACTGTAACACTGTAACACTATCCTCCCATTGTTCATTGATTTGCTCGAGCAGGCACCAATAACGTCTCCATTGTGAGACTTCTTGTTACTATTTTTGACATATCGAATTCACCACGGGTAGCTTGCTGTGCGGGCCGGATACTCTCAGTAGCTTGCCAGGCTCTCCCAGAGGGATGGAAGAATCGAACCCGGGTCAGCTGCATGCAAGACAAACGCCTTACCCGCTAACCAAAAAAAAGATAATTTTCTGATAGTTACTGGAGATGAGATTTGAATTGATGACTGCTAGTTTCCAGAGCTCAGACTTCTGCTACTCCACAGTGCATAAGTTGGAAATTTAGCACTTTTATTGTATTCATTGTTATTAATTTTTATTGATTCCAACAAGTTGCATTAACATTTAATGACCAGAATATTTAAATGTATATACACACAATCTTTGAGGCATTGTGTGTTCTATAGAACTGTTCTACACTTGCTCAGTTCAAAAACAGTAAATGTTTGGATTTGGATTTAAAGTCATTTTCATTCTCTTGGATTTTTGAATATCTGGAACTGAAAACAATGCTTATTTTGTCATAAAGAATCATACTCATGATACATCAGATGTTTTGGTCTATGATTAAAAAAAATTTTTTGAGCTTCCATTTGATCCAGCAATACCACTTCTGGGAATATATCCTGGAGAAACAAAAAAAGTATAGTCGAAATGACATCTGCACTCTATGTTCATCGAGGCACTATTTACAATAGCCAGAATCTGAAAAAAACCCGAGTGCCCGAGAACAGATGACTGGTTAAAGAAACTTTGGTACATCTATACAATGGAATACTATGCAGCTGTTAGAAAAGAGTCATGAACTTTGCATATAAGTGAATCAACATGGAAAGTATCATGCTAAGGGAAATGAGACAGAAAGAGAGGGACAGACATAGAAAGATTGCACTCATCTGTGGAATATAAAATAACAGAGTAGGAAACTTACACCCAAGAATAGTAGTATATAATACCAGGAGATTGGTTCTATAGCTTGGAAGCTGGCCTCACATGCTGGGGGAAAGTCATCCCAGATAGAGAAGGAAACACCAAGTAAAATGTGATTGGAAATCCCGAGCTGGAAGGGAGATGCATGCTGATGCTGAAAGTAGACTAGAGACTAAACATGATGGCCACTCAGTACCCCTATTGCAAACCACAACACCCAAAAGGAGAGAGAAAGAACAAATTGGAATGCCCTGCCACAGAGGCAGGGTGGGGTGGGGGAGAATGGGATTGGGGGGTGGGAGGGATACTGGGTTCATTGGTGGTGGAGAATAGACACTGGTTGAGGGATGGGCTCTCGAACATTGCACAAAGGAAAATGAAGCACAAAAATGTGTGAATCTGTAACTGTCCCCTCACTGTGACTCACTAATTAAAAATAAATCAATTAAATAAATTTTTTTAAACTAAAGAATCTTTTGACGACTTTTCTCTACCTCTAGGTACCTTTGAGGTCTAGAGACTAAACAGCTGGTGGGCCAAAGAAGAAATAGTAGATCCTTAGTTCAGACCAATACCCCAGTCCCCTCCAAAGTCTTTTGGTTGCATCTAGCTTCAGAGAGAGGGATGGGGGCTGTGCTAGTTTGGTTTGCAGATTCATTTTCCTAAGAAGGATGGCCTGAGATAAGGCTGTGTCAGAAAAGATAAGGAGGGACAAGGAGAGGAATGGAATTCCTATCTGAGAAGACATTGAACAAGTCTTTTGAAATGTACTTAAGTCCAAATAAAAAGGATTTTGTGACACAGTGAATTGAATATCTTGCTTGAGTAGCCTGTTTGTTCCAAAGCTGAAGACTGACAAATACCAAAAATGCTCACTGGCAAGGGAGTAAACTGGTTTGGAAAAGGGCGAAAATAATAAATCCAGGCTGCAGCTGTACTTGGCCTGGGGGCCTACTTAAACCTTCCTTTAAGCAAATGACTAAATAAATAAAACATCTAGTTCAAAGAATAAGAAGATTCCAACATCCTTTGTTTAGTTGCAGAGAGAAAATAGAAGAATATCCAAGGATTCCATTTGGAGGTAATTAATAGGAGTAGGTAGAATGACCCAGATTTAGAAGTGGAGTATTACCAAAAGGAGAGAGAGAGTATGAAGTAATGTGTCTGCCACAGAGGCATGGGTTGGGAAGGGGTGGAGGTGACAGGAGGGACACTGGGAACATTGGTGGTAGAGAATGGGCACTGGTGGAAGGATGGGTACTCGAACACTGTTTGATTGAAATGTAATCACAAAAAATTGTAAGTCTGTAATTGTATCTCATGATGATTCATTAAAATAAAAAAAAGAAGTGGAGTATTAAAAAGAAAAAAATCATGTAACTGCATACTTTATGTTTAAATGACAGATGGAACTTTAACATGTAAAGAAAGAATGTGAAATGTGTATTTTAATATATTTTTAAAGAAATTAGTACAACATTTTAAAGCAGTTTTTTAAAGTTTATTTACTAAATTTATTAAAGTTTATTAAAATTTTATTAAATTTATTAAAAATTGGGCTGGAGCGATAGCAAAGCAGTTGGGCTTTTGCCTTTCACACGGCCAACCTGTGTTCGGTTCCTCCGCCCCTCAAGGAGAGCCTGGGAAGCTACTGAGAGTATCGAGCCTACGCGGCAGAGCCTGGCAAGCTACTCATACTTAATTGGATATGCCAAAAACAGTAACAATAAGTCTCTCAATGAGAGACGTTTCTGGTGCCCGCTCGAACAAATTGATGAGCAACGGGATTAAAAATTATTAAAATGTAAATATTTTTAAAAGTAGCCATAAAAGGTCTGATGATTATAGTTGAAAAAAGATTTTTCTTAGATCACTTGTATCACTTGTAGTCCTATTGATCTTCGATTTGCTCGAGCGGGCACCAGTAACATCTCCATTTGTCCCTATTGCATGCTAGTGCAGCACAATGATATCTGCTTTCTCCAGGAACAGGAAGAGCCTCAAATCATTCATTCAGGGATTTGACGAAGAAATCTGACCATCTAGTTGGTGGGCGGCCACGAGGTCTTCTGACATCCCGTGGAATCCAGTCGGTAACAGCTCTAGTCTAGCGGTCATCTCTGAATCGCATTACATGACCGGCCTATCTGATTTTTGATGTCTTGGCAAACTAGACAGCATCCCTGATTTTTGACCGTCGATGTAGGTCAGAACTCTGGATTCCTTCTCTCACTTGAGTGAGACATGATATTCCCAGCATAGCTCTTTTGATTCCTCTTTGGGATACCTTAATAGCATTCTCATCCTGTTTGCGTAGGGCCCAGGTCTCTGAGGCATATGTTAGTGCTGGAAGAACGGTGGAATTGAAAAGATGTGCCTGGAATCAGAGGTTCTTCGTTCTCTTAACCACTTCTTCGATGCTCTTGAATGCAATCCATTCTATCTATTTTCTTAGATAGAGCCAATTTTTTTCTAAGACTCGATGACACTTTACATTACATTACATTACATTACATTACACTTTACATTACATTACTTCCATGCCATTGTAGTATTTTCCTCTGTAGCATTTTTCTCTTTGAGGTTGCATTGATTTGGCTCAACAGATAGAAATAATTGTAGTAGCCTGTTTTCATTTATTATCCTCATATCAGATCCTCTGTAGTAAGAACAGTTTCAATGTCAAAAGACTAAATAATGCTCATCCCCCCCAAACTAATTAATGGATCTCTGTCTCTTTTTGTCCTACATAATAATTAAGTAGTGCTGATAAAACAGATCCAAGATTCACACATAAAAGGGACCATTTTACAGATCTCTAACTTTGTTGTCAGAATTGCCTATTCTACAAAGGAGGACTAAACTTTCTTGGTACTTTAACAATTTTTACTAAACAAAACTTTTCTTTCCTATGAGGGCCACTAAAAGAGTTCCTGGAAAAACTCTGCCCATAGAAGGGATTAAAATTTGATGATATTTTAAGAGAAATCACCAACATTTTTACTTTTTAAGAAGTACTCCATGACTTTTAGAAATCAGTAAAAAAAAAAGCACATGAAACCTATGTTCCAAATATTTTTAAGGTAAATTTGAGAATAAAAGACAACTTGAAAATAGGACAATGGAATGAGAGTATTTTCTGGAGAGGAAGAGAGATAACAGGGAGAACATTTCTCCAGATCATTTTCAGGTTCTTTTCTAAAATGATGCCATGTGGCTGGACTTAATTTATGTATTGAGTTTTCTGCTTTAATGTAAGATTCCAAGGTAACCAGTAAGACACCCACTCCTGATTCTGAGGGATTTAAAAATAGATGTTCCTTTATTCATGATTTATCTGAATGAGAAGAGGAAAAGATGAGTCACCAAAAGTTTTAGGAAGTTGGTTCAACAGATGCTGTGAAGTTAGCAGTGAAAGGCTTCTGGCATCATTTCAGAGAAGTTCAGGCTTCCATACCTTCACCCCATCCCCGGAGAGTGGGCTTCTTCTTATGACAGTTTTGACTCATTCTTATTTATTCATCCAGGGTGCCAATGATTTGGGACTACATTATACTGACTAATCAATTAGGCAAGTCAACTCAAAGTCTATGAGAATTTCCAGGATAATCTTCCATGGTGAACCTAATAGGGTATGAGTTGTGATAGAAATGCACCCAGGGTACTAAAAAAATGCTTTGTTGGACGCATAAACATAAAAAAAAAGAGTTAAGAAAAGTATTGTTGGGGCCAGAAAGATAGTACTGCTGCTCTGGCACCTGCCTTGCAAGCAGCCAACCTGGGTTCAATTCTTATTTCCCTGAGCACCACTAGGAGTGATCCTTCATGCAAAGCCAAGAATAAGCCCTCGGGGTTTGCCCCCTTCCCACCTGTCCCTAAAAGAAAGGCATTCTATTAATAATGACCTTTAAGTCTTAAAGAGCAGGTTGGAAAGAGGATGAGAGAACTGTTTTGAGTTTAGCTGTATTTTTATTTCATTTATGTTTGTTTATTTTCATTTTGTAGGGGAAATCAATGGCGCTTCTAAAGAATGAACAGTAAGCATAGAAATGCTGCATGGATAATATAAACTATGTGTTAAAATACTTTTTACATTTTTAGCACTAAAACTCTAAAGCTCACAGTGTTAACTTTCCTTTCTGATCTGGGGGAGGGGCAAGAGGGAGGGATTGACGGTGAGGGTAACTGCAATATCAGTTTGGTGAAAGAGTCATCCTCCAACTCACAGCTATCTTAGTTGATGATTTGCTTCATTGCAGGAGTCTTCTTCATATAAAGCATTTCTTATAATGCCAAGGGAAAAAGTGACAGACTCTCAGAGAAAGTGACAGTATCAGTGCATAGTAAGTCCCCAAACAACATAGCTTAGTACACTGATGCTTAAGTGCACATTTCAGCCACTGCCCTTTGTTCTGTGCCCACTCACAAGCCCCGCACACTTTTCCACTGACCTCCCCAAGGCCGATCTGCCTAGATCACTAGTTCTTCTAATTCTATTTACCTAATGTACAGTTGGCTGCTCTTTTCCTCATATCATCAGTAAAATGATGAGTATTTATATACGCCGAACAGCAGAGGACTCTTACAACTAAAACTTTTTTAGAGACCTTTTTCTTAATTGTCATCTGCACAATATCTATATTACTTAATTTTCTGGCTGTCTTTGAACCAAATTACCCACCCTCTCTTTTCCGCTTTGCAGAATTTATTTTGATAATAGTATTGTCATTTAAAGATGGCCTTTCTAGTAGATATACATTATTTCATTTTAAATAGTGTAGATTTCTTCACTTGAGTATAGTGAAGTATAGATATTGTCACTTAATATAAACAACTAAATAATGTGACAAAAGATTATTCTTGAATTTTTAAGACTTTTATAGGTTACATCTACCATCTTTGTGTAATAGTATACAATATATTTCTAATACACTTAGGGGTTTGTTTGTTTGTTTGTTTTTGGTTTATTTTCCTCAAGGTGTCAGATTTTCTGATTAATATAACTATTGAGATTTCTCATTGTAAATATCAGAATTATGTATGTTACATTTTACAGTGAGATTTTTTTATCCATAATCATCCTAGGAAGAAGGCACTTTGATTTTCCAGGAAAATAAGTTAAGTGTTGAAACTGGTTGGTTAATTGAAGACATTCCTCAGAAAATATGTACTTAATATTAATAAACTACAGAGAAGTATGTACAGGGTGTGCAGTGATAATTGAATATATTGAGTTAGAGTTCTGTGGATAACCATAGTTCTACCATTTTATCTATATATAAAAAGAGTAATATTTTCAGGAAGCAAAATCAGTATTAATTAATGAAAGGTGAACTTTAAGGCAATAGCCATCCTAGAAAATGGACAGAAAACCAAGTAACAGTGGTAGCTATAATAATTGTCAGTTCCAGTAGTTCACTCCAAAATTAACAATTCTGCTCTAAAAGAGCAGTTCCATTATCACTGACTAACATGAGTTCAAACTTTTACCATGGTGTTTATCTGCAACAACCAAAGTTCTCAAAAGTTATATTTCTAGATATTTCTATTATTAAAAATATCTTATTTGTTTTTAATTTAACAAGTGCCCTATTTTTATATATGTTTTATCTTCATTTTCACTAATTGATTTTCACTAATTTTCACTAATTTCACTTCATTGATTTTCACTACTAATTGTTAATTGCTACTGGCTAGATCTTAGAAAGAATCATAAAATCTAGAGCATAGATGTGGCGGCTGGTCCAGAGTTACTATCATGAAAACCATTGCCAAGAATCATTATTAAGTTGCCTTTCTAGATCTTATAGAAAATCAGCACACATGTTTCTCAAAACATTCTGATTGCTCCATCACCTTTTAGCCGTACTTCTCATTTTCATCTTACCATTGTAGTATATTCAGACGTCATGCTGTCTGAGATATAAACTTCAGGACTATATACTGCTCAGAAGTTTTACAAATATATAGCAGTATTATATCACTGTCTTACTGTGTCATTTTCACTGTCATCCCGTTGCTCATTGATTTGCTCAAGCGGGCATCAGTAATGTCTCCATTGTGAGACTTGTTGTCACTGGTTTTGGCATATTGAATATGCCATGGGTAGTTTGCCAGGCTCTGCCATGTGGGCGAGATACTCTAGGTAACTTGCTGGGCTCTCCAAGAGGGACGGAAAAATTGAACCCGGGTCGGCAGCATGCAAGGCAAATGCCCTACTAGCTGTGTTATTGCTCACCAATATTAAATATTAAATCACCTTAAAAAAATAGCACAGTCCATTATTTTATGTGACAAATTGAAGTTAAAAGTCACCAATGCTTCCTAGAAACAACAACAAAAAAAACTAGAATATTGGTATAAAAGTAGCAAACAAATCAGTGGTAATAGGTAGATCCCAGGATAATGACAAAATCTTATAAATTGTTTTTATTTACCTTAAAATATATAGTACATTTTATTGACATTGTAAGTAGTTGAACATGTCCTTTTTATTGGAAACTTCTCAGTCACCAGTTTTGACATTTTAATCTTGACAGATTGTTCACATGATAATGATGAGATTTCATAGTGTGTAGAACTGTATTTCATGGTTCCCTTTCATTTTTCAAGTATTGTTATCATAAAATCTATTTTTACATTTTGGTATATTATTTATAATTTCCAATAAATAACATTTCAGTATTTCAGAAAATCAGCTTATCAGTTGTACTCAATAGTAGTTTTTGCCTTTTTGTCAAAATGCGGTATTATAACCCAAGTAGGTCTATGACTAAATGAACTAAGAACCAGAATTAAGGGAAATATATCTCTTGTTCAATACAAATACAAACAAGCCTGAGCTCTTTTAAAAAATTCTTCCTTTGCTTTGAAATTTTATGTCTTTTTAAAAATGCAGGCAGTCTGTTGTAGATTTATATCTATATTTGGAAAACAAGATATTTGTTTATGGTTTGCAAATATACATTTATTTACATTTAATTACTTCATGGTTATTTTATTTGTATTATAAAATATGAATAGAAAAAATGCATTTATAGTAAAAATATATTTATTGTATCATAATCATATATGTGTCTTGGACAGATAACAAGTAGAGTGAGGCCAGTAACAAGCAAGAAACAATGGATTGCAGGACATAGAGGAAAATGTGGCTTTTATTCTTAATTTATTGGGATCTGTTGTTTGTTTTTTAAAATCTTATTCTCTATAGGGAACTTTTACCCTTGAAGATAATAACATGAAATAATAGCTGTGGGAAAATACTTAAATAGTGTCCTGCACACTAGGTAATAAGTGACATATAGGAAATCCAACTGCACTTGAGTTGAGGTGCATGGTTTGAACTTGGGAGGGAGGATTTGACCTGAGTAGTCACCACAGGGCCACCCAAGCACTTCCAGGAGCAACCCTGTGCACTGAGCTGGCAGTTGCAGTCAAGCACTGTAATACGTAGCCACTCCCCCACCACACACACAATAAAAATGAAATATAGCTGCATATTAGACTATGCTTCATATTTTATATGAATCTTGCATTTTATTAGTAAATGAATCGAAGCTTTTTACGGAAAGAAATTAATTTTGTTGTATATATAATTAAATATGAAAGAAAAAAATGAGATTCCGATTTTTGTTTTGCTTGGTGTGGGGGCTACATTCAACAGTGTTCAGGACGGTTCCCAGCTTAGACCTAGTGCTTGGGGTTTCCACCTGGGGTTTGTACTCAGGGGACTATGAAGTGTTCAGGATATAATACAGCATGTAAAGTATGAACTCCAGACTTTTGAACTATTTTCCTAGCCCTGAGTTCTACTTCTTTAAAAAAATAGGATCGAAAGCACTTCATTTGTTACCAAAAATAGCTAATTTTAGCAATAAGACTACCAGAAGGTAAAGGGAAGTACTGGTGAGCAGGGAGGCTAATGGGCCATGGTAGAAAGATACTGGTACTTTGTGGTAGTTATGAGATAGAAACATATACTATGAAGAGATAGGAAGTTATACCCTAAATCATATGTTTTGTAAATCAGTGCTATCTCAACAAAATATTTAAAAGATCGTTTTATTGTACTTTAAAATTAAATGTGAGTTTATAGCTATTTTCTTATATATTCTCATTTTTAAATAATTTTTGCAAAATTATTAACCAACATATTTAATAACCATAGCAAACTAAAACATAAAGGATATTACTATGAAAATTATTTAGTTTCAACTTAAAAAGTATTTCACTATTTAGTACTTCCTAATTTCTAATAATTGGTAAAATTATAGAGTTTGATATAGAAATTAATAGGATATCATATTTATGTGTATACATATATGTCCTAATAAAGGAATACCTAATAAAATATGGTAGTCATTATTATCATGTGTCAGATAAAGTTTATTTTATATGCAGCTATATAAATTTATATAAAATTTCAACTTAGAATTCTAATAGCTATAACTTAAAACCTTAAAAAAGAGGTACTAAGATATTCAGCCCAAATATTTCCTGTGGTAAAAACATCTTTTACCTTTGGGGAAAAAAAGTAGAAAACAGTGCTATAATGTACCTTATAGAAAATATGTTGAAATTATTTTTAGTACTGATAGGTTGAGACATTTTGAAAATTATACTTATGTTGTGCATATGTCTAGTAACCTGAAGCTTTGTGTAGAGATAAGATGCTAAGTTTAGACTAAAATGTCCTTTTTTAAAAATAGCAACATGGCTTTTCACAGAGAAGAATAATTAATGAAATAAGTTAATTTAATAAATGACAAATATTTGGGCTGAATATCTTAGTACCTCTTTTTTAAAGTTTGTCATGGTTATTATAATTGAATAGACCTTTAGATGAGTTTGCTAACTGCTGTGACCTCATAGGATAAAGAAGATGAAAGAAATGAATGCTGTTTCTCATCCTGAAAAGGTATCTTCATTTTTACTTCTATATTAAGGATCAAACTCAGGACTTCATACAAGAATAACATGTTAGTCTACCATTAAGTTACATTCTCAGCCCCAATTTCTTCTTTAAATTCTAAAATGAGGTTCAGAGTAACATGTAACTTATTTTTTTAAATAATTAAGATTTATAAAATCATCCATTATATTAACAGCAGAAATATGGAGTATGATTAGAAAAAGGAAAAAAATTATTATTCTATATTTTAAAAATAGAAATAAAAGGGATTAATTAGCACAGCGGGTAGGGGGTTTGCCTTGCACGTGGCTGATCCGGGTTCAATTCCCAGCATCCCATATGGTCCCCCGAGCACCACCAGGAGTAATTCCTGAGTGCATGAGCCAGGAGTAATGCCCGTGCATAGCTGGGTGTGACCCAAAATGAAAAAAAAAAAAAGGATTAATCAGGGTACTTTCAGTCAGATCAACTTGTGGAATTCTGTGAAATTCAATGAGTAATTTCATACAGAAGTAAATGATAATGAGTGGAAAGTGAAAATCACTCATCAATTAAATAAGAAATTTTCTTAGAATATATGTATACTGTATAAGAAGAAATCTTTAAGTATTGAGGTATCATTTTACTATGAGCCAAATCTTCCTTTCGTCTATCTTGAATTTCTCTATTTTTTAGATATAGTGCTGTATCAATTACTATTCTCCTAGGTAATAAGTTATTAGTTACTAAGTTATTAATTAATCACTAATTTAAATTACTAATTCATTTATCATTTTTATTGGAAGGATATGCAATGTTTGGTTTAATAAATTTTGATGGTTACATGCACTGCTGGAACCGCATGATACAGATTTACATCCATACTGGAAATAGTCCTCCTCTGTTTCTTATCAATATCCTACCCCTCTGGAAATTTCTGATCTGTCACCATGGTTTAGTCTAGGGCTTAGTTTAGTCCGTACTTCATACATATGGAAGCAGCAGGCAGTATCTATTTTGATCTGCCTCCTTGCGCTTGGCATGATGAAAACTAGGCAGGCTGGGGTGTGGGGGTTGGGAGGGAACCTAGGGAGATTGGTGGAGGGAAATTGATACTGGTGATGAGATCTGTGCTGAAACACTGTATAACTAAAACTCAGCTACGATTATCTATGTAAATCACAGTGACTTAATAAAACTAAGTTTAAGAAAGAAAGGTACAAATGCACACAACCATGTGTGATTGAAAAAAGAAAAAAAATCACACAAAAGAGCCCCAATCATCAATAACATGAAGGAAGCTCAAAAAACATATAGCTTATGGATGAGAATAGTGAGCTTGCTCAGATTCACAAGTCTGAAAGAGGGAAACAGGAAGTCAAAGCAAGGACAGCTTTGCTCTAACCTCCTGCTTTAATTTCCTCTATTTGGATTTTGGGCCAAACCCAACTGTGCTTAGGGCTTTCTCCTGGCTCTGCGATCAGGGAGATCACTCTTGGCAGGGCTCAAGGGACCATATGGGGTGTCAGGGATCAAACCCAGAGAGGCCAAGTTCAAGGTAAATGCCCACTGTAGTCTCTAGTCCCTGAGCCCCTACTTTTTAGAGTAGAGAGTTATACACTCATAAGACTAACATGGCTACAGATACATGCCTACAGGTCCTGGAAAATGCAACTGGCCATTAGGTGAGGAGTGGAATGAGGATGAGAAGGAAGAAAGCGAACAGACCAAACTGCAGAGCACAGGTTATAGAGGAAAGGGAAATCTGTCAAAATAGGATGAAGACACAGTGCACGGGGTCGTAGATGATCTGTGCTTAACTGATACAAGGAGTTACAGCACCACCCATACCTCAGCAGAATGTCCACATACAACTTCTGATGCCCCAAAATGTTAACTACTAATTTTGTATGAGTATTTTATAAGAAAAAAAATTTTTTTCTTTTTGGGTCACACCCAGCGATGCTTAGGAATTACTCGTGGCTTTGCACTCAGGAATTACTCTTGGTGGTGCTCAGGGGACCATATGGGATGCTGGAAATCGAACCCAGGTCAGCTGCGTGCAAGGCAAACTGTGCTATCACTCCAGCCCCATAACTGTAAAAACTATGAAGAAACTCCTAGGGAATAGTCTATAGCCATGCAGTATACTCTGACAAGTATGTGTATACACATATTCAGGAACACAAGTATTTTGATTTTGTTTGGGGGTATATATTTATTTATTCCCCTCCCCTTTTTTATTAAGTCACCATAAGATACATAGTTACAAAGTTGTTCATGATCAAGTTTTAGTCATACCCATCCCACAACCAGTGTCTATTTCCCACCACCAATGGCCTCAGTTTCCGTCCCGTCATGCCCGCCCACCCAGTTTACTTCTTCTCTCTCTGTCTCTCTGTCTCTCCCTCTCCTTATGGGCATTATGGTTGGCCATAAAGATACTGAGGTGTTCTCATGTTTGTTCCTTTACCTACTTATCTACCCCAGCTGCTTACTCTACTTCTCTACTTCTCCCTTCTCTACCTCAATTGTCATTTCTCCAAGCCCTTGAAGCAAGCTTCCGGCCATGGACCAATCTTCCTGTCCTTGAATACTACTGTCCTTAAATATTAGTCTCATGTTTATTTACATGCCACAAATGAGTGCTGGCTCATTTAATTCAGCGTGAAACTCTCCACGTCCATCCATTCATGACTTCATTTTTCCTAACTGCTGCGTAATATTCCACTGGAGAGATGTACCATAGTTTTTTTAACTAGTCCTCTGTTCTCGGGTACATGGTTTTTTTTTTCAGATTGTGGTTATTGTGAGTAGTGCTGCAATAAACATAGAAGTGCAGATGTCATTTCTGCAGTGTGTTTTTGGGCCTCTGGTATATATTCCCAGAAGTGGTATTGCTGGGTCAAATGGAAGCTCAATTTATAACTTTTTGAGGAATACCCAGATTGTTCTCCAGAAAGTCTGAACCAATCAGCATTCCCATTTGATGTGTGCTAGTCTCTATGGTATAAGATGATATCTCATTGTTCTTTTGATTTTCATATCCCTGATGACTAGCAATGTAGAGGATTTTTTCATGTATCATTTGACAGTTTGTATTTTTTCTTTGAGGAAGTTTCTGCTCATTTCTTCTTCCCCATTTATTGATGGAGTTGGATTTTTTTTCTTGTGAAGTTCTACTAGTGCCTTATATATTATAGATATTTACCCCTTATCAGATGAGTATTGAGTAAATATTTTTTCCAATTCGTGGGCAGTCTTTTGTATCTTGGCCAATGTTTCTTTGAGGTGCAGAAGCTTCTTAGTTTAATGTAGTCCCATTTGTCATTGCTTCCACTTGCTTGGTCAGTGGTGTTTCATCTTTAAAGATGCCTTTAGCTTTAATGTCATGGAGGGTTCTGCCCACATTTTCTTCCATGAATCTTATGAATTAAGCTATGATATTGAGATCTTTACTCCATTTTGATCGGACTTTTTGCCTGGCATTAGATAGGGGCTGAGTTTTTTTTTTTTTTTTGCATGTAGCTGCCCAGTTTTCCCAGTACCATTTGTTGAAGAGGCTTTCCTTGCTCTACTTCATATCTCTTGCTCTTGTATTAAAGATTAGGTGATCATATATTTGAGGGTCAGTTTTAGGATATTTAACTCTATTCCATTGATCTGCCAGTTTGTCTTTATTCTAATACCATGCTGTTTTGTTTTGTTTTGTTTTTTTGCTTTTTTTTGGGGGGGTTGCACCTGGCGATGCACAGGGATTACTCCTGGCTGCGCACTCAGGAACCATCCCTGGCGGTGCTCTGGGGACCACATGGGATACTGGGATTCAAACCCGGGTCGGCCGCATGCAAGGCAAACGCCCTACCCACTGTGCTATCACTCCAGCCCCTACCGTGCTGTTTTAAATACTAACATTTGGTAGTATAGTTTGAAGTTGAGGAAGGTGATGCCTCCCATCTTCTTTTTTCCAAGAATAGCTTTAGCTATTCATTGGGGGGTTTGTACCATATGAATTTCAGGAGTGTTTGGTCTATTTCTGTTTGAAATAGATATGAATATGGATATAATTTATATTCATATTTAATTATATACATAATACTATTTATATTCATAAAATGTCATGGGTATCCTTATAGGACAGCAATAAATCTGTATAATGCTTTGGGGAGTATTGACATTTTGACAATGTTGATCCTCCTAATCCACGAACATGGGATGTTTCTATTTTCTCGTGTCCTTTTTTATATCTTGGAAGAGTTTTTTGTAGTTTTCTTTGTATAGCTCCTTCACCTCTTTAGTTAAACTGATTCTGAGGCATTTGATTTTCTAATGCATGATTGTGAATGGTATTGTTTTTCTCATATATCTCTCTTCTCTTTCACTGTTTGTATATATGAAAACCATGAGCTTTTGTATATTGATTTTGTAATCTGACACTCTACTATACAGATCTATTGTTTCTGGTAGCTTTTCATGGAATCTTTAGGATTCTCTAAGTATAGTATCATGTCATCTACAAATAGTGAGAGATGGACTTCTTCCTTTCCTATCTGGATGACTTTGATGACTTTTTCCCCTAATTGCTACGGCAAGTACTTCCAGTACTATGCTGAATAGAAATGGTGAAAGTGGGCAACCTTGTCTTGTGCCTGATCTTAAAGTCTTTTAGTTTTCCCATTGAGGGTAATGCTTGCTGTGGGCTTGTGACAGATGACTTTGATTCTATTAAGGAAAGACCCTTCAACTACCATTTTATTGAGAGTTTTTACTCTCAATATGAAGGTGTGCTGAATTATGTTGACTACTCTTTTGCATCTATTGATATGATTATATGGTTTTTATCTTTTTTAATTGATATAATGTATTATGCTGATTGACCTGTGAATGTTAAACCATCCTTGCATCTCTGGGATGAATTCTACTTGGTCATAGTGTATGATGTATTTGACGAGTTGTTGGATTCTATTTGCTAGTATTTTGTTGAGGATCTTTGCATCTGTATTCATCAGGGATATTTGTCTGTAATTTTTTTCTTTTTCTTTTTTTTGTGGAGTTTCTGTTTTCTTTGTGTATCAGGGTGATATTTGCCTCAAAGAAACTTTTTGGGATTATTCCTGTTTCTTCGATTTCCTGAAAAGCTTGAAAAGGATTGGCAGTAGGTCCTCTTTAAAAATTTGAAAGAATTCACTAGTGAATCTATCTGAGCCTGGGCTTTTGTTTTGGAGAAGACTTTTGATTGCCATTTCAATTTTCTCAATGGTGATACATCTGTTCAGGTGTTCCAAATCTTAATTCAACCTTGGGAAGTTATATGAATCCAGGTATTTATCCATTTTTCAAGATTCTCTTGTTCATGCCATAAAGATTCTTAGGGCAATCTCTGATGACCCTGTGGATTTCTGTAATTTCTGTTGTGATGTCCCCCTTTGTATTTCTGGTTCAGTTTATTAGGTTTCTCTCCCTCTGTTTCTTTGTGAGTCTAGCCAGTAGTTTATTGATCTTGTTTTTTTTCTAAACAGCTCTTGGTTTCATTGATCTTTTGGACATTTTTAGGGATTCCAGCTCATTGATTTCTGCTATAAATTTTATTATTTTTTACTCCTGCCTGATGTGGGATTCTTTTGTTGTTCATTTTCCAATATCTTAAGCTGTGTGGCAAAGTTATTTATGTGAGCCTTTCTTCTTTCCTGATGAACACTTGGAGAGTTATAACCTTTCCTCTTAACACTGCTTTTTCTGTATCCCACAAATTCTGGTAGCTAGTGTTCTCATTCTAATTTGTTTCCAGGAATCTTCTGATTTCCTGTTTGATTTCTTCTCTAACCCACTGCTTGTTCAGTAGTGAGCTGTTTAATTTTCAGGTGTTTGATTTGATTATCCATTTTCATGTGTGATTAACTTCTATTTTCAGTCCATCATGGTCTGAAAAGATAGTTGATACAATTTCTATCTTCTTGATTTTATTGAGGTGTGTTTTATGGCCCAGCATGTGGTCTGTCTTAGAGAACATCCCATATGCACTGGAGAAGAATGTGTATTCAGCTTTTTGGGTATGAAAAGTCTTATGTATGTCTACTAACCACCTCTCATTCATTTCTTCCCTCAAATAGAGTATTTCCTTGCTGAACTTTAGTTTGACTGATCTATGGAGAGGTGACAAAGTGGTGTTGAAATCTCCAACTGCTATTATTTTGCTATGAATGTCTTTCTTCAACTCTATTAGCAGTTGTTTTAAGTATTTTGTGGTCCCTTATTAGGTGCATATACATTTAAGAGTGTGAGTTCTTTCTGATGTACTAATCCCTTGATCATTAACAAACGACCTTCACTGACTTTTATAACCTTCTTCAGCCTACTTGGGGGATAGGGCCCACACACAGTCCTAGGCCCCCAGGGGCTGTCCAAAAGTCACAGCCTTGTAGATTGCATCTGCAGTCAGGTACGGCTGGGGGCCTCACACAAGTATTTTGAAGATGATGAATATAGTCATCTTATTTGTGAAATATGTGGCTAAAAGTTTTTTAAAGATTATTACAAAATAATTGATTTATACCAAAAAAGCAGTAAGACAAAATGCATTTATAGTACTTCACTGTATTTATTTTTAAAACTAGCATCTAAGTGTACTCACACAATTCAAACCAATATTGTTAAAAGATCACTTGTACTATGAATTTATAAACTTTAAGGAAATGAATGTATTACTCACTCTGAACTAAAATTTTGAGAAATGTGAAAATGGTGTTTAACAAAGAATGAGTTATATAACAAGAACGTGATTGTTGAAAGATAAATTGATGAAATTTGATGATCAGGATGAGACCTAAACATTTCAAGAATGATGGTGCATGAAAGAAAGCAGTTCCAGTCTGAGTCTAAGAAACTAAACTCCTCTAAGAAAAGAGAAGAGCAATGAAAGGAAACCTCTAAGTTTTTTTTAACACTAGAGGTAGACCTATGAACATTAACATTCACACTACCTACCACATTCTGAGTCACCCAGGCTTTTGCAGCTATGGCACAGAAATAAGATTATAGTATGTAGGATTGCTTAGATGGTGTTTTGCCAAAAACATTTACATAACTGATATTCTAAGATACCCTTATACTTTTCTTCAAAAAAATTGTTTTAGTTACCAACTATTATTATAAGCTCAGATATCTGAGAATCCCAAACATTTTTATTCATCGTGAGATAGAGTTACAAAGCTTTTCTGTTTCAGCTTCAGTCGTACAATCATCAAACAGCCATCTCTTCACAGTGCACATTTCGCACCACCAAAATCCCCAGTATCACCGCCCCGCCCCCATCCCCGTTCCAACCCTTCCCCTGCCTGTGTTGAGCTCATATAGCTGAGGTGGAGGTAGTTTGTGGGTTTCCCACATACATAACTTTTGGCCATTTAATTTCTTGGTAAGCTTGGTCCCAAGTTGTTTGGGTCCAGCCAAAGGCATGGTGGCAATTTGGGGGTATCAGGAAGCCTGAAGGCACCATCAGGCTGCTGATGCACTCGCCCCATAGGTACAGGTTGACCTGATGGTGGCATCATAACCCCTGAGAATAAAACATTTTTAAAGAATACTTGTTCAAATCTCACAATGGAGGCATTACTGGTGCCCGCTCGAGCAAATCCATGAACAGCAGGACTACAGTGCTACAGTGCTACTTGTTCAAAATAATATAAACTATCTCTGGTTCTTCAGTACATTCCACCAGTGCTTACTATATAAAGGGTTATATATTCAAGGTGCATAAATTTTCCAACTCAATAACTATCCAGTTGAGAAAATGTTGTATGACTTAGTAATATCGGTTTATGACAAGAACTCATTTTAGTTATTTGTAATAGAATTTCTCTAAATCCATCTATTCCCTCAACAAATACTTATTGCAAATAAGCAGCAGGGTCCATAGATAAATAATGCTCAGTCATTATGCTCAAGGAGTTCATCATCTCATGTGGAAAATCAACATATAAATATGTGTTAAAGTGACAAGTGCTGCCACTGATGTCTTTACAGCTTGACATTCAAGCAGAGATGATGACCAGACTCACAGTGCTCAAGTATTCATTAATCTTCACAAGTAGATTAATGGAAACATTAGCGTTTGGAAGACAGAAACACCGGGTGGTAAATCTGGACCCTTACTAGTTATAAAGCCATGATAATATGTACCTTGTAGGGTTAGTCAGAAGACTGAAGGAAATGATGTATGTGTCACCAGCAACAGAGTCTCTCATATAACAAGTGTTCCTTCCTCCACAGTATAAATGGTATCTAGACTGTAAAATATGTGATTGAGAAAAGGTGTCATCTTGGGATGGAAGAGATTTGGCATAACAGGACTTTGAAAACCAGACCATGAAGTTCTGCTTTCTATCCCAGGCTGGACAATAAGCAGGAAAGCCATCTAACCTTGTATATAAAACATGTTTAACACATATTTCCTGGTTTCGATGCACATTGCCATTAAAGTTGTCTTGTTGTCTTTCTGTGACAGAATCAGTCACGTTTTCTATTTGCAAAATAACCCATTAACAATCTTGTTCTGGTAAGCTAGTGTGATTTAGTTAGTCCTCTATAAAAGACAGTCTTCAGAAGAGAAGTGATTGGAAAGTATGTGATTAAATCAGATAAAATGTCAGAGTATCTCAAATGAAATTAATTTTGTACATTGAGAAATAAGCTTAGTTTTTACCTTTTCATTTATTTATTTTTTAATTGAATCACCATGGAGCTACACTTACAAAGCTTTCATGTTTGAGTTTCAGTCATACAATAATTGAACACCCATCCCTCCACCAGTGCACATTTTCTACCACCACCAATGTCCCCAGTATCCTTCCCTCCAGCCACCCCCCTGCCTCTATGGCAGATAATTTCCCTCTTACTCTCTCTCTCTCTACTGATGGGCATTATGATATGCAATACTGATACTGAGAGGCCATCATGTTCGGTCCTTTATCTACTTTCAGCACACATCTCCCATCCCAAGCGATCCCTCCAACCATTACTGACTTGGTAATCCCTTTTCTATCCCTGCTGTCTTCTCATGAGGCAGGCTTCCAACTGTGGATCAATCCTGGCCCTATCTCTACTGCCCTTGGGTGTTAGTCTCATATTAAGTTTTCATCTTTTTAAAAAAATATTAACCCTATAATAGAATCAATTGGTTGATTTTCATTTTGTTTAATGATGCCCCAAGGACTCAAATATTTGATTATCTTTCAAATAGGATAAGCAATTCTAAGAATTACTTTCAATAAATTTATTCAAATTAAACTGGCACCATTTAAGAAATATTTTCACAATATTTAGGAGATAATTCAAAAGGAATGATTTAAAATATTTCTCTGTACCAAACGTTGAAAGTGCGCTATTTACAAGTATAAACTTCAATCTCACTACCTTCTGAGATATTTTATTCTAGTTTTAGGTGAGGAAACTGAGCCCCTGGGGCCTGAGGGCTGGGGTTTCAACAGCTTGTCCTAATTGCACACATATTAAATGGGAAAGTCAAGGTCTGAATTTCTACATTGGCTCTGATTCCTTTGTACTGATGAAAGCATTGGCCATGGAGAATAGAACCAGTGTGGGACCATGATGGGAAGAAGGGCACAGGCTGCAAAAGTTGCCCAGAAAGTAGGAGGCGAATATAAAATGACAGTTTTATATAAACATAAAATGACTTATTATAATGTCTTAGTGAAACTGTTTACTAATTCCTGTTCTTTCATAATGCCAAAATAAAATGAACTAGGCTCCACTAATTTCTTAATTTTTGCTAAAAATGAAAATTTTTACTTTTGGGGAACACTTTGTGCTAAAATTATCCCATGAGCTCTAGACAAAATTAGGGATAAAGAGATTTTTTTCTAAAAGGGATTAAATGCTGCTGAATCATTACTACAGAAAGAAAGTACATCAGGTGGGTCTTCAACTATTTATTGAGGAACATTTAAGCTTACTTGCAGTAGGTTTGTAATGAATGAATGCAGCCAAACTTTGGGCTAGATAGGAAACAATGGCTAGTAATCAGTCAAGTATTTACCAAAACTAAGTGCCTTTCTTTCTTCTCTTTGAATTTGTATTATTTTCATGGATTCTCTATGGAAGCAATGTGATAGCTACACATAAAGGAGGCTGTTTAGTGAAATAATTTTAAGCCATGACTTGGAAGTTTTTAAGATATAGACATAAATACCTATTAATAACATTTTCTCTTAGAGATAAAGGATGAAAGAAAAGTTAAATATAAATTTCAAAGAAAAGTTGATCATTTTCTATTGATTATACCAGTATTTCACTAACACACTCAAGTACTATATGTTGAATGTTACTTATCCAGGTACTAAGTTAATGCTAACTATCACTATCACTGTCACTGTCATCCTGTTGCACATCGATTTGTTCAAGCGGGCACCAGTAACGTCTCTCATTGTGAGACTTATTGTTACTGTTTTTTGGCATATCGAATACACCACGGGTAGCTTGCCAGGCTCTGCCGTTCGGGCGCGATACTCTCAGTAGCTTGCCAGGCTCTCCGAGAGGGCCGGAGGAATCGAACACAGGTCGGCCGTGTGAAAGGTGAACACCCTATTGCTGTGCTATCGCTCCAGCCCAATGCAAACTATATTCTCAATAAATGTTTATTTCTTTCTCAGCTAGTTTGGGAAAATGGAGGGAAACAATATAAATGAATGACATTTCATCAAGATGAAATCATTTTGCTATAAAAATTAATGTATCCTGTTGTGATTTTATCCCAATGCTCTGGGAAGCCAAAGCTCCTCCTCTGTTGGGAATTGGGAATTATTTGTTGTGGTGGTTCTTAGCCATTCCTGACAGACTTCAGTGGTGCCTGCCCACTCAGTACTCAGGCTGCTGATGGGGGCGTGGGGGGTGCGGGTGTCTGACCCAGGCTCCAACTCTACACCTTTCACAGGAAAAGCATGTGCTCCTGCCTTTTGCACTCTCTCCCCACACCCGGTTTCTCTGTTTTTAAAAATACAATATTATGCATATATCTGGGACAGTGTTTGACAGAAGATTGTCTCACAGTAAATGTTTGCTGTTAATTTTTTTCAGTTATTCTGTTAGATTAAATTACTGAAGAGAATTCCTTACCAATCTGGTGATTTGTTGGTTTAATCATTTTTCAATTAGTTCTTCATAAAAGCATAGCTAAATAAATTTCTGACTTTAAATTATACTGGTTTTCTTTCTTTATTTTTGAACTTATTAACCTGATTGTACTTGTGCCCAATATGGAAGATTATTTACTTCATCCCTGAGTTTTTTCTTCTGAACATCTTTTGACCTTTTTTTTAAAAAAAAATCATGTTCTTTTTGTTATACTTAACTTTCAAGTCCTAAGCATCTTTCTGAATTATGTTATCACCATTGAACATGTAAATGCAAGGTTTCAGTATCATTCAGTTTCACCCTTTGTTTATGTCAGAACATGAAAAGAAGTGATCCTAGAATCAATTTCTGTAGCTAGAGTCAAATGTTTTCAAAGCCACATAACATAATTACACATATTCAGAGGCAATTGGTATGTATATACTGAAAACACAGTAGTTCAACTTTGAAATTTTTATTTGCTGAGAAAAGGCCAAGCAACTGTCTCTTGTAAAGGAGTGCATTTGCTCCTAGCAAAGAAAACAAATTTTCTGACAAAATGTATTGTCTCTTGTTTTGATGTTTATTAGAGGTTATGATAGAAACTACTTTTCTGATATACAGAATGAAATAATAATAGAGAAAAGCAGAGAGTGCCTAAAAGTTTAGTTATGTAGGATAAAGATGAAAAGAGAAGTGTCAAGAACTTCTCTAATCCATGTCATGTGAAAACTATTTTGGAAAATAGCTTGGTTAGAAAGGTGGCCTATTGTTTGATATTTATTGGTGTGTTCTATTTCTAATTTGTAATTCAGTGTCTCAAATTATTAAGTAACTAGCAGTTTCCTTTGACATCTCCCTAATTCTAGTTTTTCCAGAACCTCCCTGCAATTTTAATATTTAATATTGTGTTTTAATATTGGAACAAAGAAGGGTCTCATAAGCAACTTTAGTAAATAACTTGACATTAAAAATCTATGTTAATAAAAACATATAGTCTATCTCATTGATCCATCCTTCATTTTTATGCTAGCCAGTGTGTTTAAGATAATGATTAAGACATGAATTCTTTTTTGTGCTACTTCTATCGATAATCCTTTGTTTGCAATACTGTTTGTTGAACTTCAGGTTTTAGCTTAACCTAACTGTATGTGTATAAGATTTACCAAAACCACCACCAAAGTCACCAAATTCTCAATTTCTTCCCACCTCAAAAAGGACGCCTCTCCAATTCTTCCCACTCATTTTTCCTTTCCTCTGGTAAGCCATCATCATTTTCACTGAGTCCAGGAATTATTTTTGTTTTGTTCTTGTCAGTGTCTTTTATTTACTTCTTTCTGTTCCAAATATGAATTGACTCTTAATTCAAATATATTTATTGAGCTTCTTTTATCTATTCTAAGATCTTAACCAGATGTCCTGCCCCCAAAATACATTTTATCGTTGTATGATTTTCATTTAAAAGGTTTTTTTTAATTTATTCATCATGATTTACAAAGTTTCCCACAATATTTTCAGGTATACAATGTTCCAAGACCAATCCCAGCACCAGTGTCAACTCCTTTCCACCAATGTTCACAGGTTCCCTCCCACCCTCACCCCACCCCCCAGACTTCCTCCTTAACAGCCACATTTTAAAACTGGATTGTTGTAGTTTGGGTCACATACTTACAGTATATCTAGCACTGCAGTTTAGATATATAAATGTACCATATCTCTAGCCACCAATGTGTCCAGGGACCTTAACTGTAGTCTGTGGTACCTCTTGTCTGCTTCTTCTTACTTTGATATTTTTCATTCCCCTGTCTTGTTATTCTAGATTTCAGAGATAAGTGAGATCATATGATATTTGTCCTTATTTTACTTATTAGAGTGCACATTTTTAATATATTCCATATATATTATGTTTCCCACACTTGATACATTTAATCACCAAATTGTTCTGCCATGAAACCCCCAATTCTTCTCATAATCTATCTCCTCTTTTACAGTCTTAATTAAGACAGATCATTATCAACACTGATTTATTTATTAAAGTAACATCTTAATATGTACCAGGTTTACACTAATTTATCTGGACTTCAATCCACTTTTCAGACCATGCCCTAATATATTTTTTACAATTTCACATGTAGATCAATAATATATTATACGCAAATACAGATATTTGGGTTTATATATGTGTATGTCTAACATAGATAATTCCCTTACCTACTATAACTTAAAACATTTTAGCTGCTTCAGCTTAAGTTTGTGTGGTTGCATTTGTTCTTTTTATTCAGCTGTTCTTTTTTGGGTGGCTGTACTTTCACTAAACTTTTGAGTAAATAAATAAAATTTTGTATCTTGTTCACAAAATGTGCTATGCTCTAATCTTTGTTCGGATTCTTTTGTTTTGATCCTTATCATGAGACTAATCACAAATGCTGTGTACTTCTTGGTTTATCTATTGTTTCCCCTGATTGTATTCCCTTGTCATATTTGGAATGAGTTTTTAAACATTTGCATGTATCCTTACCTGTACAAGTACACAGCAGCCTGCCTACTTGAGTTTGTGAGAAGACATTGTGTCAAAGTATTTTATAAACTACATGATGTTTTGCTGTTGATCTTGAACCACTCCAAAGAATTCTCTTATGTGAAGCCAAAGATAAGGAATCTTTTACAAAGTTCTTTATAGGGGCTGCAGAACGCAAGTGCACATCTTAAGCAAAGATCTCTCTTTCTGTAGTATATGGGAAAACTGCTAGAAGCAAAAGCAAGAGGTAGTGCATTAGGCAAAGCACTTGTCTTGCATGCAACTCACCTGACTTTAATCCCAGCGCTCCCTAACGTTCCCCAAGCCTGGCCAAGAGTGATCCCTGAGTGCAGGGCCAGCAGGAGTAAGTCCTCAGCATAGTTAGATGTGGCCGCAATACAAAAGAAAATAAAAAGTAAAAGCACTCCATGGATTCTGATGACATCATTTCTTCTTCCCTTTAGGTTAGATGATTATAGTTAGCATAAGGTATTATAAAAAAAATTAAGACAATCTTCAGAAAGAAAAATGGGTGATTAGGACAAACCATATATTGAGTAAATTTACTCCTACATTCTGGGAAAGTGACCAAGGACTTTAAGATGTACTGTGGTTATATATTCACATGCAGTGGACACATAAAGTCCTTCTGTTGTTTCATTTTTCAGTAATTTACTTAAAGAAATTTTTAATTCCTCTGTATGTGGACTGTAATATTTTAAAATATCATACATTTTTAGGACATTTTAAAGTTCCCCAGTTATCTTCGGGCATATTGCCTCATTTTAATCAAACAGACATTAAAGCAGAGGATTGTGCTTTATAATACTGATTTTCCAGGTGATGAAGGATGTACACAAAAGTGTTAGACTAACATATTAGAAAACTTAATAAATTATAGACTACCTAGAGATCTAAGAAGTGGCAAGTGGTTTAGATCTACTTCAAATTTGACTATTTCAACGTCTCAGCAGTTAAAGACTGTAGGTAAGAATACAATTTCTGGTGATTAATCCGGTGTGTATGTATGTTTGTATGTTACACATGTAGATGTATTGATTCTGTATTTCTAATGACCTCAGCTGAAATTTGGAAATAATGTTTTCATCATAATAGCTGCCAGTCATCATGTCTATTCATATTTTATAGCATTCTACAAAGGCATGAATTCTTTTCTCTCTTTTTGTTTTTGAGTTTTTGGAGCAGACCAGTGATGTTCCTGGCTCTGTGCTTGAAGATCACTCTTGTTGGTACTCAGGACCATATATGGTGTTGGGATTGAACTGGGTAGAGACTTATGCTAGACAAGCGCCTTAATTCCTGAACTATCTCTCAGGCCCCCCAAAGAGTATAGATTCTTATGTGATTTTATTCAGGGCTACACCTGAAAGTGTTCAGGGGCTCCTCCCAGCTTTTTCCCCTGAGGTCATTTGCAGCGGTGCTCAGGCAACCATGCAATGCCAGGGGTTGGTTGTGGAGCCCCATATGTAAAGCATATGTTCTAGTCTAGTGAGCTATCTCCCAAGACCAAATTCTTGTATTCTTATCAACAGGATCTAAGTCACTGCCTTCTGTATTCATTGTTTGTGTCTGCCATTATAAATTATTATTAATTTATTTGCCTGAAATTGTGGAAACTATTAATTACAAATTTTGGAGAGAAGATATGGTAGGGGTTCACATTGGTATAAGAGCCAGTAAGGTTGTATCACTCCTGAACATGGAGACTCAAAAGAGAGTCCATTTCCTTGCTGGGAAGGTTTGAGAACTGTTTGAATCACATGCCTCATGAGGCCCTCTTGTACCTTCAGAAACAGCCAGAATGATTGTCTGTGCCCTTTACTCATGGATCCAATTCCCAGTCTGACATCAGCTAGTTGATGGATTGCTGAGATACAGTGATGGATTATCCACCTGGATAGTATAAGAAAGCATTCCCATCCCAATGTCTGGAGTCTTAACCACATCTCAAAATTCCTTTTGCCATGTCAGATTACATTTACAGGTTCTAGGAATTCAAAGATGAATATCTTTTAGTAACATTTTCCTACAAATTAAGACTTCTCATCCTAAAACTTCTCATCCAGACAGAGAAATGGCTTATCGGCATATGAGACTCAGTGACAATCATTCTATAGAGGAGATAGTCAATAGAGGATTTGCTTGATACATGATTAAATGAAATCCAATATAAGAATTTAATTTGGGACTTATTCTATACAGCCAATGTCTTATTAGAGTAAGGAACTGGATTAATACCTCCTATTTTAAGGAAATGCCCAAGTATATTAATAAATTTCTATCCCATCATTATAATAAATATTTAGAGATTACGAGACTCTGCTGAAATGTGCTCCCCATACTCCAGCCACTATAGGTGATGACTCAGGAGTTTCTTGATGAGGCTTAGAATTCCTTTTAACAGGCACTTCAGGTGATTCTTTTTTTTTTTTTTTACAAACTTGTGAACTTTCATGTTTGCATTTTGTTTATATCCCTCCCCCAGTGTCCAATCCCCTCCACCAATGTTCCCAGTATCCCTCCCACCCCCTCACCCCATCCCTCCCGCGCAGCCCACCTCTGTGGCAGGGCATTCCCACTTATTCTCTCTCTCCTTTTGGGTGTTGTGGTTTGCAACAGAGGCACTCAGTGACCATCGTGTTTGGTCTATATTCTATTTTCAGAGTGCATCTCCCATCCCGTGCGGGTCCTCAAACCACACTTTACCTGGTGTTCCTTTCTCTATGCAGCTGCCCCTTCCTCCAGCATGTGGGGCCAGCTTCCAAGACTTGGAGCCAACCTTCTGGTACTTATCTCTACTATTATTGGGTGTTAGTCTCCTATTCTGTTATTTAATTTTATATTCCACAGATGAGTGCAATCTTTCTATGTCTGTCTCTTTCTTTCTGATTCATATTACTTAGCATGATACTTTCCATATTGATCCACTTATATGCAAATTTCATGACTTCATCTTTTCTAACAGCAGCGTAGTATTCCATTGTGTAGATATACCAAAGTTTCTATAACCAGTCATCCGTTCTCAGGAAGTCAGGTTTTTTCCAGATTCTGGCTGCAAACAGTGCTGCAATGAATATTCGAGTGCAGATGTCATTTTGACTGTACTTTTTTGCCTCTCCGGGATATATTTCCCAGAAGTGGTATTGCTGAGTCAAATGGGAGCTCAATTTCTAATATTTTGAGGAGCGACCATACTGCTTTCCAAAAGGGCTGAACCACTCGGCATTCCCACCAGCCGTGTAGGAGGATCCCTTTTTCCCCACATCCACGCCAAGAGCGGTTGCTTTTGTTCTTTTGAATGTGTGCCATTCTCTGTGGTGTGAGGTAGTATCTCATAGTTCTTTTGATCAGTTTAACCAATGAAGTAAAGGATCTCTACAAAGAAAACTGCAAAATGCTAATCAATGAAATAAAAGAGGACACAAGGAAATGGAAACATATTCCTTGCTCATGGATAGGAAGAATGAACATTGTCAAAATGGCAATACTCCCCAAAGTACTATACAGATTCAATGTGATCCCTATAAGGATACCCATGAAGTTCTTCAAAGAAATTGATCAAATGCTCCTGAAATTCATATGGAACAATAAATGCCCACGAATAGCTAAAGCAATTATTGGGAAAAAGACAATGGGAGGCATCACCCTCCTCAACTCCAAACTTTACTACAAAGCGGTAACAACTAAAACAGCATGGTACTGGAACAAAGGCAGAGCCGCCAATCAATGGAACAGGGTGGAATATCTCTACATGCAACCCCAAATATATGATCATCTGATCTTTGATAAGGGAGCAAGAAATGTGAAGTGGAGCAAGGAAAGCCTCTTCAACAAATGGTGCTGGCATAACTGGACAACCACGTGCAAAAAATGGGCTTAGACCTCGATCTAACACCATGAACAAAAGTCAGATCAAAATGGATGAAAGACCTCAACATCAGACCACAATCCATAAGGTACATTGAAGACAAGGTCGGAAATACCCTCCATGATATTGAAGCCAAAGGTATCTTCAAAGATGACACGGAACTAAGAAATCAAGTAGAAACAGAAATAAACAAATGGGACTGTATTAAACTAAGAAACTTCTGCACTGCAAAAGATACAGTGACCAAAATACAAAGGCAATCTACATAATGGGAAAGGATATTCACCCAATACCCATCAGATAAGGGGCTGATATCAAAGATATACAAGGCACTGGTTGGACTCCCCATCAAAAAATGGGGGATGGAAATGAACAGAAACTTTATCAAGGAAGAATTACGAATGGCAAAAAGGGACATGAAAAAATGCTCTACATCAGGTGATTCTTAAGCATTTCCAATTACTGCCTTACATCAATAGATAATATTTATCTATTTAATATTACTTGGAAGTAGGCCAGGTTATTCACTCCTAACAGGAATTCGAGCCTCTGACTTTGGAAAACATATACTATTCAAAACTCATATTTAGGGGGCTGGAGGATAGCACAGCGGGTAGGGCATTTGCCATGCACACAGCCGACCCGGGTTCGATTCCCAGCATCCCATATGGTCCCCTGAGCACCGCCAGGGGTAATTCCTGAGTGCAGAGCCAGGAGTGACCCCTGTGCATTGCCGGGTGTGACCCAAAACAAGCAAAAAAAGAAAAAGCAAAAAAAAAAACCCTTATATTTAGTATGAGATAGCCAAAACCTGATTTCAAGTTAGCATAAGGAAAATGATTAGAAATTCAGAAAAACACTATTTTAATCAATTTGTACATATTTTTATAATTTCAAAATTTTATATATTTTTAAATGATTTGAATAATCATATCCTTGATCTCTTCTTTAATATAAAGTCTTTTATTCCTTACTGCCCACATAATTTGGGCCGAGTGCTCTGTGATTCCCAAATCCATATTCTTAGTAGTCACATCTTGGAAAGCACACCAAATTTTACCAATTCTACTTCAAAGCTAATGAGAGGAAAATTGTTTTGTGTTAATATAAAATGAGGTTAAATTCTAGCTCATAAATTACCACAGAAAATGTTGCTTATTCAGTATACACTATATATAATACAAATTGAAAGATCCTTGTAATACTACAACCCAACATTTTCCCAAACAAGTCTGTAATCCCAGCAGAAACCCTGATTTTGTTAATGCAAAATTGAGAGCAAATTTTCAATTTGGAACTCAATATTGATCTGTATTACTACTAATAATAGCATTATCAAGTCTAACAATTGGGCATAATTTTTAGTGCATTATATCACCTGTTGTTTCATGATACAGAGATAAAGGCATCACATAGAGTTAATTTGCCTCTGAATATTATAAGAAGTAATATATCTTAACTAAAGGAATGATTGTTAGTAAAGTCAATTTACTTTTAAAAATTTTTATCATTTTTGCCAATCTAAAATTTGTTTGCTTGTATATATCTTATTTAACAATTTTCCATACATATCTATATAGCATATATATACTGTTTTTAGTATCAATATTCGCTTAATCATCTTTTTATAATTGGCTGCATATTTTATTATAGTCAAATTAAAATATCCAAATAGAAAATCTGGTTGTATAATTTAGTTCCCATACCTTGCCATTCTAATCTATCCCCTTTGCCTTTAGAATAGCTCTAACTTCCTGTACAAGAATGAAGATGTCTGTGCCATCTGAGTGTCACTTACCTGAAGAGCTGAATGGCACAGCCTCTACCTCCACCCACCTATGTTCCAATTATTACAGTTCAGCAGCTTGCAGTCATGTTACTATCTTCTCTGGATCACTGTTCAAGCTTTCCTGTACACATCCTCCAGGTCTAGTCTGGATTCCTACTATTTACTCATCTTTGGGTCTTGATGTTTTTTTTTTTTTCTCAAGAAAGCCCTCTTTGGCACACTTCATCCAAGTTAGAACTCAACCTACATGCCCCTAGGAAGCAATTTACCATCTTAACGTATATTAACATCTTAACATATCTCACAACATAATCCTAATCACATGACTTTATACAAGATGCAGCCTAACAATATGTTTAAGTGAATGTACCACCTAGTCACTGAAACCATAAAAATGACTAAGACTTGCTCTTGACTCCAAGTAGCTCACAAATTAATAGGGAAAAAAGTGAAAGCATAGATGGAAATTTAACATGGTAAGTAATATTAGCAAAGAACTAGTCATAGGTAAAATAAGACATACAAACCATGCATGGGAAACTATAACTATAATGAGAAATTAACCATATTCCAACAATTATTGTAAATCACAGAACTTCAATCAAATTTTTAAAAATAAAAATGAACATGAAAGTTCAAAAAATATAAAGCCAGAAAGAAACTAAAAAAAATGCTATGGGCAGGAGCGATAGTAAAGCAGACAGAGTGTTTACCTTGCACACAGCTGACCAGGATTCAATCCCCAGCATTTCATATGGTCCCCCAAGCACTGCCAGGAGTAATTCCTGAGGACAGTCAGTAATAACCCCTGAGCACCGTCAGATGTAACCCAAAAGCCAACAATAAATAAATAAATTAATAGATAGATAAAAATTAAAAATTATGCTAGAGGGCTGGAGCAATAATACAGAAGGTAGTGCAATTGCCTTGCATGTGGCCAACCCGAGATCAATTCCCTGTACCACATACGGTTCCCCTGAACACTGCCAGGAGTGATTCCAGAGTACAGAGCCAGCAGCAAGCCCTTAGCACCACCAGGTGTGACCCAGAAATAAACCACATGCACACACAAAAATTAATAATAAAAATTGGTGAATGTTTTCTTTTATATAAAAATGTTTTACTCTTTATTTCTCCTTTCTCTATCACTGAGAAAAGGGTTTTTTTCCATCTGTTAAGAATTTTTTGAATCAGGTCTAGGTGAAAACTTATAATTTACTACCTTTCCATATGTTTCTCATATGAAATAGTCTTTTTTATTTATTGTGAGTTTCCTTATTTTAAAATAGTGTTTTCTGGAATAGAGAAAGGACCACTAAGAAAATGATGGTGGGAAAGATCAGTCGGGATGGGAGATGTGTGCTGAAAGTAGATAAAGGACCAAAAGTGATGACCTCTTGGTATCTGTGTTGCAAACTATAATGCCCAAAAGTAGAGAGTATGTGGAAAACTGTCTGCCATGGAGGTAGGGGGAGGATGGGAAAAGGAGGGTATATTGGGGAGATTGTTGGTGGGGAATGTACATTGGTGGAGGGATGGGTGTTTGAACATTGTACGATGGTAACTCAAACATGAAAGCTTGTAACTGTATCTCACGGCAATTCAGTAAAATAAAATTAAAATAAAATAAAATATAACAGTGTTTTGACACTTAATTAGCATTTAATTAAAGTATTCAAAACATGTTTTTCTTATAGTTAGAATGTTATAGATAAGACTATTAATGTCATCTACATAAAATTATCAAATCAGTAAAATTTTAAAGACACAATTTTTAGGACAATTATAACTAGTATAATTTAAATAGGTTATGAAATTATGAGATAATCTATATATTCCATGATGTATTATGCATTTGTCATGCAAATTATTTTGTCTTTGGATTAGATGAGTTTAGCCAAGTAGATGATAGGTGTGTAGGTACAGAGGGTCAGGAGTAAGACTAAGTTAATTCAAAGTAGTGACATATGCTACTCTATAATTTAATAACTTCTGTGTTATTTAGAAGCCCATCTTCTGCTGGATAACTTTGGCATTGACTTAGTTAAAAGAAAAAAAGAATAGACAATCTGAAGGTAGTAATAACAGAGAGGCCAAATATACACCACATTATAACTCAGTCATGGTCCAAAATTACAAATTTATATGCAGTTAGATGACATGGATTTAATATTCTAGTAAATTTGAAATTGTCTCCATAATCAGTAAATACAAATATGCTATCATTTTTATTTCCATTAAAATATGTGAGCTATTTAAGATGGCTGTGTATGCATCATATTGCCATAGTTATTACTCCTGGGGATTATAAGTTTGCATCAAAAGGAAAACTACTTTCCAAAGCATTATGAGAAGGAAATAGGATCATCAAACTATCTAGCAATATAAAACAAATCTTTTCCTCCATGAAAAATAAAACAAATTCTGATTCATGCAAGAAACTCAGTTGTAAAATCAAAACTTCACTAGCACTGGACCATCATCTTACACATGAAAGTATTAACCTTCTCTTCTTAATCCTCGGGGACTTATAAAGAATTGAAGATATAAGTGCCTCTGTAAAAAAAGGAATCTTTGCATGGAGACCATTTTTAAAGCACCAAAAGAGCTCCTTGGGGATAAGTTCTTTTTTACAGGAGCTGAGAGGGAAAAGATTCATGTTCTTTTTAAGATTTTCATACATCTAAAAGCAGGAAAGCTAGTCAATTAATGGTACATTCTTTAAGTTGCTTTCAACTTTTTAAATAATTAGATATGAATTGATGACAACATAGAGCAACTCCAATGAATAATTGCTTTCTTCTTGTGCTATCTTTATGAAGTTGTCATTTATTTATAGGATAAAAAAGATTATTGTATGACTTGTGCGACCTGAATTATTTCTTTACTGAAATCTTCTTCAGGCTTTTAATTTCATAAAAACACAATAACTTTGGTCATCTTCTTATTCATATAGTTAAGGAATAATAGTTTCAATATTTTTAATTCAAAGCACAATTTAACTACCTACATATTTAATGAATCTTTTAGTGTTTACTTTCTATTTTGCCTTAAACTTGTTAGGTATGTGCTCTGCCACAAAAGTACCTCCCTAGCTAATCCGCTTTGCTAAAATTTTAATTAGAAACTTTCTCAGTAAGAATTCAGTTTTTTACTTTGAACTGTTTCCTTCACAAGACATAAGAATCATAAAACATTAGCATCATTACCCAATTAAATCCAGTTTTTCTAGTATTCTTGAAATCAGAAAAATCTATGTCTCTAATGTTTGATTACTTATAAGAGTAGAAATTATTCATTACATGTCATATCTTATTTTTTTCAAAATTCAAAAACCATTAAAATTATTTTGAATAACATGTTTCTTGGAAAATTTATGTTACATATTCAATTTTTTAAAATGCAGACATATTCTAGGTATTTGACCCAATTTTTGTTCTTAACTGATTTCTTAAGGACATAATTTCAATATGTATGCAAAACATTATCAATATACTCCCATCATCATACTTTTGAACCAATGTATTCAATAAGTATTTAGCTGACACTAATCACTTGTATCACTTGTCATCTCATTGTTCATCGATTTGTTTGAGTGGGTGCCAGTAACATCTCCATTTGTCCCTGTCCCATACTAGTGTAGCCCAATCTCGTCTGCTCTCTCCAGGAACACAAAGAGCCTCAAATCGCTCATTCAGGGACTTGACAAAGAAGTCTGACCATCTCGTAGGTGGGCAGCCACACAGTCTTTTGACGTCCCGTGGAATCCAGTAGGTAACAGTTCTAGTCCAGCGATCATCTCTAAATTGCATTATGTGTCCGGCCCATCTGATTTTTGACGCCTTGGCAAACGAGACAGCGTCCCTGATTCTTGATCATCGATGGAGGTTGGAACTCGGGATTCCTTCTCTCACTTGAGTGAAACATGATACTCCAAGCATAGCTTTCGATTCCTCTTTGTGCTACTGGAATAGCATTCTTATCCTGTTTTCATAGGGCCCAGGTCTCTGAGGCTTATGTTAGTGCAGGTTGACACCAATAATGAAATAAATATGTTAAGAAGAGGGAATGTGTTAGTCAGTGCACTGTAGCACTGTCATCCTGCTGTTCATCAATTTGCTCAAGCGGGCATCAGTAATGTCTCCATTGTGAGACTGTTTGTTACTGTTTTTGGCATATTGAATACACCACAGATAGCTTTCCAGGCTCTGCTGTGGAGATGGGATACTCTTGGTAGCTTGCTGGGCTCTCCAAGAGGGATGGAAGAATCGAACCCTGGTCAGCTGCGTGCAAGGCCCTATCCGCTGTGCTATCACTCCAGTCCATGTTAGTTGAGAATGTTATTTTTAAATGAAGTTTATAATGTTCAATATATTAAGTAAGAGAAAGTACACTTTAGATATAAAATTGTTATATAGTAGCTAAATAAGGAAAATTGGTAGTAAATAACAACATTACATACATATTCTCTAGTACTGGCTTTTGATATCTAGTCTAGACAAATAGAGGACAGTTTTAGTATTTGATATATTCAATATCAAAAATATTCATGGGGCTGGAGCGATAGCTCGGTGGGTAGGGCTTTTGTCTTACACCCAGCCGACCCGGGTTCTATTCCCAGTATCCCATATGGTCCCCTGAGAACCAGGGGTAATTCCTGAGTGCAGAGCCAGGAGTAGCCCCTGAGCATCACTGGGTGTGACCCAAAAAGCAAAAAAAAAAAAATTCAATAATTACTCAGAATTATTTGTATTGGTAAAAGAGACACAAACCAATGTCTTTCATTATTAATGCCTAAATAAATATTTTTTCAGTTCTTTGTAGTCTTTGTAACAGTTTGGGTGAATATATTAGTTTTTTTTATTAATAGTGAATAATGTTAATAACTTACGTGTTAGAAATAGGTCTGAAAACAAACCAAGATGTCAGCATGGATATGTGTTTATGTGTTCTGTATACATGTATAAGAAATCACAAAATGTTGACATGAGCACATCATAGCAGTTAGTTGTGAGAAAAGACCTAAATCTGTAGCTGGTGATAAGTAGACTTCGACATTATCTACTCCCTGAAAATGAAATTTGTGAAATTAAAAATAAGTAACATAAAATAGAGTGAGACATTTCATCACAAAAGCATTCATGTTTAATTTAAAATGCATGAAGAATAGGAAATGACTCATTTTCCACGGTAAAAACAGGACAGCCATTCATAGAATTGAGATGGACAGATATTTGCTAAGTTCATATATGAGTTCATGTATATCCCTGTATTTACTACCTTCCAAAGTCTTTGTTCCCAATTTATATCATCTTTATGGTGGGAGGAGAAGGTGAGGGTTTGGATACCAGGGATCTAACACAGGATCTCATTACATGCCAGGCACATGCTGGTCCATGATGGCTTGTCCCACGCCCCCAGTTTATATCTTGATGTTTTTGTTTTTTGGAGGAGGGTCTCCCAAACAAGACTCAGGGGGTCTGTGGCAACTCCAAGTGATATTCAGCTAACCTGTCCAAATTACTCTGTCTGCTGGCCCAGCCCTGAGTGCTGCTAGGACCTAGCTGCTAGAGGCCACTGGCTCTTGGCTCTGGGCATGGGAGCTGAATTCAGCGCATGAAGTTCTGCCTTGGAGCCGTCTTCCACTCTTAGAGGAAGTTTCTGTGACGATACGTAGAGGTTTGTTCAGTTTTCCATGTGACTAATTTTTTTACAAGTGTTTAGATCATATTTACCAAAGTCTTACAATTGAAGCAGCTGCCAGAAGTGGTCTTCTCTCCCTCTCAGACTCCACCTCCCCCAACACACACACACACACACACACACACACACACACACACACACACACACACAGTGCCCAGACTTGCTGATATGTTTGCTCTTTTGTAGCCTCCTTCCTGACACCTTCTCTTACCGAAAGCTTTAGAGGAGATGCCACACATGACACTCCCACTGAAGGAAGTTTTGGAATTGACATATGAAAGTATCTCGTGTGCTCCTTTTTCTCAAATTGCAAGGCTCTTCCTGAGATCTCGGCTACTGAAATTCTTGATCTTGTAGGTATGTCAGCTAAACATTGTACTGGGTGATGAGACTATGTGTGGTGTCAGACACAATCCTGCCATCAAACTTCTAGTCCAAGAAAAGAGATCTGCTGGCCGTAAGTGTGCTACCATTGCAAACTTGCAAAGAAAGAATAAGAGAAGACCATAGAGGGAGCCATGCAATCAAAACAGCAAAGATAGAAACATTTTCATACAGAAGGTATAAAAATGAGTTTTGAAAGAAAAAAATGATGCTTTTTCTGAGCAATGAAATATTATTTTTTTAAAAGTTTCCCTTAAGAGAAGATACATAGAATCACAGAGATGTTCAAATATTTTCAGTATTGCCACAGCAAAGATCTTGGATGCAAATGGAGCGGAGGGTTGAGAACATTTCTTTCTGCACATTTGCAATTAAAACTGTGCTTTTGCTTATGTTTTATATTGCATGAGTCACGTGTTTTAATCAGAAAAATGCACATATTGAACTTTCATATTTCTTCTATGCTAAATACAGCATTTATACAACATAAAATTAGCACATGGATAATATTATTGTCAAATTAATGCACAGATGTGAAAAAATAGTTAAAACTATTGCTTTCAATAATTCTTTCAAATAAAGGGCATTCAAATGATCTGACCTAAGTTTTATTTATAGAGTAGTCACAGAGTTCAAAACTAATCTATAAAACCTTGTGAACAGAGTGCCTTTGAGCAATTGCTGTAACTCTCCATGTGCCCTCAGGTGCAATAAAACAAGAGCTGTATGATAACTACCATCACGCAGAGAACTATTAATATTTGTAATGGTCTCTGAGCAAATAGTTAACTGGACAGAAATAAATGGAGTTAACTTTCTGCATCAGGAAACATTCCTAATGAACTATAGGACCAGTTAATAAATTATCAGCAAATTAAGAAGATGTTCCCAAACTGTGTGTGCGTGTTGTTTTAAATGAAACATACAGATTCAAATAAATCCTTTATCCAGGTGATTCTTCCTTAAATACAAAAAATATTTCCATTTGGAACCTGAAAATGTATTGGCTATTATTACTGTCTTTTCTTGTGTTAGTTAGACCACCCCCTCTCGGATTCCTCCTGTTTTTTCGGCATAACTTCATGCAGGGAATATCAATTTCAAAAAATGATGAGAGTTAAATTGGGTCAGAATGAAGGGGAGTAAGTAGACTTGCAGTTTTCAAAAAATATTTATTGTAGAGCTCACTGTGTCAAATGAGCATGAAGGATGGGGGCATCTTGTGACCAGGTTACAGAGCAGATAAGGTGTGTAAGAATGTAAGTCATGATAAGGAATCTGAATCTGTCACCCTATAATCACTTTTTAATTTGTTTTCATCCTCATGAGCTTGTCTAGATATGCCCTGAATGCTGTCACCTCTTCATTCCCTCCTCGCCTGAGCCCCACCTCCACTAGATCAGCAAGGTTTTGCACTGTGTCTGGCATAAGCTAGACAATAAAGAATTCACTGTATCACTATCATCCCATTGTTCATTGATTTGCTTGTGCGGGCGCCAGTAACGACTCCAATCATCCCTGTCATGTTCAGGAGAATGAGGCCCATTATTGTTACTATTTTTGGCATATCAAATATGCCATGGGTAGCTTGCCCGGCTCTGCCATGCGAGATTCTGCATCACTCTCTTCTAGGAGCTTTGTTTTATAGTCTCTGGATCTTGGCCATTGATGAGATTACATGGCCATGGCGCCAGGTGCAGTTTGTGGGTGGGACTGCCAAGTTACTGGAAAACTTGGGATCTGGGTGGAGGAGGCCAGTCCAGATCCAAGTAGGCTTGGAGATCTCAGCCACGGGTCCTGCATACCTGGGTTCCTCTGCCAGTTCCTTCATGTGTGAAGCTCTTCCAAGTGTGTGGAGAGTGGCCTTGAGCATGGCTGTGGCTGGGTTCTAGAGGTTTTTGGCTGCCGGGACACTGCTTGGGGCGGGAGGGAAACTTAACCCACCCCCCTCCGAGGGGTCCCGGTGAAGACAGCCTGGCACAGGGGCAGGAGGTTCTGCACTTTCTGCGCTTTTTTGCTAGAAATACTCAATATTCAATACTCAAAGATCGGGTAAAATTACAAGTGAGAAGTTTTTTCAATTTGATAGTTTCTTGAATAATTCATATTTAACTATGCACTTGAAAAAATATAAGTTTTTTACAGCCTGAGTGCAAGCTTTGTTTGAGCTAGAAATTGGGTCATTAACAATAAACAAAAAAATCGTCTGTTTTGTCTATGTAAAGTTCATGCAAGGTCCTTATTATCCTCATGCTTTCAGATAAATCTATTTCAGCATTGATTAGGATGTTTCACTTCTCACTTAGAACTTTAATGGCCCTTACCTGTAAACTAGATAGTTTATGAGTAAGATTTGTATAAGATTAGAAACAGAGAAAATGGTTGAAAATTGCTCGCCCTTGTTTCATTCACTCCAATTCTACCTTTGATTGGAAAAGTAATGTTTTTTCTATTTCAGTTTTCTATTCATATTGTTGGCTCATGAATGCAATATGTGTTTGACACTCAGTGTTAGCAGCAATTTATGCTGTACATTTATTTAAGCAACTCTCTTAATTTGTTGCTGTTTGAATAGATTCTCTATGCAGACTCCAAAACTCACCTCTCTGAATTCCAGCCTTTAGAATTAATTTATGAGGTTTTCCCACAATGTTTCTTACTAAAATTGTCATTCAGAATGACACCAGTGAAACATATCAAGAAATTGTGACTTAGCGAGACTCTAAATGAACCATTTCTGTTAATTTTGAAACTAAAAGCATATTATTTTCAGCAACAAATTGATGCTGATATTTAATCATGGAGAAAAAGATATGAGTTTTAGGGCACAGAGGGGTCATGGTAAGGGGAACATTATATTAATTTTTCTACTTTAACAGATTCCAGTCCTGAATCATCAGAACGCTTGGAGAAATTTCTAAAATGGAAATTTCCTTCAAAAGGCTGAGCACATGCTCTGCATGCAGAAGACCCAAGTTTTATTCCTGGTACTTTTAGGTCTTAGCATGACCTTCTAAGCACCATCAGTAGCAATCCCAGAGCACAGATACAGGAGTAACCCCTGTACTTCACTGGGCATGGGACCCCAAAAATATCAATCAAAAATATGAAAATAACTAAAATAGAAATTCCAGTAAGAAAATGTTGATTTAGTGGCTGTCTCAAGGTTTTGTAGAGAAAGGGAACCAATAGAATATATTAAACACAGAAACATTCACTTATGGAATTGCTTTTACATGATTATAGAGACTGGCAAATCCTTAATATCCAGGTTAGAGACCCAGAGAAGTTAGGTTGCATTCCAAGCTTAAAGCCTTTTTCTGAACAACTACGTCTTGATTGTGGAAGGTCAGTCTGTTTTATAAAGGCCAGTGACTGATTAAATATGAACCACTCATCTATAACAGTTATCTTCTTTACTCAATCCCACTGATTCACATCTTAACCTCATTCAAAAAAGCACCTTCAAAGAAGCAGCCAGAAAAGTGTCTGTTTGACCCGGTATTTATATACCATAATCTCAGCAAAGATATATAGAATTAACCATCTTGAATCAATTCCATGTTTTCTTGATACCTATACACATCTCCTAAGCTAAACGGTCTCTAAATACACAAGTCAAGAATTCTACCTAATACTGCTGCAACTATGCTGTCTACGACTAAAAATTACTGACCCTTTTTCAATAAAACAATTTAATGCTTCGAAGCCAGAGAGAAAGTACAGGGATTGAGACCCTTGCCATGTATGCATCTAATCTCAATTCCATCTCCCACATTGTATATAGTCACTTGGGCACTGCCAGGAGTGACCCTTAAGCATAGAACCAGCAGCAGTAGCTCCTGAACACCACTGGATGTAGCCCATACTCCTCCCCTACACCCTTAGGTCAAAGTGCCTGAGTGTTATTAACTTTCCTCCTACAGTTAAGAATTTTCGAATGGTATATTATAAAATTAATGAATCTTATACATGATAAGAGAATGAGAGGCTAGAAAACAAAGATTACATATATAGATATATAGTATATATTGTACTATATATGTGTGTGTGCATATGTAAACACACAAATAGATGTCATAATCAAGAAAATACTATGACCATTACAGTTCTCATTTCTGTAATTAGCTAGGTGGTTACAGCTCATATTTGTTCTCAGCGAACACCTCAGCTTGTCATGGTTCTTTAACTGTTAGAGTGACCCAAACCTTCATTCCTGAGAGACTTGGGTATCATGTGACTACAGCTGTTTACACTTCTTTGCAGGTTCTAACTAAAGTTAAGTTTCTTTCCTTACCTTTCTTGGAAACTGTTTATAAAACACTGAGGAATAAGTAACATTAATCACAGTAAACAGTAAATCAGCTGAACTCCATCCCCCTACCTCTCTCCAGGTCTGAGATCCTGAAGGTCCCAAATAGGGCATTTCTTTAACTTCTCCCATTTCGTAACAAGTATTTGCAAAACTACTCTTGTACTCCATATATTTTTATTTGCTTTACCAAATACTGCTCTTCAGATACATTTTCTTCAGTAAATTGTACACTCTAAGAATCAAACACTACCCTTTTCACCTCCCAACTTTAAGCATATCTAGTCTCGGCTGGTCCGAGTGCAGTGGTGTTTACAATTAATTGATCACAGCCAGTTACAGATTTCTTGGGGCTGGAGCGATAGCACAGCGGGTAGGGCATTTGCCTTGCACGTGACCGACCGGGGTTCAATTCCCAGCATCCCATATGGTCCCCTGAGCACCGCCAGGAGCGGTTCCTGAGTGCAGAGCCAGGAGTAACCCCTGTGCATCGCTGGGTGTGACCCAAAAAGCAAAAAAAAAAAAAAAAAAAAAGCATATCTAGTCTCAGTAAAAGCCTCTGTCAAAGCAGTGTGTCTAGATGGCAGTATTCAGGGTCTCACTACTTAGCAGTGGGATTGAAGCAGAAACCCGGCAACTCAGAGAGAGAGGAAGTCAGCCCCTCGCCATGCCATTTTGGTGGGGGTGGGGGGTTACCTAGCCCTGCGAAGGAAAAGCAGTCAAGACTCAGATATCGCTGTTTCACAATCTTTACCTCAGTGCTGATATTGGTTCCAATGGTTGATTAAGCAATACTTTGATTTGGAGAAGAGCAGAGCTTGGAATCTTCTCTTGGTCTCTAAGCATCCCCTTCATAGTCAGGAATGACTTGGATCAGCAACATGGTCTTTAGCAAAAGCTACATACTTGAACTGGTCGTGCACATCCTGGCATGAGGAATGACTGAACCTTCACCTATCGGATAAAATAGCCCATTAGCCATCTTTTTCGTTTATAGTGCAAACATATCCTGCTCAAAGAAAGGAAATCTGTCCTCTAATATTAATAGTTCCTTTGAAGTTTATAATCTATTTATAATGGTAGTGGGTCTTCGATTTTTCCAGTTTTAGCATGAGAAAATAAATTAACTAAACCTAAAACATCTAAGATGGACTGTAAGTATTAAAAGTAAGAAAACCCAAGCTTTTAACTCTGTATCTTAAAGTCAGTATTAATTTTTCAGATGTTTCATTCAGTAAAATGGACAACTAAATGTTAAATGTGTATGTCATTTATGGGCTAGAGCGATAGTGCAGTGGGTAAGATGTTCACCTTGCACACGGCTGACCCAGGTTCAATTTCTCCATCCCTCTCGGAGAGTATCTCCGAGATACCAAGAGTATCTCACCTGCATGGCAGTCTGGCAAGATACCCAAGGCGTATTTGATATGGAAAAAGCAGTAACAGCAAGTCTCACAATGGAGACGTTACCCACAATGGAGAGATGCCCACTTTAGCAAATCGATGAACAATGGGATGACAGAGATAGTGACAGTGTATTGGCTGCAAAATTTATGATTAGGTAGCACATATAGTAATCAGTAATCTGCCACCTGAATTCCTTTGAGTCTATATTTTTGTCAACAAAATAACAGGGAGGAAGGAAAAGAGGGAGGGAGGAAAGGAGAGAGGGAGGGAAGGAGGGAGAATGGGAGGCAGGAAGGGAGGATGGGAGGGAGGAAGAAAGGAAGGAAAGGAGGGAGGGAGGGAGGGAGGAAAAGCAGGGGGCAAAGAGATAGTATAGTAGATAAGTTGCTTGTCTTGCATGTGGCAGATCCTGGTTTGATCTCCAACACCACATTTGATTGCCAGAGCAATGCCAGGCACCAAAACCAGGTGCGGCAAAATAAAAAAATTAGGGCAGAGGAGAGGGGAGAGTAAGGGTAAAGTGGCTAAAGTAAAATACAGAAAGCCTAAAAATGCCGCCTCTTCTTCAGACATACCTAGAATGCTAACATATGCCTCCTAGACATAGCTGTCTACTTCCAGAAATTTAATAATACTGCATCAAAAGCTTTAATTTTCAAAATCAAATATAAAGTTGAAATCAGTTGCATCTGAGCTTACTAGAATTAACCTTGACTTGAAATTACTGGCATGGTGATCTGTAATAGAACTAAAGTGTTCTATTAAAGCACATGAACTTACCATTTCAAGGGTCCACACTGTAATATAGCAACACCTCCATATACTCCAACCTAACGGGAGAGTGCTAGTGACTGTTGTGTGTACAAAGAGGAATAAGAGATGCATTTGTCTGTAACAATTCTTAATCCCCTAAGAGAGAGATGACAAATGCAAAATTTTTTATGTAGAATCAAAATAGTTTCTAGATGAAATTGGTTGTATCGAGAATGGGGCTTGGGAAATGGAGGAAAGTTGGAAATTTGGGAAAGTTATAAATAAAAAATAGCCTGGGATGAGCTCCAAGGGAAAAAAAAACAGACAAGTACATACTAGTCAACAGTGATCATTTATACAGGTACTTGGAATCAATATAAGCTCCCCAACACACACACACACACACACACACACACACACACACACACACATCAGGAAAGTGTGTGAATTACTGACTCTTCCTATGCTACAGAACTTGATTATGTCAGTTCTATTGTAAAACTGCATGAATGCAAATTAGGCTGAATTTTAGATAAATTAAACTTAGCAGTATACTTCACTTTCTATAAACAACCCTCTAAAATTCTCAGTATCATAATTATTTTCTTTAAGCACATTAATATTGTGTTTCCAAGATTTACTTTATAATTTGTGAAAGTAAATCATAATAAATACCAAAGGAGGACTGCCTTAAAGAACTATGTTTTTCGAACATCAAGCAGAACATTGAATTTTCAAATTAAAATACTGATCTATTTATACTTCTATTACCATTTCATTCCCGCTCCTTTTTCTAAGAATCATCAGGTCATGTGATATAATCTCTTTGGTGCAGTCAGCCAGAATTTCATGCTCAAACTGCAGCTTTTCTAGCAACCAGCTTTTGCAGCACAGAATTTAGGAGGTTGTGACCTGAAAGATACTGGGAACATGATTATTTCTTACTTTGAAGCTTAGACCATCTGCCCTGAAAAGCCATCAAGTCTTGCCCGCAGCCCTGGGCTACCCTATTTTAATTAGTGCTTATCCTTCCACCTTCCTAACTCCTTATCTCTAGCAGCCTTCTGCTAGCCCTGGCAGGACCCAAGAATCACTTTCCTTGCATTTCCCTGTAGTGCCTATCCTTGTCTCTTTTTATCCTGACCTTCAGAGGTGTAGAATGAAATGTTGAGAGCAGAAAGCAATGCAGTGTCCCACTCCTCTTGACCTCAAGATGTTGCTGCCCTCGAGGAAACGAAAGGTCCCGGGACTGCAATGACAACCACAGCTCTTGGCCCGAGTAAATTTACACTCACTACCTCCTTATATTTAGTGAGATGCATTTATTTTTAACCAAAGAATCTGCTGGCAAAGGCTACCTTTTTTGGTAAGGATTAAATGGTGTTTAGACAACTCTTTCATTTGTCCAGCCAGGTATCTATGTTTAAATGTGTTCTGTGTGGGTCAGTGTTAAGTAGCCATCAGTCACATTTCCTAGTAGAAATTGAAAAGCTCCCATGGAGTTACTCTGTTGTTGTTGTCGTTGTTTCGTTAGGGGAAGTAGACTCAGCAGTCCCCAGTACTCAGGAGCTCTTCCTGGCTTATTGCTTAGGGGCCATGTCCCAGCAGTGCTCCAGTGATCATGCAATATCTGAGATCAGATCTGGGCTTCCCATGCGTGTGCTCCAGTCTTTCGAGACATCTTTTTGGCATGAATAGAGTTTATCTATAAAAAAAAGTTAGGAGTAGTGGGCTGGAGCAATAGCACAGCAGGGCAGGTGTTTGCCTTGCACGAGGCTGACCCAAGTTCGATTCCCAGCATCCCATATGGTCCCCTGCGCACTGCCAGGAGAAATTCCTGAGTGCAGAGCCAGGAGTAATTCCTGAGCATCACTGGGTGTGATCCAAAGAGAAAAAAAAAAAAGTTAAGAGTAGAAGGGTATAAGTAGGAATGGGAGCATAAAAAAGATATTCCTGAAGGGAGGGCCTGGGGGTAAACATAAAGCTTACTTCACAGTGTTCTTATGGTCTCTGTGATCAAAATGTTTGGGTAATTGATATAAATATTGTAAAGAGATAATATGCATCTGTAACTCAGGACTTTGAGATTATCCATTATCCACCAAAGTAGGCATTGTCCCAGAAAGACCAGGGGCTTGATCTCTATTTTCAGGAGATGGGACTAATGCCCCAGCCGACATCCAGCAGGCAGGCACTTCCTTGCACATAGTGCCTGGTGGAGGTTCTATCTCCAGCAACATGTCTGGTTCCCTGAGTGCTCCACTAGTGATCCCTGGTCACAGAGTCAGGACTAAGACCTGAGCACCACCCTGGGGTGTGGCACAAAATTAGTTTTTTAAATTTCATATCCCAGTTACCGCTCATGTTTTTAATAAAGCAGAAGTGATTAAAAATCATAACTCCAAGATTAACTACTTAAACTGTGGATTAATTTTCCAATCGTTTTCCTTCATTTTAATCTACGTAAATGTGATTTTTAAAAATAATTTTCTCCCACCTCATCTTTAAAATGAGATTTTTGAGCTTGATATTAGATCCCAAGATTCTATCCTCTATGTGGAGATTAGTCAAAACTGGCCTTTTATTCAGGAGCAGGGGTATGGTCTCTGTCAGTGCCTTTTGGGGAATAAATCATATTAACCATTGCCTTATATTCAAAAAACCTACTTTTCTTTCATGGCAAGAACTTAAAAAAATCAGACTTAAGCCAAGATTGTAGCTCAGTGGTAGAACACATGCCTTAATTGTGTGAAGCCATGGACTTGACTGCAAAAGCAAACAAAAGAACAAAGAAAAAATTCACACTTGAAACATAAATATTGGTATTTGAAACAAAATAGAGAAAACAGAACCATAAAGAGAACAAATGAAATAGGTACTTTGAAAGAATCATATGTATTTACCAGGGGGAAGTCCATTCTGACAATAAGGTAAAAAGAATAACCTACTCCATGTTCTTTGGGAGATTTTTCCCAGTTAATTTGGTAATTGGTTGATTGTTTCATTAGTTAGTTCAGTCTTTAAGACTAGCATAAAAGCAGGCATTGTTCTACAATACGACTATTTATAAGTGGGTTACAATGGTCTTGTTAGTCAGACTGACACTGGCCTGATGAAGGTGGTAAGGTTGAGCAATCAAAATGAATCTTCCAATGATGCTTAATACAGAAAAAGAAAGGAAATAACAGAAACATAAAAATGCAGAATAAGAAATTTCTCAAGAAACAATATATTTATATGTGCACTTTAGTCAGAAGGAGAAATTAAATTTTCTTATGAAAATCAAATGAGCTCTAGAATACAGTCTGGATAATAATAGTTTCCTTGGCTTCTTTAAAAGCTAATTTTTAAAAAACTGTTCTTGAGCTTTCTCACCTGTAAAATGTAGAAGACAATTATAGTACTTAATGTTACAGAGCTACTTTGGTGATTAAATGAATTGTTATTTTTTACTCTCTTAAAAACTTAGTATATGTTGTGAAAATAATCCTTATCTCTTATTCTATACTTTCATCTGATTAATATGCAGTTTATCAGCAGACTGGCAGGTGACATCTGGCCAGGGAAAAGAAGAATTATCGCTTGAGGTTTAGGATTTCTAAAAATAACTAAAAAATCAAATCTGTGGATCTGGTTTTAAAAATAGGATAAATGTTTAACTGTGTGATTGTAGAGCAGTCTGTTCTTTATTAAACTTGAGAACTTAAGAAGGGGGAAAGAGAAGGATACCCAGCGGCAGGCTTTCCCCTGAAGGCCAGGAGAGGAATCCAAAGTTTCTCCCTGTGTTCCCAGAGGACAGGGTCATTCAGCACGCCGTGCTTCTCTTCTGCTCTACAATGGCTGCCTAATGTGCTTGTTTACTGTAAGTCCTAGCAGAGTACAATATTTTATATTTTCATCTCCTTTCCCTCCCTTCTATCTTTCCTTCATTCCTTTTATCCTATTTTCTCTTCCTTCTTCTCCCCTTCTCTCCATCCCCTCCTTTTTCTTCTACCATCTCTCCTTCACTCCATCCACTCTTCCTTCCTTCCCTCATTCCTTCATTCTTTCTTCTTTCCTACCTTTTCCCTTCCTCCCTGACTCCTTGGTCTTCCTCTTTCACTCCTTCACAACAGCAGCATTTTCTTTTCTTTTTTTTTCTTTTTGGGTCACATCCGGCGATGCACAGGTGTTACTCCTGGCTTTGCACTCAGGAATTACTACTGGCAGTGCTCGGGGGACCATATGGCATGCTGGAAATCAAACCTGGGTTTCCTTGTGCAAGGCAAATGCCCTACCTGCTGTACTATAGCTCCAGCACCAACAGCAACATTTTCTAAAAGTCCAGTCTGATTTCCTATCCCTAACTGCTAATACTGTGCTGTGCATTGAGTATATCCATCCCTTCTCCCACTGAAAGTTCCCACAATTCCTCTACCTCTAGGCTAGTCCAATGTCCAGATGTATTGTCTCTTCTGTAATATAAAGACCTCAGTAAAAATTAACTGCCTGTGGAAAACAGTTTTTCTCAAAAAATATTTATTAAGGGTCAACTACGTGCCATTTATTCTCTGAGGTGCTGAAGCTGCAGCAATAAACAAAAGAGACAGACATCAGTGTCCACTGAGACTTGCTTTATTAGGTTACTAAGAGGAGTCAAACTTCAAGCAAACTGTCATTTGTATTGCCTATGATGTTTGTTTATGAGTTTATTTTAAAATTTTCAAAATTTATGAAAAAAGTTATAAAGGTTTTATAAGTTTTCATTCACATCCATTACTTTGGAAACTGCTCTTACACTTTTATGTTCTATCAACTAAATTAATATTTATTTAACAATTATATTAGCTATGCTCTAATTAGAATATTAGTCTCAGAAGTAAGACTTGTGTATCTTTTGTAGTTATCTTGACTTTTGAATGTGTGACCCTGAATAAATTATTTAGTTGCTCCTATTAAAATATGGGCAATTAATTCTATTTAACAGTACTTTGTAATGATTAGGAATATATATATATATATGAAAGTTCTCTTGAGAAATATTTAAAACAGATGTTTAAAAAATATAGTCAATAGACCAAGTCAATCCAGCCATTTGTTTTTTTATAAACAATCTTTTATCAAAACACTGGTGAGTTCATTCACCTCTACACTGTCTAGGGCCTTAATCACATTACACAGATGGCTTAGTATCTTTGACCATATTATTCACAAAGCCTAAAATACTATTTGGTCTTTAAAGAAGATTTGCTTCTCCATGACCTAATAGTAGAAACAAAGGAAGAAGCAATTGTTCCTAAATTTTAATATTTCTAAAATCACTTATTTTGCATGGATATTATAGCACCATTTAAAAGAAATATATGTCTTATTTTAGATATTCTAGTAAATAATTTTTTAAATGAAAAAGGCAGATTAATTTACAATATTTTATTTAGCCTGATATCAATTCAACATATAATTTATATAATTTGGAGTGCTCCCAAGTGTTGCTCAGAAGACTTACTGGTCCCTTCCCTGGCAGTTTAGTATGAGAGGCTGGTTCCGCTGGGGCCCTGTGGCACTAGCGATTACAAAGGCGATGCTCAGAGACCACAGCACTGGGGACTGCATGAGGGCTGGCCACTTTAAGGCCTGCACCTCAACAGCTTTGTTCTCTCTTCAGTTTCCATATAAATATTAATGTAACTATCTGCAATTTTTTTCATACTAAGTCTTTATAATCTGGTGTGTACCTTACACTTAGGTATATCTCATTTTGGAGCAAGTGTTTCATTTAAATTGTCGATGTGGCTAATGGCCTCTTTGTCAGACAGAGACACTTCAGATGATACTGGATTTTGTGACTTTTTAATGTATAGGGACCACCCACATTGGTGCTGGAGGGCACCACAGTGACGTCCTAACAGTCCATTGCTCAGACCTGGTGGTGCTGGGCAGTGGAGGTTGGTGTGGACACCCTGCTGGTGCGGAGGGTACCATCTGGTGTCGAGAATCAAACTTGGGGCCTTTGTTTTCTGGGGTTTTTTTTTGCTTTTTTTTGGTCACACCTGGTGATGCACAGGGGTTACTCTGGCTCTGCACTCAGGAATCACTCCTGGCAGTGCTCAGGGGACCATATGGGATGCTGGAATCGAACCCTGGTTGGCCGCGTGCAAGGCAAACGCCCTACCCGCTGTGCTATTGCTCCAGCCCCAACTTGGGGCCTTTGGGATGCTGTGCATGTGCTCTCCAGCTTGAGCTCTCTGCCCAGTCCAAATTTCTTATTTTACTTTTACTATTGGCAGAAGCAGAAACAACTGCCATCACCTGGGCCTGAGAGTGTCCAAAAACCTAAGCATATGTGGAATCTGAGGACTAAAGTTAGAAAGTCCAGGGATACAAGGCAGGAAGTAGGGATTTGAATATAAGCTCTTGCTAATCAGACCTTTTCCCCAACCGTCATGTTATGAAAACTGGTTGAATTCTTTGTTTTGTGGGGTGTTGTAGGGAGGAGGGTTGCAGGCCATTACAGCAGTGCTGGAGGGTTCCTTTTAGCAGAGCTCAGGGGGATGTGTACCAGGATCAAACCTAGGTTGACTGCATGCAAGGTAAGTGCTTTACTCAAGGTGGTACTCTCTCTAGCCTTTTATATGCAGAAGTTCCCTTAAGATTTTAATTTGTTTAAATGTTTTGTCTGTTTGAATTGAATCTTTAGGGGAAAATGAGTGGCACATTTCTCACTAATGTATTAATCTTGTTGATCACTTAATTTGGTGACTCAGGTTTGGGGGTTTGTATTGTTTTCTAAAAACTCAGCACATCGCATTTATGCTTACAGTCTAGTCCCAGTCGATTGATTCTTCCTTGACTGAGTCATCTCTGTTGGGGTCCCCAAACCCCTGTCCTTGCTGGTTATCAACATTCCCTTCTTCCCTCTCATGCTCTTTGTTTCCATAATGGGCAAGCTAGGGCAGAGGGAGTGGGGTAGAAAAAGATTGTGTTTTGTGTTTGCACTTCTCCTTTTTCTTTCGAAGGGTGTCCTTCCCTAAACAGTTAATCAACGCATTTTTCCTAACCTGCAGTGAGCCAATTGCAGTGACTGTGTTTAAAGTGGAGCATTTATCCCTCTAACCTTTATCATATTTATTTGTCATATTTATTTCTTCTTGTTTGCTAAATGGCTGCTTCATAGACCGGAAGCAAAATGTAGTTTCATTTTTAAACTTTTTTCTTAACTAGGAGCTCTTTCTTAAACCTCAATATGGTGAAAACCCAAGTCTATAGGCCCAAAAGACTCTAATTCCATCAATTACTGACTTCTCCACAGTTGGGTGTACTATTATATTCTTGTCTCCAATCAGCACCCCCTTGTTTAATTTTGGTTTTTAGTCACTTCTCACTGCATGAGGTCTACTGTATAAGGCACCAGAAAAACTCTTTGAAATGGCAGTAAAATCTGAATCCTTAGATTTCATTCATTTCTTCTGAAGGTTTCAATCTCTTTGACGTGTCTGACTGAATTTTCTGTAGCCTGCTGCTGCCTCATTTATTGCTCTTCCCCGGCCCCTCCCTGGCACATCATCCTTGAGTCTGGTTTACTCATACTGGTCAATCCAGGAGTTTGTTCCTCTCTAAATCTCCAAATACTTGTTTTGCCATTCACCTTCACACACTGCCCCAGGTGCCATGACCTGCATCCAACACTGGACTTAGACCCCTGAGAAGGATGGTAACTTATTCTTGTACCACAGAGCCTAGCAACAAAGAAAGATCTCAGTCAAGAGTTATTGAATCAATCAAACTACTTTCTTTTAATACAAAATTAATTTCTGTTCAATAGAGACTTATATCAGACTTGTGTGCTCCCCAAAAGCATCCAGAATATATCAAAATAAACTTTGTCTGTTTAGGTTGTATAACATTTAATGACAGGAGGCATGCTACTGAAAGATGTACCACCTTTTACTGAAATTTAATTACTTGAAACATTTGAACCTGATAAGAATTTTAAAGTTTATTCCAAATAAAATTCAGCATCTAAGAGATACTAGAACAGCTCTTTTCCTGCTAAGGTTTCATATTCTAAAATAGCTATTATTCATATTTTCTATCATACTTACTATTCTATTCTCTCTTGTGGAGATGAAGTAGCACTGAAAGGAAGACAGTAAGTAGGTTTTTGGTGATGTGTAAAAAGGGGCACTTTAAGGTACTTCTTAATTTATGCTGAAATACAGCATCCCTTGGAAAAACTGATAAAGGCTTTAGCTTCTCTTGTTCTCTCCAGAAAATGTCCAGATGTATATGTTCTAAAGATCACTTTAAGACTCTAGTTTCATTAAAGAAAATAGGCTAAAAACCCCTGGCCTGACCAAGATCTGAAATAATGAGAGAGTTAAAGGGAGGGAAATGCCCATTTACCAATATGGAGGGATATTGGTATTTTGGTGGTAGATATGGTCTGATAACAAACTGAAGAAGATTGAGTTTGACCCCTAAAACATATACCATCTTATAATCCAAGACAAAATAGAAAGAAATCCTAAAATCAGTCTGAAAAGAACATGGATTAAACAAAGGAAAGTATTTGTAAATGGATGAAAGTGTTAAATATGGTCAAGAGATGGGCTGGCTCTTCAGAAACACACAGAGAATGCTTCCTAAGAATTGGTGGCATATTCCCTAACTCAAATGCCCCCAGCAAGATTATTTGAATAGTCTGTAATCAAGCCACTTGTGTTCATTGTCCATCCATTCATCCATCCATCCATCCATCCATCCATCCATCCATCCATCCATCCATCCATCCATTTATCCAGTTAAGAAACATATTTGGTTTCCTCTGAGGGATAGAAGTGTGCAATGAGCTGCAAAAATCAGAGGAGGGGGAAGAATTATGGGAGATTAAGTAATCTCAATAAATATTCCTGTTTCTTGTATACATGTACATAATATACTCTTTTGTATATATATATATTTGAGCATGTCCTTCTTGAATCAAAAGAAATGAATCTGTGTGTTGAGGATTTTCTGATTGCTCTGGAACTGATTTTATACCTAGTGTCCAGTTTTTAAATTTTCATTTCTATAAGTAGCATGCCGCATATAAAGTCTTTAATATCTTCTAGAACCACAAATTTTGATTACACTCTAAATGACTAATGAAAAGTATTTATGTGCTATATAATTGATGAAATAATCTCCAAGTATTAATAGTGACCCAGACATAGTGAATATTTCTCTAGAAATACATTGAAAATCACGACATCTGATTCCTCTCAAAATTATTTATGAGCAGAAGTAAGATCAAAATATGAGTAGTCTTAAAGCTTCCACCAACTTAGGTGGGGTGAGAGGTCATTTTAATTCTTTGTGCCATTCATGGAGATTCAGGCTGTGGTCTGTTTCCCTAGTAACAGGGAGCTCGTCTGCAGTGAGACACAAGGGGAGACTTTCATCAAATCAATGTGGATGTAATTGTGGCTTCAAGTAAACCACAGGGAAAGCAAAGAAAACTTTTTTAATATATAATATCTTAGAAAACGAAATTGAATGGACATGGTCACCTTGGGAATGAGGACCCAGTGTAATGTAGGTAAGATACTGTTATCTGACATACTTGGTGAGGATACCAAACACTGATTATGATCCCTGTGCAGGTGTGGTTGAAAGACCCACTTAGGAACAATGGGCCTTTTCACTCTGCACATGCCATGATGATTCTTCAGTTTTGCAGCTGCAACTCCTCTTCACAGAACATTTAAATACTGCTGTTTAAAGGACACCCATTTAGATGTGAAGTCAGTTCCAACTCTTTGCAAAATTCTACTCAATTTCTGAGTATAGCATGTCATTTGGGTTTGCCTGGGCTGAGTTTTCCAAACATGCTACATCCATCTCCTGTTTCTGGAGTTTTCCCTTTGTTCTCCTCGCTCCCTCTTTTCTTTATACTAATGCTGAAGCTGACAGAGTTATTTTTATGAAGATCAATTCAATTCTCAGCACTTGTTTTCTCTTCCTTTATGTAGTCACTCATTCAGAAAATATGTATGCAAAACCAACCATGTCCTTGTTTCTTTCCATAGGGCTATAGGCTAAAGATAAATCAGGAAGAAGACAAACTCCTTCTCCTGCCTCAGTTTTGGATGCTCCGAGCTTGGTCTCTGATTGAAGATAAACTGAGATTGCAGTTGATAGAATTTCTCAAGAAATGAGCTTTATTCTCTAGGACAAAGTCCCATGACATCTGACTGAAATTTGAACATGACCATAATTTCATGTATATCAACCTTGTGTGTCATTTGGATGTTGTTGCATCTCTGTAGTGATCTCGTTGTAGATCACTGTTTCTCAATCTACTCTAGAGAAGTGACACTTTCTATTGACATCTTCTGCTTTCTTTTTCATGTCTTCTGCCAAGTACTACTTCCTTGAAATCAAGGGCTATTCTCATTCATCCTTGTTTCTCTTGCTGAATATTGCACAGAACTTGGCAATATACAGATAGAAGATAGACAGACAGACAAATAGATGGATAATAGATATATAGACAGTGTAACTTCTTTCAGTTCCATGACTACAGGAATATGTTCTTGTTCTGAGTCTGCAAAGTCCCTACCATTGCTGTTGCCTCAACCTGAAACATTATCCCAGTGTTTTCTCAGCCCTTTGTTGGGGGCAAACATCCTCTCCCAGAGAATTAACAACCTACTTATCACCCTACCCAAATCAGAAACTTCTCTCTGTTGCCATTACTGCCTATATGTCCATTTGCTTCGCCTGGTTTTGTTATTCTTTGTATTATTTATCATCATATGGCACATTTGTTTATCATCTGTCTCCAATTACAAACACCCTGTGATGGCAGGAGTGTTGTCTATTTTATCCATTATTTTATCCTCAATTTCTGGAGCAGTTCCTAGATCCTATTGGAACAGTCAATAAGTATTTGTTAATGAATAAATGTTATAGATCCATGCATAATATATACTTCCTAATATAGAGATGCAATGTTTCATTGTAAGACTCCTATACTATGTGAAAAGGACTTGTAGATGTTCTTCAGGCAGTGTGTCTCTGGGTTGATGTCATAGCTCACAGTGGCAAAAGCGTTTTTGAATGACAGTTGACTTGACATGGTACATTAATGATATAACTGAGAAAGAAGATTGAGTCAGTTCACTTCTGCTCAAACACAATTGATGACCATATTTCCAGATGTATATCATATCACCCTCTTCTTTAATTAATGAGGCAATTGCTCTGGCAATTGTAAGTTGGTCCAGGCACATCTTGCTAAACCAGAGGAGATTACTCCTATTAGTATTCCCAATCCCGTGTGTCTCAGTTACTTGTCTCATATTTAAATTTCACTGTCAACCAAAGTGCTTGAATCCCCTGTGACAATTACTGAGACAGATACAGGCAAATTCTCAGCAAATCTGTCAAATCTCAACTTAAATCTCTTTTCCTTTCCCCTTATTTGCCTCTAGGATATCTCTATGCTGATGGTAACTTACATTTAGCCACATGCCATGGTCAGAATGTGAACTCTCATCTTTGACTCTTTTCTGTTCACCTGGCCCATATCAAAGGATTCAAAATGCTGAGTCAGTACTCAGTTTCTCTTCAGAGAGTGCTTTTGCCTTTTGCAGAATGCTGAGTTATCTCTATCTTGAACCTTCTCTTCGTCTTCCCAATGATATTAAATTAAGTCACTATCATCTTTTATATAAACTAATACGTTACCTCCTCATTGGGTTTTGTTTGCCTCTGATCTTGTTCCCCTGTGGTGCACTCTTCCAACTGAATAAAATATGGCCTTTCAAATTTATGAATCTAGGGGCTGAAGACCTAATACCACATATGGTCCCCTGAGATACTACAGGAATGATCCTTGAGCCTTGAGCACAAAACCAGGAGTAAGCTCTCAGCACATCCAGATGTAGTCCAAATGTAAATGAAAAAAATGCAAATCTCTGTTGGCTTTGCTTAGTCCTCAGAATATAGTCAAATTCTTTAGTGTGACACAAAAAAGCTCTTCTTAAACAGATGCCTGCCTCACTCTCCATCTTCTCCAGCATTCCTTTTCTCTGTGCTCTTGGCCTTCTGAGTTACCTTGAAAATCTATAAAATGATGTTCTTTCTTGACACTGGATTTTTTGCAGTTAACTCTCTATACATGGTTAAACTTGTTTCTCATGTGTAATGGGTCTTATGCCCACTTCTGGTTTCAGTTGGAGATCATCATACCCAAAGAGCCTCTCCGTTGGATTAAATATCTGTCTGTTTCCAGGCATCAAGGTGTGGTTTCTCTTCACTGTTTGGACTTAAGTTTCTCTGATGACTAGTGATATTAGCCATTTAAATGTTTTTCTTGGGAAAATATCTTAGTTCCTATGTTCATTTTTAATCTGATACTTAGGATTTTATTGTGTAAGCTGAGTGTATTAGATTTTAATTTACTATGGGTATTAACTCATAAAAAAAGCAGTATATCTTATAAAGTATTGCAAAAATTTTAACCACTCTTGAAATCACTTTTTATTTCTTAATTGCTACTTTTCCTATGCAGAACATTTTTGTTTTGATATATTTCTTCATATTTAGCTTTGCATTTGTTGTTCGTGGATTTAGTGTCATACCTAAAAAGAAATAGTCTCCAAGATAGAAACTGGGGCGCTTATTTTATTTGTTTATTTGTAAATATTTAGCAATATCAATTTATATTTCATTTTTTAATTTTACTTTAAGTTAATCTTTGTGGGGGAGCGATAGCACAGTGAGTAGGGCATTTGTATTGCACACGGCCAACCCGAGTTTGATTCCTCCATCCCTCTCAGAGAGCCGGGCAAGCTATCAAGAGTATCTCGCCCGCCCTGTAGAGAGTGGCAAGCTACCCCTGGTGTATTCAACATGCCAGAAACAGTAACAAGTCTCACAATGGAAACACTACTTGTGCCCTCGCAAGCATATTGATGAACAACAGGAAGACAGTGCTACAGTGCTATAGAATAGTGAACCTATTTTTCTGCTGCAGCTATTGAGCTTTTTAATACTTTTTGTTAAGGAAACCATCTTTCCTTCACTGAATGTTGAATCCTTTGTCAAACATTAGTTAACTCTAAGTGTTTTGTTTATATCTGGGCTCTCTATTTTGCCTTGTCAGTCTTTGTTCTATTTTATACCTATACTTAATGCTTTCATAAAATTTTATTTATTTGTACATTCTTCAGTTTATTTCATCAAAATCTTGTTGCTTTGGTTTACCTTTGTACAGATCTTTTACTTTTGTGGTTAAGTTTATTCCTAATTATTTTTCACTGTTTTTCTTTTAATACCAATATGAATGGATACTTTTATTTCAGCTGTTTTATTGTAAGTATATAAAAATGTTAAGAATTTATTTATGTTAGTTTCATTCATGTTCTTGATGCAGTTATTTATTTATTCTCAAATCATAATGGGACTCCTTCACAGGTAGTGGTCTTTGTTGTTGCTCTCTTTCTTTTTTATTTTTGACAGTTTTATTAAATGCTGTCTAGGTCTTTTGACATTCCTAACGTTATCTATTAGCTTTTTAAACTTGGGTTCCAGGAGACTGAACTTTGCAATTTTTCTCTTATCTATGAATACCTGGCCAAGTTAGCACTCCCCAGGTTCCTTCCTCACAGCAATGGCAAGAAATGCTAGGGCATATTCTCTGCTCCAGTGGTTCCACAGCCCAAACTCAGACCTGTGTGCCATTTACTGGATATTGCCTTGCTCTGTGACCCTGGACCACCACTCCCACAAAGTGGCTTTCCTTCATGCATAGTTGTTGCAAGTGGGATAGGGCAAAAACAGCCATTCCAAGTGCTGTCAAATGCATTCAAATGTTGATGCACTTAGTCCTGTAAAATGTGTATTTTTATCCTTATTTAAAGATATGTAAGTGAGGTGCAAGAGAGGAAATTACTGTCTCAGGGGCAACTAGTTGGAAATGACAGTGTCTAGATGAATCCTACACAGTAATTCTTTTTTTCCACCCAATCTTATATTTAAAACAAAAAAAACCAAGTTAAAACAAAAAGATGCACTGAATCAGGAAACCTATGAAAAAATGGCCAAATACATAATGACTTGATATTGTTTTCTTGGACAATGGTTAGATAGGTAAAATGAGGGCAGGAATGAGGAATGGAGAGAAAGATAAATCTTTTTGAATAAGCTTTTTTATTTTTATGATAAGCCTCAATAATAGCAGAGATAAAATTGCAAAATAGCAAAATATAAAACATAAATATAATTTTGCAGTATATAAAATGCTTTTGTGAAAGTCATAGGTATTCCTTAAATTTTGTTTCCATAAAACAATGAATTGATTTTAGTCAAAGGTTCAGCTGCATCTTACTTGGCAAAGTTTACATTTAATTATAATGTCATTGTGCAAGATAATTAAGCTCATGGTGCCATCTTTATATAGATTACTTTTTATTTTATGCACATATAAACTATTCATGTGTCCCTTTTATCCGTTGCTTTGCTGAAATCAAAAGAAAGAAATTGGGCAGTAAGTCATATAAACCTGGTTTCAAATTCCAGGGCAGCTATGTAGTCAGAAACAGGTCTTTGGACTATAGTATAAGCACAAATGTCAGACTCAGTTTCCTAACATGTAAAGTGAAGGATTCGCTTCGTAGGATTTAATGAAGAATGAATTAAAATAGTTGTAATGTCAAGCACTAAACCCAGCATAGGTAGATTTTTTTTTATAGAAAAGATTGGATTTAATTCAGTTGATTTTAAGCGCGTGAAGGAGTTGTATTTCCATCTTTCTTTATATTGCTTGTGATGATGTTCTCTCTCCTTCCCCTTGTGATGACTGTGTTCTGCCCTTGTGCACTGCAATGGAGACTGAACTCATAGCCTCACAATTGCAAGGCAGGTACTTTTGCCACTAAGTCATCCTGGGGCCCTTTTATTATTTTCCAGAAAGCAAAAATTAAAATATGTTGAGATTTAAGAATTATTTGTAATAATTTTTGGTAACATTACCAAGCAAATAGAAATTAATTTACTTGAATATCATAAGTCCCAAGGTAGAGAACCATGACTAAGGCAGAGAAATCATTGTGAATGAAATTTATTTCTCACTAGTATAACAAACGTATTGGCCTATATTGACTTATAGGTACATTTCAAAGACAAAATTATGAAGAAAGGAAAAGGTATTATTTCATGTGACACAGAACTCTCGTGTTTAAGTTAGTCCAAACTTACTCCGGTTATAAAACTAGATTTATATAAATTTCAACTTTATACTCCTCTTGGGAAATTGACATGAATATAAGTAAAATAAGAACCAGTAGAGGCATAGGAATATTCCAGATAGTCTTTTAAAAGTCATTGAAAGAAAATGCGTAGCTGGTGCTAAAAGGCAGTAAAACTGGGTTATGTTAGTAAATAAAATGAATAAGCATGTGACATGTCCTGGACATATCAGCAGTACTGATACTTTAAGATGTGGAATTGATCTTTGTGGGTTTGGACTTAGGTAAGCCTTTAGGCCCAGTTCCATTCAGTCCCAGCAATATATCAAGCACAAGCTGCCTGTTATCAAGTATTTCCTAAATTTCTGTTGCCCTCTGAAAATGAGGATAACTGTAACTTTTGAAAAATTGTGATAATTAAATATACATATTGTGGTCCCAGCAGAGTCACAAAAAAAAGAAAAACAAAACCAAATATATATATGTATATATATAATCACATTATATATATATATATATATATAATGACACTGTATTTTCCCTTTCCCTTTCTCCCAATCCTTTTGTAGATTTAGCTTTAATATGTAGTGCATGGGCTGGAGCAATAGTACAGCAGGTAGGTCATTTTCCTTGCACGTGGCCAACCCAGGTTCGATTCCTCTGATTCCTCTCAGAGAGCCCGGCAACCTACCAAATGTATCCCATTTACATGGCAGAGCCGGGGAAGCTACCCTTGGTGTATTCGATATGCCAAAAACAGTAACAACAAGTCTCACAATGGAGACTTTACTGATGCCCGCTCGAGCAAATTAATGAACAATGGGAAGACAGTGCTACAGTGCTATGTAGTACATATATATCAAAAATTGTATTATATAGATGTAAATAATTATTTACAATGGATAATTTGTAAAATGGTATCAATTCAATTTTATTTGTCAAGAAGCCATGTCTCATTAAATGAATACATATTTTGGTATATATTCCTACATTGGTAAAATCTCCTAAGTTCGTAAGTCATAGGGTGAGACCTGAGAAACAGCGTAAAGATTATGGGGTTTCCCTTTCATGCGACTGACCCAGCTCTATCCCTAGTACCACAGGCAGTTCCCTGAGATTCATCAGCAGTCACTCGTAAGCCCAGAGCCAGGAAAACCCCCTGAACAATACTTGGTGTGGCAAAAAAGGAAAAGAAAAGTAGTCACTAGAAAGTAGGACGGAGTTTTCCACTACAATTAAGAGCTGGTGTATTCTGTTCATGTTAAATCATCCAAAATGGGAATCTGTAGACATAAAAAGAAAAATCTTCAGGTAGTAAAAGTAAAGGTAAATGAAAAGGTTAGTGGCCATGTTCTTATTCATGCTTTGTCAGTTCTTAAATATAATAACTTTGTATGTTTAGAATGAGAAATAAATATAAAATTGAAAAGGATAACTAATGTAGTTTTCCCCATGACATGAAAATTAGTAAATTTATATTTAGTTCTCAATAAAACGATTATACCAACATTTGAGCCAATCCTAATTTTTATGCATAATTCTTTGCTCTCTGAACAACACTTAGTGCTCTTTATCAAGTTTTTTAAAGTAACATTGTAAAAGCATTGTAATTAGTGCAGTTCAAGTTTAAAAGTATATTTGGCCTCAGTGCATACCTTATGCCAAATAAAAAAGTATAAATAGGATTTTTAAAATAAAGGAAGAAAATACTTTTAAGAGGTCTTTGGAAAAATTATTTTATAAAGAAAAACTGTATACTCAGTCATCTTTTAGAAACACTAAATATTGCTCAATATTCTTATATGTGATGATATGTTGAGTTTCATGATGAAAATAAAAATATTATTTTTGAAATATAAGCAAAACTATTCCAAGTAACACTAAGTTGCCATTGCATTGTAATATAGAAAAAACATTCTGAATATTTTTCTTTCCATATATATGGACACACAATCTAAGAAAATTTGTAAAAAAATAATTTGTTAAAATTCTGGGATTATGTGATTATTTTTCAAGCCTTTCCTTAATACTTTTATAAATAAAGGTCATATTTACTTTCCAAAAGCAACATTATGCATTATGCATTCCAGTTTTACTTGCAAGTGTTTGTTCTTTCTTGCATGACCTCTGGGGGATAGATGCTTTCAATAAATTTTCAACTACCTGGTTCTCTTCTTTGTACAAGAAGGTTTTTAATTTGAAGCAGTTGTTTAATTACTCAGGGAAAATAGTTCAGGAATTATTAATTAATATATGATAATTAGGAGGCATAAAGTATTTTAAAGATACACATGGAAATAAAAAGTTGCTAGAGGCCATTGAAGTAACAAAAGGCTAATTTAAAAATTATTAGCACTATAACACATCCAAAAGAACAAAAGCAACTGCTGTTGGAGAGGATGTGGAGAGAAGGGGACCCTTCTCACTGCTGGTGGGAATGCCGACTGGTCCAGACCCTTTGGAAAACAATATGGACGATTCTCAAAAAATTAGAAATTGAGCTCCCATTTGATCCAGCAATGTAACTTCTGGGAATACATCCTGGAGAAACAAAAAAGTATAGTCAAAAAGACATCTATACTTATATGTTCATTGCAGCACTGTTTACAATAGCCAGAATCTGGAAAAAACCTGAGTGCCCGAGAATAGGCGACTGGTTAAAGAAACTTTGGTACATATATACAATGGAATACTATGCAGCTGTTAGAAAGGATGAAGTCATGAACTTTGCATATAAGTGGATCAACATGGAAAGTATCATGCTAAGTGAAATGAGCCAGAAAGAGAGGGACAGACATAGAAAGATTGCACTCATCTGTGGAATATAGAACAACAGAGTAGTATATACCCAAGAATAGTAGTATATAATACCAGGAGGTTGGCTCCATAGCTTGGAAGCTGGCCTCACACGCTGGGGGAAAGTCATCCCATATAGAGAGGGGAACACCAAGTAATATGTGATTGGAGATCCTGTGCGGGAAGGGAGATGGGTGTTGAAAGTAGACTAGAGACTGAGCAGAATGACCACTCAGTACCCCTATTTGGAACCACAACACCCAAAAGGAAAGAGAGATATCAAATTGGAATGCCCCGTTACAGAAGCAGGGTAGGGTGGGGGGGATGGGACTGGGGTGGGTGGGAGGGATACTGGGTTCATGGGTGGTGGAGAATGGACACTGGTGGAGGGATGGGCTCTTAAACATTGCATGAGGGAAAAACAAGCACGAAAATGTGTGAATCTGTAACTGTACCCTCACTGTGACTCACTAATTAAAAATAAATAAATTTTAAAAAAATTATTAGCACTATATCTAGAGGACCATTGGTAGGAAGAGCTGCAGGGAAAGTAGCACATGTGTGTGCCAGGCTTGGTCCCATGTGATCGTCAGTGAGCACAGCTGTGCTCAGTATAGCCGGGATCATCTAGAAGACAAGAAGCATAGACAATCCTATGACAACATATGCAAGAGTTAGGTTTCACAAGACACTTTCTGAGTTTCTTTTATTTGACAATTGTTGAAATTATGTACCAATTTCTACATTTAAGTTCATAGAAATAACCCTTTAGAGGCCATATTTGACACATGATCTATATTTTTATTTTCAATAATGCACTCAAGCTTATTTTAGTAGTATTTAAGAATTATAAAAATTAACTGGAAAATATTTAAAATTTTGAAGAATAAATAGAAAGACAGTTTAACATATAACAAATAAAAAGAATCCATTTAACATACAATTTTAAGTTTTCCTTACAGATTTTGTATGAAAGAAACTGTAATGGAAAATATGTGCCCTAAAATTACACCATAATCAATTAATAGTTAAGTGATTCAACACCATGTTAGCTATGTCTGGTTGAATATTCCTTTATAGTACGTTTTCATATTTATTACTTACTTTTGAGTCTTGGTTCACATCTGGTAGTACCCAGGGCATACTCCTGGCTCTGTGATCAGGGATCACTCCTGGTGGGGTTCCAGGGATTGAATCTGGGTCATCCACATGCAAGGAAAATGCCCAACCTGCAGTACTTTTGCTTTGGCCCCAACCCTCCATATTAAAAAACCACAAAAAATAACCTACATGATCTTCTTGCCATAAGTTATCAGTGCCCTTGGTGAGCCTGCTACCTAAATAGTATGAGTCATAAAATTTATGTTACCTGCTATGCAGTAATTTCAATTATCTTTCAAAATGTAGTGAGTACATATCTAGAAAACCAATATTGAATAATGTATTTTTAAGTAACTCAGTACTGAGATTTACAAGGAATCCAAATTGCACAAAATAGATATACTAGTGCAAATATTTATGAGTTGCATAGATATCAAGAGCTTTAGAAATGCAATCCAGTTATACTGTGCAGAATAACTATGTTGTCTTCTCAAAGTTTTAGGCTTTAAGTTAGAATTGATGCAGAAATCAGAAATGTGTGTTTGTGTGTGTGTGTGTGTGTGTGTGTGCGTGTGTACATTCTGGCTCCTTCAGTAGTTGTCGCTAAGAGTTTTCCATTATTAGAAAGTTCTAACTTAGGATCCCTGATGTCCACAAAGGGTTGAAAGTCAAACCGTCAAACCTGCTTTTTTAAAATCTCTAATATGATTGTTCACCATCAATAAACAAGTTAAACTTGCTGTCAAAAAAAATTGATGGTAATCACAATTGATGTATTTTATGGAGAATATCTAAAGTGTGCTGGAAAATCAGTTTAAGTCTTATCTTTGGATTGTAGCTTAAAAATATCAGTTGCATTTTGTCCACTATTAGCTTGGTACCCTTCAGAGCTGCCAACCATGACAATGGTTATAATGGGGAAAAAAATGACCAGCTTATCATACATTTACATTAGGTCATTACATTTGTTCTAAGAATGTTGTTGAGGACATTTTTCATAATGTCACTGCCTTCACAAAATCCTATGTTTGAAATATCTTTTACAATTTAGTGATCCTTTTAGCCATGAACTGGTATGTTTAATTCCCACTGAAAATAGGAATATGTAATGGCCTGTGTTTCCTTTGCGTCTTGATTACTAAAAGTCTACAGATCGATATGTCCTTCTATTAATTAGCACAAAAAATCCAATAATAATCCAAGAATGCTCATTTACATCAAGATAAAAAATTGAGCAAGGGAACACAACAGATACTAAATTTGAGCCATGCCTCAGAGGATAGAATATATTATGATACTAGACATACATAAGGGCTGGAGCAATAGCACAGCGGCAGGGCATTTGCCTTGCACACAGCTGATCAGAGTTCAATTCCTCCGCCCCTCTCGGAGAGCCTGGCAAGCTACTGAGAGTATCTCGCCCACACGACAGAGCCTGGCAAGCTACCGTGGTTGTATTTGATATGCCCAAAACAGTAGCAATAAGTTTCACAATGGAGACGTTACTGGTGCCCGCTCAAGCAAATCGATGAGAAATGGGATGACAGTGACAGTGACAAACATACATAAAGTATATATAAGTATATACACATATATAAATATATTTCTGTTAGAAATGGATACATTTCAGTCACAAAAATACTCAAACCCTTAAGGATCACAAAAGAAAAGCATAGGTCTTTAGTGGATTTTCAAGTAGAAGGATGGGGGAGATCTCCCCTTGGTAGCTTTGGAGACCCAGAGCCTTGGAGACCCAGAGCTATTCATTTTGTTGTGATTGCATTATAGAATCCTATAATGGAAATAATTCCTTGCCTTCTGTTGTTAGGTAAAAGGTGCAAAGTATACAGACGGCCTACAAGTGGTTCCTTACATCTCTTTCAGCTTCCATGAGAAGAATGACCCAGCCACCAGCAAGTGTAATTGAAACCCAGAAGTAGAGTGGAACTAAGTGACAGAAAGGAGAGTAGATGTTAGTGATCCATGTTACAAATGTCGATGTAATAAATTTAAAATTAAAGTAGCCCTAAATACAGTAAAATATTTCAATTTCTTATTAGACAGTGGCTATAATTTTGTGATAAATTTCTTGTGCATTCCAAACACTATTTTAATCTATGTAAGAACTTTAGTTGTATACTCAGAAATTCAAAATCTACTGCAGGATTCAGATTAACTGGAGCTTACGATGACCTGGCATGGAAAAATTAATTTTAACATGGTGTCTAAAAGGACTGGATATGTTTTGTCACTCATCTAGAGGACATGTTATTAAATAGAACTTATTATATTTAAATTTCAGTCATTGAGTTTGTTAGACAAGATTGTGGATTGTGATTGGCACTGAGAATTAGTAAAGTCATTAAGTACCTAGAATTTTTTTCAGTGGAACACTATGTTTTGTTTGGACCATTATGCGGTGCCTGGTAGGTAACTCAATTTTGTTAAAAGTATGAAGAGGTATATATATATATATATATATATATATATGTGTGTGTGTGTGTATATATATACATATGTATATATATGTATATGTGTGTATTAGTGACAATGAAGAATATGTCAGTAAAACATGTTCATGTACGAAGAACACACCTATGTTAGCATTAAAGACTGAACATCAGGAAGAAGTGAGCTAGTCTTGACTTCCTACATGGCCCTTTAGGTTTCTGTGTCTTAAATGCTTGCATTTACACATGGCTTTATTCCTGTGTTTTCAGCTGTCTGTTCACATTACCGAGAACTGTGAGAAAGGTTGGGTAGATAAATCTCTATTCTTTCCTATGACAGGGCTGTTGCAAGATTGTGTGACATCACAGGTTTAGGCTGTAGATCAAGCGATTGCTCTTTTGAAATATTGTTCTATTCTCCCTAGAGACTGTGAAATATTGTTCTATTCCCCCTAGGGATAGCAGGAATAGTTTATTTTGGGACCTCCTACATATGAGCTCTGCCTTGCTTAGTGACCACCAGACCTCAACCAGAACAGAGAGATAATGCAGAAACCAAGTAGGAATGGGGTAGACTGGTGCAGACGGTACAGTTTCTATTGCATATTATATGATTTGGATCCTTGTTGAGTTGGAGACTTGCTCCTGCACTGGGGCACGTTATCTGTTTTCAGTTAATGATTACTCTTCCCTGAACCCTATATTGTAAAGAGTGTTTTGTTTGTATTCGTTTGTTTTAATCTATCTTGGTAATCTGCTAATTAAAAGACTCCTGAGGTTCATTACAGAAATGAGCATATTAGGGACAAGTCACTACTGAACAACAGTTTTTTTTATTATTATTTTAATTGTTTTTATTTTTGGTTTACAATAACAGTAACAACAAGTCTCACAATGGAGATGTTACTGGTGCCCGCTCGAGCAAATCTGTGAGCACTGAGAAAACAGTGCTATGGTACTACAGTAATTATGTTAATAATGGCTTCTAATAGATATAATCCTACCACAATACCCACCACCACAGTTCCTGCCTCCCTCCCCCAATGAAACTATCCCTATCCCCTTACCCCCCAACTCAATTATGTGAGTCAATTCCCTTGTTATATTGCCTTTAGATATTTGTTGCTACCCCACGGTGTATCTTAAGTCCCAGATATTAGAAAGATCATTTTGTATCTGTCCCTTTTTCTCTCACAGATGTTGATGCGAATCACATAATTTTTTTATTTCTTAAAGCTGCATAGTATCCCATTGTTATATATACTATAACTTGCTGATCCATTCACCAGTAGTTGAGCATTTGAGGTGTTTTTATATCTTGGCTATTGTACTAAGTGCAGCAATGAACATAGGTATGAATATATTCTTTCTAATTAATATTTTTATATTTGAGGAATAACTGCCAAGAAGTGGTATTACTGAGTCATAGGGGAGTCCCTTTTCTCTTTTTTTCCCTTTATTTTTTGAGAAATCTTCATATTGTTTTCCATAGAGGTTGAACCAGGCAACATCTCCACCAAGAATAGATGAAGAAAAGTTTTAAAGCATAAAAAAAGTCCAGTTAATGATTTGAATTTATTTGAATACTACCTAACAACTGAGAATGCTGATTTTATTCACCTGTTCTATTCTGCTGAATTTTCATCTTCATTTTTTACCTCTTTTCTACTTTCGAAAAAGGGGAAATAAATAAATAAGATGATTCTTATAGTTTAAATTCTAGCATCAGTATACTATGTAGAGATATGTGTTTAATTGTTTACAGAAATAATCTATCATCCCAAACTCAAACAGGCCCATGAAGGAATATTGTATAGCTGGATTTGTTTTATTGATTCTACAAATATTTTATTAATGGTCTTAACTACTGTGCAAAGGGCTACAAATAGATTCCTGCATAAGGTCCTTCCTTAGGGGGGTTTACAACCAAACAGAAAAGAAAAACTTAATTAAACAAGTAATTACACAAATTACTTGTGCAATTATTAATCTTGACCTTTATATTTTTCTCCATTTTGCCTGGAACATTCTGCCTTGAGCTAGTCCCACAACAGACTAAATCTCACACTCCCAATTATCAATATTGTTTTTATGGCCTAAGATGCACCACCATAGAGATGGTAGAAAGAATTTTGGTCCTGAACTCAAAGATTGTTTACTGTTTTGTGGAGGAGCCAATAATTATCTTATTGAATTCAAAAGAAAGTTTCCATCTCTCACCCACAATTATAAAGATACTGAATGCTAATTATAATAAATTAGACATATGCTGAAAATTGTTAAAGAATATGTTAGAAATTACACATATTTGTCTCTCAAAGAAAATTTATTTTCATTATTAATGCATATTCTCTTACTATCTTTCTGAAACTTATATTCTGAAACTATATTGTGTTATCAACTTGTCATATTTCAGTGGTGGAAAATTAGGTTGTTTCCAATTTCCCTCTTCTGCCATATTGTTGCGAGATCTTTTTCTACTGATCTTTCTGAATAGCAGACAGTACAGTGGGGAGGGCACTTGTCTTTTATGTGGCCAACCAGGTTTGATCCCCAGCATGCCAAGTGGTGCCCTGAGCCCCTCCAAGAGTGATTCCTGAGTGCAGAGCCAGGCGTAAGTCCTGAGCACCTCCAGGTATGGCCCGAGAGCAAAGAAATAAGCGTTCCAGAAGCTACTTGATATGAAAGTTCAGACTCTATAGCCATTCATACGTGGTATTCCGAAAAGATCATCAAGATTCACTATTGCACCCACTAAGCATAAGTGCCATCTTATTATACTTTCTTCTATATCAACTATTTTTTTTAATCTTCTCTACATTTTGCCAGGGAGATGATTCAAAGGGCTAGAGCATATGCGTTGCCAGTGGAGGCCTGAGATCTACCTCTAGTACCAGATGGCCCCTGAATGCCCTCATGGTTAATAGGGTCTCCCCCAAAAGTTCTCTAATTTCAAAGACTAGAAATGTATAATTTAATTCATATTTTCCTGAAATTATATTGTATTTATATATATGATTAAAATATAACTATGCTGCAATGTTCATTGAATTATATGCATGGAAAATTAAAAAATTGATACATTCAACCAAACTGACAAAATCAAGACTGTTTTAATTTTTTAGTGTAATATGCATTGTGCACTTCTGGAGATCAAACCAAAGACCTCACATATTTGAGACTTGAGTTTTACCATGGAGCTATTTCCTTGGCCCTCCAGACATTTTTATGAGTGATATCATGTTACCTCCATGCTAATGGTGTAATCACACACTTAGAATTTCTCACTTATATAAATTAACCTACTTAAATATTCTTTTAAATGACTTTCATTTAAATATTAAAATTTTAGGGAAAACAATGAAATAATCCCCACATTTCACTTTCAGGAAGGAATACACCCTGAAATCTGATCATAAGTAAGGTTGAGGAGATAGATATTTTAAAAAAGAAAGACGGGGAGAAGCCCTCCTAATTACACAGGAATGTCTCAGCAGTGAGCAATCATGAGGAAGGAAATGCTGGAAAAGTACTTGACATTTAAATGTCAATTTAATCAAATGATGCAGTTTTTAAAATGTGGCTGAGTGTAATGGGCTCTTTAAATTGTTGAAACCAAGCTTCTTTCTAAAATTGTCCAGGGACTATTCATTTGGGTGTCTTAAGCTGTCTTTGAACTAATACCCTTCAAGAATTACTTACTGAATTACACCATTACTCTTTTAAAACAAAAGTACAAATTTTTAGGTTTTCCCAGAATAAAAGATGGCCAACTTATATAGTTAAAACTAGTGATTGACCTGCATTTATGGTAAGTTTAATGATATGGTATTTCAACAAACGAATTTCAGATTGTCACTGTCACTGTCATTTCGTTGCTCATCGATTTGTTCGAGTGGGCACCAATAACATCTCTCATTGTGAGACTTATTGTTACTGTTTTTGGCATATCCAATACGCCATGGGTAGCTTGCCAGGCTCTGACCTGTGGGCGAGGTACTCTCAGTAGCTTGCCAGGCTCTCCGAGAGGGGCGGAGGAATCGAACATCGGTTGGCCGCCTGAAAGTCGAACGCCCTACTGCTGTGCTATCATTCTAGTCTGAATTTGAAATTAGGTTCTATAAATTCTAAGGAAGAAAATTATCCAGACTACAAGGATTCTTACTACTTACTAACATCTTTTCTCTCAGTTCTACTTATAATTGACTTTATTCCCAATTGATCATCTTCCCTTGAGCACAAACTGGACAGAGAACTGAAAATTCTCTTATTCAAACTTTCCAATTTATCAATATTTGGAGGTAACTATGATAAGTATGTAGAAAGAGATTAGGAAAACTTAGCCATGAAATAGTTGATTTATTTGGGCCCCACATATCAATAAAATATTAGCTTTGGATCTGTACTCTCATGACTAAGAAGTAGATTTTTTTCTCTCTAGTAGGAGAGTCAAATATAGATCCTCTCCTATTAAAAAAATTAAGTTCAGTGCTTGATTGGATAATTATCACAACGAAAATAAAGAGAATATTTGAAGATACAGTTAAAAACCCTAGATTTAGAAGTCAACGTCTGGATTCCACTCACCTCTGTTGTTAGTTTCACAAATATTATTCTCTCTGGGCATCAGTTTCCATTTGAAAGTGTTAAAAACTTTAAATGATCCTTTACAGGGTATGTAGCACTGTAGCACTGTCATCCGGTTGGTCATCAATTTGCACCAGTGGCACTCTGTCCATTGTGAGACTTGTTATTGTTTTTGCATATTGAATATGTGTGAACATTAAATAACAAAACATTTATGCTAATTATAACAGTGCCAGAAAGGCTTTTCTAGGTGTCAGTTCCTACTATATCAGGAAGGTGAAGGTCACTGGGGTGGTCTGGGGGCCTGTGGTGCCAAAGACTGAACACAAGACTCATACTGGTGAGGTATATACGCTATCCCTTGAGCTCTCCCTGGCCTGCCTGAAGCAATTTAAACATGCAAGAAATAAAACTTATTTCTGGGCTGGAATGATAGCATAGCGGTAGGGCGTTTGCCTTGCACGCGGCCGACCCGGGTTCAAATCCCAGCATCCCATATGGTCCCCTGAGCACCGCCAGGAGTGGTTCCTGAGTGCAGAGCCAGGAATAACCCCTGTGCATCGCCAGGTGTGACCCAAAAACCAAAAAAAAAAAAAAAAAAAAAAAAAACTTATTTCTAACAGTTATTTTAGCAGTAAGAGAAGAAACTAATTCTGGCTCATTTCCATTAAGAAAACAATATTAAAAAGTTACTAAGTACTTACCAGAATTAAGAAGACTGGATAACTACTACAAGAGTAAGGCATGAATATTGCCCAGGTTGACCATAAAATGATCCAGTGAGAGGACGGGCATGACATTATCTTGTATCACATACTATTCATTACTTATTCGTTAGGGCTAAAACCCAGAAGGCCATTCTGTAGCTTCTGCTTATACATAATAATACCTACTTGGATTAGTCTGTACTGGAGTATGAAAGGTGTCAGCTAGAGTATAAACAAGATGTGTCAGAGACCATACAGTTCATTTGCAAGGAATGGAATAACGTAAGGAACCATGACTAACATAGAAGGCATACGAAAGGATTCTGAGGTGTCCAGGTTTGCATGTATAAACAATAGACTGAAGAAGAGCTGAGCAATAACGAATTAAAGGTTAGAAGTTTCCCTCCCTCGGTTAAAATTCAGAATTTCTTGAGGAAAGTGTAGCTGCCATAGGAAACTGCAGCCTGCAGATGACTAAGAAGTGAGCCAGAGGGCACATTGCAAGATGATTTCTATGTGTTACCAGAGCACATGGGTCTAAGTGTCCACCCTTAAGGGAAGGGTGAGCCTGTACCAGCACATCTTAGGAACGCTGAACACTGGCTCTGATGTGGGGATGTTGCAGAGTTGCAGAATAAGCCAAGTGATGGAAGGTTCCAGAGGACTGACAATGCTTGGAGGCATCCTCTGGGTGGGAGACTGACTGCACTGGGAGTTGTTGCTAGAGCTCTGCAGAGGAGGAGATGCTTGGCTCATCCTTGCAAAAGCGAAAATGGAACTTTTGCTGTTATCCCAAAGGACTGGACTGCTATTATCATTGCTTGTAGGGACACCTTGGTGCACTCTGTAGAAGAAGACCAGCATCCCGCCAGTAGGCAAATGAGAGAGTTCACAGGATCTAGAGGAAAACAAGTATAAAAACAGCATAATTTCCAGGGAGGCTGGGTAAATAATATGTGACATATTCAGCCTTCAATAATCAGGATGTCATGGAGTCTCTAGACACAAACAAACAGACAAAAGGAATAGATAATATCCACTATACTTATTAATTGCATCATACTTTTGTACACTTTGCTTTCATATTCATTATCTCATTTGATGTGTCCAGATTGTACAGGTCATAATAAGACATCTTTTTTATATCTTACATTTCATACCATCTTCTTGTATCCAAGTTGGTGTCTTGGAGCAAATTCAGAACATAAACAAACTATCCTTGTTAGCTATGGAATACAAGGAAAGGCACAATTAATAGTTTGAAATGTTGACAGACTCATAAATTTCTATCTTATTGTAATAAATCTTCTAATGTCTAAGAAAATATTGATAAACTATGATATGTAGGAGACCTAGGAGCCACTTACAGGAACACATGCCTCCGTCGTGCCAGTGATGCAGTTGGGCCCAGTAGCCATGAGCACCACCAGGGTAATACCCTGTGGTGTTTAGGGGTCACTGGGGCTACAAAACTGAGGGTGTCATCATTGCCAGATATGCTCTGTGGTCCTATGAGATATCTTTCTAGACCCTCTTTAAGGAATGTTTATGCTCACCCTTGGTTTCTATTTTTGTTCTCCTATAACATTTGTTCTCACCCTATAGAACCCTTCTACCCTTGATTGAATAAGAGTAAATACTAATAACTACACCATCTCTTCTTCAAAATAATATTTATAGGTGATTCTGTGATATGACGGTGTACTGGCATTTTTCTTATTCTATCAGTTTTCCTGCTAAAACTAATTTGCTAACCTCACTCTATGGTTTTTTTCTAAATATTTGTTTCTGCCCCTCTAAATTTAGAGATCATTTATTATATCCAAGTTTTTATTAAAAATTTTGAAGTTTGCATCAAAAAGATCATACATCACGACCAAGTGGGATTCATCCCGGGGATGCAAGGATGGTTTAACATTCGGAAATCAATCAACATAATCCACCATATCAATAAAAGCAAAGATAAAAACCATATGATCATATCAATAGATGCAGAGAAAGCATTTGACAAGATCCAACATCCTTTCATGATGAAAACCCTCGCCAAAACGGGGTTTGGAGGAACTTTCCTCAAGATAGTCGAAGCCATCTATCACAAGCCTACGGCAAGCATTATCCTCAATGGGGAAAAACTAAGGGCCTTTCCTCTGAGATCAGGCACAAGACAAGGATGCCCACTCTCACCACTCCTCTTCAATATAGTACTGGAAGTACTTGCGATAGCTATTAGACAAGAAAAAGAGATTAAGGGCATCCAGATAGGAAAGGAAGAAATCAAACTCTCACTATTTGCAGACGATATGATACTATATCTAGAGAAGCCTAAAACCTCTACTAAGAAACTCTTAGAAACAATAGACTTATACAGTAAAGTTGCAGGCTACAAAATCAATACCCAAAAATCCATGGCCTTCATATATGCAAACAATGAGGCAGAGGAAAGGGACATGAAAAAAGCAACCCCATTCACAATTGTGCCCCAGAAAATCAAGTACCTCGGAATCAGCTTAACCAAGGAAGTAAAAGACCTCTACAAAGAAAAATGGGGCGAAGAAATGAACAGAAACTTTACCAAGGAAGAAATACGAATGGCCAAAAGGCACATGAAAAAGTGCTCTACATCACTAATTATCAGAGAGATGCAGATCAAAACAACCACAAGATACCACCTCACACCACAGAGACTAGCGCAAATCCAAAAGAACAAAAGCAACCGCTGTTGGAGAGGATGTGGGGAGAAAGGGACCCTTCTACACTGCTGGTGGGAATGCCGACTGGTTCAGCCCTTTTGGAAAACAATATGGACGATTCTCAAAAAATTAGAAATTGAGCTCCCATTTGACCCAGCAATACCACTGCTGGGAATATATCCCAGAGAGGCAAAAAAGTATAATCGAAATGGCATCTGCACATGTATGTTCATTGCAGCACTGTTTACAATAGCCAGAATCTGGAAAAAACCCGAATGCCCTAGAACAGATGACTGGTTGAGGAAACTTTGGTACATCTATACAATGGAATACTATGCAGCTGTTAGAAAAAAGGAGGTCACAAATTTTTTATTTAAGTGGATCGGCATGAAAAGTTTCATGCTAAGTGAAATGAGTCAGAAAGAGAGAGACAGACATAGAAAGATTGCACTCATCTATGGCATATAGAATAACAGAGTGGGAGACTAACACCCAAGAATTGTAGAAATAAGTACCAGGAGGTTGACTCCATGGCTTGGAGGCTGGCCTCACATTCTGGGGAAAGGGCAACTCAGAGGAGGGATCACCAACTATAATGTAGTCGAAGGTCATGTGGGAGAAGGGAGTTGCGGGCTGAATGAGGGCTAGAGACTGAGCACAGTGGCCACTCAACACCTTTATTGCAAACCACAACAGCTAATTAGAGGGAGAGAACAGAAGGGAATGCCCTGCCCCAGTGACAGGGTGGGGTGGGGGGAGATGGGATTGGGGAGGATGGGAGGGATGCTGGGTTTACTGGTGGTGGAGTATGGGCACTGGTGAAGGGATGGGTTCCCGAACTTTGTATGAGGGAAGCATAAGCACAAATGTGTATAAATCCATAACTGTACCCTCATGGTGATTCACTAATTAAAAATAAATAAATTTATTATAAATTAAAAAAAATTTTGAAGTTTGTACACAACTCCCCAAATTTTTTTGTTTGTTTTTTGGAATTGGTGGGTCTCTTATAGTGGTGACTTTCTGCTCAGGAAATCACTCCTGCTCATGCTCGGGACCATACGTAGTGCCAGGGATTGATCTAGGGTCAGCCCCATGCAAGGCAAATGCCTGATTCCTTCTACTATCTCTCTAGCTCTAAAATATTATATATGATTGTCACTGTCATGTCACTGTCATCCCGTTGCTCATCGATTTGTTCAAGCAGGCACCAGTAACGTCTCTCATTGTGAGACTTACTGTTCCTGTTTTTGGCATATCCAATACGCCACAGGTAGCTTGCCAGGCTCTGCCGTGTGGGCGCGATACTCTCAGTAGCTTGCCGGGCTCTCCAAGAGGGGCGGAGGAATCAAACAAGGGTCAGCTGCGTGAAAAGTGAACACCCTACTGCTGTGCTATCGCTCCAGTCAATATATAATTATATAAAGAAATAATATAGAGCTACTGGAAACACAAAATATTATTCAAAATAATTAAATTTTATTAATATTTTCATAAACTTTATTCCTTCATGTTTGTGAGAACTGAGTTTCCAGGGGAAGGAATCAAGTTGTGAAAAATAAAAGAAAATGCCTTAACACTCAAGATAGTGAAATACCCTTGTCGGTAAGTGAATAGAAGAAATAATCAATTCATTTGCCTTAATCATGATAATAAAAAAGAACAGTTTATGTAATAGAATGAATAGCTGCTGATCAATTATTTGGATAATTAAAATTTATTTAGACTCCCAAATAGAACTTCTGCAGAAGTATTTGTCATACTTTCTGAGGACAACAATTTTGTGAAAGACAATTTAAATAATGTCAAGCCACAGAATTGTATAATATAAAAATTTTAGATAGGATCTTGATATTGAATTTGTTCTCTTGGATTTTTATCATTTTACTTTTTTGCAGTGCCAGGCATCACACATGTGATCACCACCGAGCCACTGAGCCTGTTACTATATTTTTATCTAAACTAGAAATTATAGTTTTGTCATGGGAAAGTGATTTTATATCCTAGGGGTTTGCTTTCCTTCTCATGGAAGGGGGTTTAAGTAGTCTCTAAAGATACCAATCACAAAATTCCAGAATCCAAGATACTTTCTTCTTATTATTCAGAGACACACTTAAATCTTTCTATGTACTTTAAAAATTATTTATTATTTGTTTGCAACATTATGGAATTTTCAATGTTTAATTCCACATGTCTCTAATCTATGTAGGCATAATACCACATCACCACCAAAGTTGCAGTGCCATCCCACTACCAGAAAGATCCTTCCAGGGGCTGGAGCAATAGCACAGCGGGCAGGGCATTTGCCTTGCACTTGGCCGACCCGGGTTTGATTCCCAGCATTCCATATGGTCCCCTGAGAAGCGCCAGGGGTGATTCCTGAGTGCAGAGCCAGGAGTCACCCCTGTGCATTGCTGGGTGTGACCAAAAAAGCAAAAAAAAAAAAAAGAAAAGAAAGATCCCTCCACTTATTCTTCCCACCCGCCTCACCCTGCCCCCTAGGAACCACTGTAGTTCTCATCTGGCCTTGTAGTTTATTTTCTCGTTTTCTCTAGTAATTTATTTCATGTGATTGAAACCAAGTAACAATTGTCTTTTCCTTCCTTATTTTACTCAGAAAAACCACCTCACAAATCATCCATTTTGTCCCAACTGGCACAATTTTGCTTTTGTAAATTTCTTTTAAGAAGGATTCTGTTCAGTGTTATATGTACATTTTAACACTAAGAATAAATAATTCAAATTTAAGAGCTCCAGGCGATATGAACACTCTATAGAAAATTTTGTTTGGCAACATATTGTCAGATATTAATGATGATAGGGCACCAATATTTGCAGAAGACTCATCCATTCTAGGCCATTTGCTGCGTTCAAATGAAAGTTACAACCCACTTTAAAATAAACAGTGTTTGAATTAGTGGCCAGTAATTTTAAATAAATAGAATGCTATCAACCATTCATCCTTTAGGATTCTGTAGAAAAATCAGAATCCAGTGCCACAGTGTATCCTTAATTGATTAGCTCTTAGTAACAGTTGCCTGGGGATGAGTGTCGAGCTAGCCCCTTCAGTGGACAAGTACTCTCAAGCTCATTGCTGCCGTTTCCCTGAACCTACTTCACAGACCAGATTTTCTAGACAGTGCATGAGGGATGGATTTTGCTTCTCTCCATTTAGAGGACATCAATGTTGGGTAGATAGTCAGGAGGTGGTTGCAGAAGACTTGGAGAGTATAGTCACCCTCTTAAAAAATGGTTGGATGTGTGAAAAAAATAACCATATATTTCAAACAGTTCATGATTATTCTGAAAATGGAATCTTACTGTTCTTATATAATTTCTGAAATAGATTTTTTCCACAGGATAACAAATAACCATATTATTTAAAAATATTGTAGACTCTTCCCTCATAAATATATGGTATATCGGGACCCTCTGCGCCTAAAGACTTTGATTCCAAAGATATAACACATTTGGGCATCCAGCGCAACATCCGATAGCGATGCACTGGGACACCGAACTGGGCTACAACTCTGTGTTTCCGGGGGTGGATTTTTTTTTTCCTCCCCACCCTGTTTTCCTGCACGGAAAGCGGCGGGCTGGTGGCACCCATGTGGCAGGCGCCATCTTCTGTGACTCCAAACCCACAGGTATTCGGATTTTACTTTGGGGGCTCCCAGGAACTCATGGGAAGGGGGCGTAACCGGCACGCCCTCGGCCCAGATAAATCCGGAGCCGCTGAGCGCGAATCGGACACTCTGCGCCTAAAGACTTTGAATTCAGAGACTTCTTACAGCAATGCACTGGGACTGTGAGCTGGGCTATGTAATTTTTGGCAGAATTTTCCCTGGACTTTATACAGAAATCCAAAACCGCGCGGACGCTGCCGCGTCCTTGCAACTTAACATTTATAATTGTCAGCAATGTGAAATGGTTCCATTTGAACAGGTCTGACTTGGGGGGGAAACTCCAAATAATAACAGTAAGTTTTTGTTGAAATATTGAAGGTTTTTAATGTAGCAGCCACCTCTGGACTGTGAACTAAGCAAAAGCCCCACGCTGGCCGACGCGGCGTGGCGTACACCATACTATGAGGCACAGGAAGGGGGAAAAAGAAAAAAAAAAGGGAAAAGGAAAAAGGAAAAAAAGAAAAGAGAGAGAGAGAGTTATGTACTTGTAGCAGTGGGGCTACATATCCCTTCATTTCCAGCAATGAAAAACTAATTATCAAATGTAGTAGGTCTGTCTCTCTTGGTTGGAAACTCCAACAACTATAGTGAGTTTTGTGTTGAATTATGGAATGTAATCAAGGTAAAGAAAAAATGAAGTGAAATTCATTAGTTATACAGTAGGGGGTAGGGGATGGAGGTGGGGGGTATACTGGGGTTTCTGGTGGTGGAATATGGGCACTGGTGAAGGGATGGGTGTTTGAATATTGTATAACTGACATATAAACCTGAGAACTTTGTAACTTTCCACATGGTGATTTAATAAAATTTTTTTTAAAAAAATAAAAAAAATATATGGTATATCATGTGTTTATCACTGTCATGCTGTTGCTCATCGATTTGCTTGAGCAGGCACCAGTAACATCTCCAGTGTGAGACTCATTGTTACTGTTTTTAGCATATCGAATACTCTACAGGTAGCTTGACAGGCTTTGCTGTGTGAGCGGGATACTCTCGGTAGCTTGCCTGGCTCTCCAAGAGGGACGGAGGGATCGAAACCGAGTCAGCCACATGCAAAGCAAACACCCTACCCGATATGCTATCGCTCCATGTTTAAGTGTTCACATATATATCTTCAACATAAATTACTTTGTACACATAGTAAAAATTTAAAGCACATATCTTTTTGCTATATGTAGACTGAAATCTGTTTTTGTTAAATAAAATGTTTCAATTTTTGAAATTCTGTTCTAATATCAAGCCTACTTTTTGTTGTGAGTTTCTATGTGAAGAAATATGGTTATAGGAAAATGCTATTTAATGTAAAAACATAGCAATATTTATTTCAAGTTTTAAAACTTTCAAAAAGATTGTAATATACTCTTATACCAAAATATATATTCTATCATCAACTGTCACTGTCATCCCATTGCTCATCGATTTGTTTGAGCGGGCACCAATAATGTCTCTCATTGTGAGATTTATTGTTACTATTTTTGGCATATCCAAAATGCCATGGGTAGCTTGACAGACTCTGCCATGGGGGCGCGATACTTTCGGTAGCTTGCCGGGCTCCCTGAGAGGGGCGGAGGAATCAAATACGGGTCAGCCTCGTGAAAGTCGAATGCCCTACCACTGTGCTATCGCTCCAGCCCATATTCTATCATAATTTTCCCAAACCTGAAAAGAATTTTGTCTTCTTTTCACACATAAATATACACTCAGATACACAGATACATTTGGAGAAAATTTTTAATAGCTTTCATTGAATAATTATGCCTCAATATAAATCATTGTTTTATGCCATAAGGAACTATACACACACACACACACACACATACACACACGTGTGTGTGAGTTTTTAGGCACCATCAACCCATTCAGAGCTTATCTCTGGTTCTGTGCTCAGAAATCACTTTCTACAGTGCTCAGGGAACCATATGTGGTGCCAGGAATCAAACCCAGGACAGCTGTGTGCAAGGCAAGTGCCTGGCCCACTGGACTATCTCTCCAGTTCCCACATAACATTTTTAATTAGACATCATTCTGTTCCATAATATAGTAATCTAGAGGAAACAAGTAAGGGGCTTTGTTAATCAGAATTTATTTAAAGCTGATAACAGTTTTTAGAATTCAAAATGCCTAAAAATATAACCTTGAAAAAGTAACTGGAGTAGCTCATTATTTCTATTTTGTGTTTTCTTCCTTAGTGTATAGCCCAGATGTTTGACACTTCTTGAAATTTGAATATAAGCAAAATAATATATCACAGTATACAATTTTCTAGTATTACATTCTAGAATGGGAAAATCTTGTCTATTTTTATATATGAAGGGAAATTACGCTAAAACATTCAGATGTTTAGCAGTTCCATCTAGCAATGGTTACCTGTCAATTCTCTTGTATAGCAGTTTATCCAGTATATTTTAGAAAGGCACAATCGCAAACTATCAGACATATGTGGATATATACATACACATATATTTAAACTGGATAGTGTGATTGTATTTATCTGAGTTACACATTTGCTCTTATAAGATTGATACCTAGAAATCGGTTTGCTTTAAGAATTGAATTTGGGGCTGGAACGATAGCACAGCAGATAGGACGTTTGCCTTGCATGCGGCCGGCCCTGGTTTGATCCCCAGCATCCCATATGGTCCCCTGAGCACCGCCAGGAGTAATTCTGAGTGCAAAGCCAGGAGTAACCCCTGTGAATCGCCAGGTGTGATTCCCCAAAAAAAGAACTGAATTTATAATGAGAAACCACTTTTCCATAATCCCTTAAAAATCTACTTCTGTTTCTAATAAGTGTTAATATTTTCATAATGCCCTCAAGGTATAATGGCCAGAATTCTTTAGCATGGCTGACTAAAAATCCAAATAAACCATCAGTTGAGAGTTGCTTAAAATGATGGTTTCTTTGATTTTTTTCCTCAACTAGTATGATGAGATGAGCATGAATTTTGGAATCATATGAGTTCAAAGCTACTCTTTCACCACATAGATGTTTAAATCTATACACAATTCTCTAGCACTTTTGATCATAAACAAATGAGAATCATATCTGTTTTGAAGGACTATCATGAAGTTCCAAAGAGAAGCAGATGTAAAATGACTATTACTGTCAGTAGATATTTAATAATTTTTTAAATTTTAATTACATGATACTATTCTTAGAAAATCCAAAAGACTACAAAAAGTCCCTACAAACAATAGACTTGTATAGTAAAGTGGAAGTTTACAAAATCAAATTTTTTCTTCCCCAGGTATCTGCCTGAGTGCCTTGTTCAGGTATAGATAGGCAGTAGAGCATTTGTGTGTGCACCTGAACGGAAACAGAGCAGGGCTGGTGGACAGGGTCAGGCAGTCCTATAAGAGGTGTAATTAGTACCTTGGCAGTGAACACTGAAGCATGTATAAACACTTTAACATATATAAAGTTACAGAGTTCAACCCCTGGCACTGCCAATAAAAAAAGAAAGAAAGAAAAGTAATTGTGTGTGAGTTAACCAAGTAAATTTTGTCTTGTGAAATATAATAAAATGATACTATCTTTTGTGAAAACATAACTTTATATGTTATATGCTTCAAAGGACTGCATGTCCCATTTAAAAGTACAATTACGGGGGCAGAACGATAGTACAGCAGGTAGGGCATCACAGCTGACCTGAGTTCAATCCCCATCCCATATGGTCCTTTGAGTGCTACCAGGAGTAACTTCTGAGTGCAGAGCCAGGAGGAACCCCTAAATACTGCTAGATGTCACCATAAAAAGCAAAATAAATAAATAAAAATAGAGTAAATGCATTTTAAAAAAACAATACATTTAGGCCAAATATCTTTTTATGTGTCTGAAATACCTTGCATAAATGCCTTCTTTGCCCCCATTCATTTAGTTATCCATTCAGCAATATTTATTGGTTAACTCTGTACCAAGAATTATGCCTGATACTGGAGGGGAAAGAAAGGTAATTAAAGCATTCAGTTTGCACTGTCAGAGTTATGTCTAGTAGTACAGACAGACATTAAACAAATGTGACAAATTTTGCGTACACGATGACACTTCAAGTTATTCAGGAAGCATAATATTCATGAGAACAGTTGTTTCTAAAACCTACTCAAATATCTGCCAAATATTATTGCATTCCATTTTCAATTGATGTTATCCACTTCTATCATGTATTTAAATGCTTTTCAGGAAGGCAGCTGTGTCTCCTCTGATGAAGTAAAGCTTTCAACATATTATTTAAACCCTTGAAAAAGTGTTTCTCCAGCATAAAAAGAATCCTACTGCAATTATGCAACTCAGTTATATAGTATAAAATATAGATGATGAATCCAATGTTTCTATTTATGAACCACTTAAGGTAAAAATACATTCGGATCCTTGAATGTTAAACAGTAAATCACTGGGTGCCTTTCCCTTTACACTTTTCTTCATGATTGCAAGTTAAGTCAAGAACTAAACACACCTGTGATGATTTGGGTGTTTTCTGGAACTGGTTCTTCCGCTCCTCTCACTTTCCTTCCTTCTTTTTGAACGCTACTTGTTGGAGTTCTTATGGTTAAATATTAGAAGTATTCAAAAACCATATAGTCTTTGGCAACACACAGACTACACCAAGGATGTCATCTTTACGCTAAATAGAATTCTGCTTCTCATGCTGAGGGTTGCAAATAGCCTTCTGCTCCTTCCTTTCTGGGCCTTGGAAGCAAAATGAGCCATGTGTTGCCATGATGATAGGCTGACTCTGGAAAGAAACATGCAAACAAGCCTGTATATTTTTACTGAGCTCTCAATTAGTTTAATTTAGTATCAAAATGTGCTTTTTAGCTGAGATGTCCTAAAACTGAGGCGTACATTGTAGGGCTCTGTAAGTGCAGCCCATAATTATATCTCATTGTGATCTTTGATGGCATTGTCCGGGAGCATTTTCAAAGAAGGCATCTGAGACAGGGAAAGTACTTAACTGTGATATAATTAAAGTGAAATATTTTTATGTAATTTGCATTTCAACTTGTCATTTATGGTGATTAGCTTCAGTAACTTTATGTACTATAGCTAACCACCATTTAGAATTCTAAGAAAATTAGCTTTTACATATTAATAGCCTATGATAATACCTTAAGGGCATAAATTAATGAATTCCGGGCCCAGCATGCTTTATCCACCGTCTGATTGAGTCTTTTCAAAGCTGAACATGAGGAGTTTATCATTTTCCCATCAAATAATCAAAATGGAAGAGGCTTAGGAATATTTACCGACTTTGTAAAGGTATCAAATAAAGTTAGTGTTTTAAGAGAAATTACTTTTAAGATCCAGGTGGTTGATGGTTTTCCTTTTAGAATAAAAATAAGTGGTAGGATTTTCAAGATGAGAGGTAGAAATTACGTAAACAAAGGCTAGAAAACAATAATCAGGATAATCAAGGATCAGAGGCTGTGCCAGGGAGGTTGGGGCGAGGCTGCAGCCCTTGTAATTAATACCACTTCACCAGCAGCTCCTGATTCTGGGCCACTGGATGAACACAGAGCCACATCCTCATCCTTCTCACTTGTGAATATTAAAAGGATAGAAAGAACATTAGGGCCGGGGAGATAACTCAGCTGCCTGGTTCACAGGCACATGTAGAAGGCCTGCGTTGGATCCCCAGCACTGCATAGTCCCCTGTCACCACCAGGAGTGACCTATTGATCACCAAGCCAGGAGTAGCCACTAAGCACTATAGAGTGTGGCCTCCAAGTACATTTTTTAAAAGATAATACAGATTCACCTTATAGCATTTTGAAAACAAGAAGCATGTCTTTGTCAATTGTGGAGATGTTTGTCTCATTACCTGAGTTAAAATTTAACGAGATGTAGTTATGATTAGAATTTATTTCCTTTTAAGTTCTATAACATCATAGCTATTTGTTTTCAAACACTAAACTTTAAAATCTAGTGTTTATTATTCTTCTAAGAATACCTACTAGTGACCCAAAGGCACAGAAAAATAATTCTTAATATCAGTTATGTTTAGGGAAATGCAATCAAATCTTCACTGAGATCGCACCTTAAAAAGACAAGTATTGGCAACAGTGTGGAGAAAATGAACTCTGCTGCACTGTTGGTGACAATGTAAATTGTACAATCTCCGTGGGAAATGGGACGAATGTTCCTTTAAAAGTAAAAAATAGATGGACCACTAAGAGAGCTTAGTGGTCTAAAGTGCATTCTTTGCATGTAGAAGGCCCAGGCTGGATCGCCATCACCACTTTGGCCCGCAAGTACAAGAAAGTCTCTGAGCTCAGAGACAAGGGTAACTCCTTAGCATCAATATCAATTTCTTTTTAAAAATGTTTTTTTAATGAAAATATATGATCCAGCAATACCATACCTAGGTTCGATTCTCAGCACCTCATATGGTCCCCAGAGCCTGCCAGGAGTGATCCGCATCAGAAGACACAAACATCCCTCCTTGCTTAAAAAAAAATTAGGTTGGCCAACAAGCAAAGTAGGCAACCTACTTGCCCTATCAATTTTACTCCCAGGTTCACCAGATTTTAAGGAGCAGAGGAAAGAAACCAGCTCTGAGACACTAAGAAATGGCCAGAGATCTGAGAAAGCTAGAGTGTAGTATTAAAGAAAGCAAGGCAAAGAAAATTTTGAGTGAAATGCCCAGAAATATGAAAGCCTGCAGTGAATTTCATTGAAAGACAAGGTAACATCAAGACTTAGGTTGGTTATAAGAAAAATGGGCGAAAGTGGTTTTAGTGGCTGGAAGTATAGCAGCCAAGTGAATTGTAAATAGTGTAAAGTGTAAACTGAAGGTATCCTCTTCAATTGAAGGTAGAAAGAAATAGAAAGCATTGGGTCAATAAAATTACCTTTTTTATAAAATAAAGAAGAGTTTAACTGTTTGAAAAGCTTTTAGAGGTAGCCTTTAGATACAGAAAAATTGAAGATACACCAAAAAAATAATCTTAGATAAAGGTTAGCTTGAGCTTTTTCTGTGTGACAGTGATGATGGAAAATTCAGACCATTGCTTGGATTTATATCCCACTACTTGAGAAACACGAATCGAAGACATTTGATTTCTATGCAATATGGGGGCTATAAATTACCACAAATTACATAATAATTTGACTAGGTTTGACATCTGGAATGTGACATCTGGGATGAAACGGGGTGACTAGCTGATGAAAAGACAGTTTTAATTAATTGACACCATCAGGTAAAAGATGAATGGATCATTACTGTGTGTTTATGTTATGTATTTATTTACATAATACAAGTGATCTCATTAGTGAAGCAGAGTATAGAATATGTGTCTAAAATTATGATTGGGTTATTTCACTGAAAGTCTTGCCCTGATTAGTGTTTGTATCCCAAAATATGCATCATTCTAATATCATTGCATCTATTTAGTGACAAAACATTAATTCTTATTTATTTTATTTACTATGTTACATGAGAGCTTTAGAGTTCAGTTTATTTCCCTTTTTATTATTTTTTTTTCTTTTTGAGTCACACCCAGCAATGCTCAGGGTTTACTCCTGGCTCTGCACTCAGGAATTACCCCTGGAGGTGCTCAGGGGACCATATGGGATGCTGGGAATCGAACCCGGGTTGCCCGAGTGCAAGGCAAATGCCCTACACGCTGTGCTATGGCTCCAGCCCCTATTTCCCTTTTTAATATTCTGAACAATTCAGCTTTAGTTACTCTCATTAATATATGTATCCATTTATATATCTTAAGAGTTGTATTTCAAGGATAACATTTTATATCTTAAGTTCTGTTGCTAAAACAATTATTTGTACACAGAGAAACAGATGTTGTAAGATATAAACAGGCAACTTTTGGGTTGAGTGTTAGCAAAGCTAGATTGTAAAACTTGATATTGGGGGGGCCGGAGCGATAGCACAGCGGGTAGGGCGTTTGCCTTGCACGCGGCCGACCCGGGTTCGATCCCCGGCATCCCATATGGTCCCCCAAGCACCGCCAGGAGTAATTCCTGAGTGCAAAGCCAGGAGTAACCCCTGAGCATCGCTGGGTGTGACCCAAAAAGCAAAACAAAAACAAAAACAAAACTTGATATTGGAATACTTGTATTTAAATTTGATATTTATCAGATTAAATTAAATACTCTGAAAGGTATTGTACTGAGATAATAACAGTGGGCATATGAGGCAAGTGGGATATTTCAGATATGAAGGCACTTGTCTTGCACATGCCTGACCATGGTTCTATTCCCAGCATCATATATGGTCCCTGACACCTCCAGGATTTATCTCAGATGACAGAAGTAAGCCCTGAGCCAAAGTAAGCCCTGAGCACCACAGCTCTGGCCCCCATGCACACTGTATTACTGTCATCCTGTTGCTCATTGGTTTGCTCGAGCGGGCACCAGTAACGTCTCCATTGTGAGACTTGTTGTTACTGTTTTTGGCAAATCGAATACGTCATGGTAACTTGCAGGCCGTGCAGGCGAGATACTCTCAGTAGCTTCCCCCAAGCACACAGTGGCAAAAAATAATAGCAGGTGTTTGGCAATTGTGCCACATACACAGTAACCTAATAATCCATACCTGCCTCGCATGCACAATCTAAATAAAACTAATTCCAAAATATGATCAAAATTAGAACCCAGAAACTAGAGATTTGGATGTGGAAAGTAAAATAAAAATGACCATATATAGTGTCAGAGAAATTCAAAGATTAAGGTGTTTTCCTTCATGCAGCTAACCTCAGTTGGATGCCCAAAACTGAATATGATCCTTCAGGCACCACAAATATAAGCCCTGAGCAGAGTCAGTAATCCCTGTGAACTTCTGGAGGGGCACACTCCTCACATCTCCAAATCAAAAAATAACACTACAGCCAGAAATTAAGCTCCTAACCTCAGACTCACATTAATTTCAAAATAAGTTTATTAGAGACAGAAGAGCAGATGGCTGTGAAAGAGAGTAGGTATTTATGATGATGTAAATGAATGAACTCAATATACTATCAGGAAATACTAACTTTTTTGAGACATTAAGTAACTAAAACTCCTTAAATCATACAGCAGTGCTAAAATAGTGGAAGGTCATTAATGAGTCCACTGAAGTCATAAGAGTAGAGAAAAAAATGAATTTTGTGTAGAATATATTAGTTGTTTGAACTAATTTTTTTGCAAATATTTTTACCATAAATTTTAATATTGGTACCTGTTTAAGCTCTTGCCTTTCAAGCAACTGATCTCTGTTCAATTCTTGGCACCATATATTTTTCCCCAAGCATAACCAGTAGTGATTACTGAGCATAGAGCCAGGATTAAAGATGTGGCCCCCAAACCACAAAAATTCAAATAAAATATAACTCATATTGAAGAAAGTATTCTGTAAAAGGTTTTGTAAATACTCCATATGCATGCATTACCAAAATACATGAGTAATTTCAATACACTGAAAGCCAAATTATATATGTGTTCTAATGCTCGGGAGTATTTTTAGCAATGCAAATTAAGAGTTATTGGACAAGACTAACATAGTAACAAATTGCCAAATAACTCCAGGTCATATGCTGCAGGTGTAGCATCTACATACTTGCATTGCTTACTGTCAGGAAGGTTTCCAGGGTCTACTCAGATCATCTAAGTTTTGTTCTTGGGTCACTGTCACTGTTATCCCGTTGCTCATCGATTTGTTCAAATGGGCACCAGTAACATCTCTCATTGTGAGACATATTGTTACTGTTTTTGGCATATCCAATACACCACGGATAGCTTGCCAGGCTCTGCCGTGCGAGCGCCATACTTTCGGTAGCTTGCCTTGGCAAGCAATAGAAATAAAATAATAGGTTCTGCTTTGATAAAATTTATTTGTAAAGTCTTCTAAAAACCCATGCAGATAACAGGTACCTGTAGAATCTGAATACCTCCATTACTGATTTTAGATCAACTAAGCTATTCTACCCTTTAAAGCTTTTATTCTGATTAAATAATAGAACAATTTACATTATTTATGTATAGAAATCATTGAGTTAATATCTGCAACTGTTTTATGCGTTGTCTGAGGATATAACATTATTACTTTATCTTTGAATATTCTATATTCATAGTTAATAAACAAAGATTAAGTAACAGTCTGGGTCACTTGGCTAATAAGTTAAAGTAAGTCATGATGATTTGAATTTATTTAAAAATTTAACACTCTTCCTTCTGATTCTTAATGTGAATTTTATATTCATCATGTCAGTTTGAATACTTTGATCCCTTAGTTGAACAATAGGTTTTCCAGAACATGTAGATTGGAGCATGACATCTAAAACATACATTCATTTTTTGTTGTTATCATCTTCTATTAGGCTCTATCCTCAGTTCCAAAAAGCACAATGAACAGGATAAAAGAAATGCCTCTGGGTTTTTAATTTATCTTATTTAATTATATGGTATAATTTCCCAAACCTCAATATTATGGAATATAGACATAAATGTTATTAGGATAATTAATTTTTCAAGATCCAATTACTGCTTTAATTACTACTGCTTTAAGAAAATAAAATCTAATTTTATCACAATAAACTATTTCTAAGCTAAATACCTCAGGAATTATGCAATACTCTAGGCTTCTTAATGATATGAGTGATTAAAATTAGTAACTAAAATGAAAAAAATCAACATTTTATTTTCTTGAACTATATAAGCAACAGAGAAATAGGAATATACCATATGTGAAAACTGTAAGAACTTGGAATTCAACCAATCTTGCTTTACTGAATAAGCAGGAGAGAAGTATTCCCTAAAACAGGTCTGTGTCCTTTAAAAGAAGATTTGACAAGAACTACCCAATTTTGAAGTAGAAATCAGTCATATCCAAAAGGTCTGGGCAAGTTTTTTATTTTCTCTTTGTGAATTTGCCTTGCAACAAACGGGGGCATGAGTAAAGAAACAGAAAGTGAGCTCTCTGTCTATTTACCTCACTTTGACTCATCTTCATTTGGGAGAACTTGGCACTATTGAGCTTGGGAATTATGGCTTCATGGCTTCCTGGAAGCTCAGCTGCTGGCTGCAGCTCTGCTCCCGGTCTACAGTACTTCAGTACTACAGTACTAGTACTACAGTACTAGTCACTTTCATACATCTTTTTTTCTCTTCAAATATAACTCAAGAGGTCACTAAGTTTGAGATTAAAAAATAAAATAAAATTTCCACGACAGAGTATCATGCTAAGTGAAATGAGTCAGAAAGAGAGAGACAGACATAGAAAGATTGCACTCATCTGTGGAATATAGAATAATAGACTAGGAGTCTAATACCCAAGAATAGTAGAAATAAGTACTAGGAGGTTGTCTCCATGGCTTGGAGGCTGATCTCTCATTCTGGGCAACTCAGAGAAGGGAGCACCAAGTAAAATGTGGTCGGAGGTCATGCGGGGGAGGAGTGACGCGAGCCGAATGTAGACTAGAGACTGAACACAATGGCCGCTCAACACCTTTATTACAAACCACAACACCTAATCAGAGAGAGAGAACTAAAGGGAATACCCTGCCATAGTGGCAGTTTGGGGTGGGGGGAGACGGGACTGGGGAGGGTGGGAGGGACCCTGGGTTTACTGGTGGTGGAGAATGGGCACTGGTGAAGGGATGGGTTATCGAACTCTGTATGGGGGAAACATGAGCACAAAAATGTATAATTCTGTAACTGTACCCCCACGTTGATTTACTAATTAAAAATAAACTATTAAAAAATTTTAAAAAAATAAAAAAAAATTTCCACGACAGAAAAAACAGTATGTAACAGTTCACACTGCATATGTGTCTGAATTCAAAATAGAAAAGATATGCATGTCACCTAGGACGGATGGAACCAAGGCAATTTAAATACTACTCTCATACACAGAAATTTTGAAAGTATAAAATTATATTCTTTGCATGAGAAAAAAAAGCAGAGAAAAATTCAGAATTGTCACACTTAACTGTCAAGCATTAATTCATTACTGCATTATGCAATATTTCATATTACTTCATTTTAGTTAAATTTCTCATTAATTGAAATTGGCTTATTGAGAAAGAAAGTAGGTAGCTCTTTGCTATCTCACTCAATGCAGGAATACAAGCTCAAGAATTCATTAATTTTTTATACAATTAATTGCACGCTTCATTGTTACTCTTGTCTTATATTCTTTTTTTTTTGTGGTTGTGGTTTTTATTTGGGGGCCACACCAGTGATGCTCAGAGATTATTCCTGGCTCTGTGCTCAGTGTCACCTGACAGGCCTGATGGAAGATATGAGTGTTGAGAATCAAACCTCAGTTGGCCGCATGCAAGGCAAAAGCCCCATGTGCTGTCCTTTTGCTCCAGCCCCACTATGTCTCTAACATACCAGTGATTCATATCTTCCTTTTGATTGCATAGATTGGAAGTGTGCAGTTCAGACATTTCAGAGTGTGCTAATATTTTGTGTGTGTGTGTTTGTTTTTCAGTCTGTTCCCAGTATTCCAGAGGAGTATTTGCCATTTTTGGACTCTATGATAAGAGGTCAGTACATACCTTGACCTCATTCTGCAGCGCCTTACACATCTCCCTCATCACACCGAGTTTTCCCACTGAGGGGGAGAGCCAGTTTGTGCTGCAGCTGAGACCATCCTTACGAGGAGCACTCTTGAGTCTGCTTGATCACTATGAATGGAACTGTTTTGTCTTCTTGTATGACACAGACAGGGGTAAGTGATCATTACACGTCTTCATAAGTGAATCTCTTAAATTTTAATCTGAGTGTTGCAAACACTTGCAACAAATTGTATCACTTGTGTGGTTTAGAAAAATATTTTGTCTCTTAATATGACCAACATGAAAACAAAGTCAGTGCATATTACCAGTATTTTTACCTTGACTGGGAGAAGTGTTCTCTCATTCACAAGGCTAAGTGGGCAAACTATGATTTTCACAGAAATCAAGGTAGATAAATCTTTACATTTTTATGTGACTATATATCTGGTACAATCATAAAATAAAATAACTATATATTTTATGTGAGGTGCAAGCAATTTAATATTTTTGGAACATCTTAAGATAGTAGCAAGATGAGCCATAACAATGAGTTTGAAATGCAAATCTTTAAATGAGTAATTGAAGGCTCATGACCTGGCAATAGAGATCTAAGAGCAGGATTTCTGCTTGCTCACAACTTTTCACTTTACCCTTACCTCTTGGATACAAAGCTGAATGATGATATCCTGTGACCCAGGTATTGAAGAAAAAGAAGGTTCATGAGAAGCATTATTGACAAGCCTCAGAGTTTTGTACAATGTTTGATATCATTTGGCTTTTCAGTTGGAAATGCAACTTACGTAGTTCCTGTATTTTTTTAATTTCATCTTTTATTTACTACTAAAATCATAGACACATGTTATATTTCGAAATAAACATCAAAGACCACTTGTAAGAAATTTTAATTCAGTCCTTTTTTCTTAAAAGTTGTGAGAAGACAGCGAGAATGTAATTGTTTGACAGTTGAGGCAAGTGATTCTCTAGAATTTCTTGATCCTCTGTCTTAGTTGCTTAAGATTAGTAGCCCACTAACTTCAAATTAAACACCTTTATCTCAAGCAGTAACTGCATTGCATAAATGAAAATTAGTATGTGAGGAAAATGGTCACATCTTGATGTTCCCTGCCGCTGTGCTGTGATGGCTCCACTTCCCAGTATGCTGAGTCTTAATCACATACTTGCAAAGGACAAGAATAATTTCTCCCTTTGAATTTATTGTTCTCATTTTGTTTGCTTAGGAAGACCAAAATACAAATCATTTCCTCTGTAATACTGTGCTTAAAAGGATGCACCACTCTCAACAATGAAACAATAAACCTCAGTTATGAATATAGGAAAAACTTCCATCAAACAGAGTTGTTTAAGTCATATGTATTTTTACAACATGAAGAAAAACAAAAGGGCACACACAGCAATATTAAAAGTTAGAATTTGTTTTTTGGTAATTTACTGACTGTGTTCAGATCTTGCTTCTGACTCTGAGTTTAGGGATCATGCTTGACAGGACTCAGTAGACCATATGTAGTGCCTGGGATTATATTTGGGTAAGCTATGTATGAGGCAAGCATCCAATCCTTTGTATTATCTCTCCAGCCCCTAAATCAGAATGTCCTAAAAGTAATGCACAAAATCAAATGTGAATAAAAAAGGTAGGATATACTTACAAAATATGGACATTTCGGTGCTTCTCTGTAATGCTCTTCTCTGAGTGTTTATCTAAACGTAGGCCTCTGGGATGTAACTACTTAATATGACCTTGAATTTATTCACTAACTGATGAAAACACAACTTTTTGATACATCATAAATCTTTAATTTGGAATAAGATACTTCAGTGATCTGCTAAATTATTTCTGCAATCTTGGTTTCTATACTGATAATATTCTTTCTTAATATACAAGAGCTTTATTTTGTAACATCTCAAAATAGTGTTTTTATGTTGAATTGCAGTCAATAAAAGGAATGATGCTTCATTTCTTCTGATGTAAAACTTGAAAACTGTTATCTAACCCCACATTCTTATTTATTATAACTATGGGAAACTGCCTATATTTTTGTCAACATCTACATAATAGAAAAGAAGGAAGAGGGTAGAGGAGAAAGGAGCATATTAAGTTTCATTCTTTTATGCATACTAAAATTATCTTCAAGACTTTTTATATTTTTTATTTTGCATATTCTAAATGAAGGAATGTGAAAAATAGGTGGTGTCACTGTTCTCTTTAAAAGAAGGTTACCTAGTGAGTCCATTCATCTGACTGACTCTCAAAGAAGAAAACATACTCTTTTATTTTTTCATTCACTTCATCTATTTCACGCTCAATGTATACTGATCAGTTTCGGTGTATAAGGAACGCTGATGAGTACTAAGAATCTAATGAGTGAATGAGACACTTGTGAAAATAAATGACTTCCAACTAAGCCTTCTTTGGGAACTAGTACAAAACACTCTACTTCATAAGCAGAAATTTGCTTTTGGTACTTGGCTTGATGTTCTTACAGGTTTAATTAGGACTATTTTACAGTAGTTACATTGCCCTTTTGATATAAGCAGTGATATTACATCCTTTAAATACACCCTCTGTTAAGCTTTTGACTTGATAAATGAAGGAATTTCACTCTTAACCCAAGCTGTTGAAGAGAAACTTGTGTGATGATGGAACTGTTCGGGAATCTGAGTTCCCAGATATCACAGTCACTGGCCACCTGGGACTAATAAATTCTACAAATGTGGCTTATGACTGAGAAAGTGGATTTTTAATTTTGTTTCATTTTTATTAACAGTGTTGATAATCACAATTGCCTAGTGGTTATTGTATTATATAATAAAACATATCTAACCACTGAACCCAGTTAAAAGAATTTCAAGGTTGGGGAAGTAATACAGCAGATAAGGTATTTGTCTTTGCATGAGGCTGACCTGGGTTCCCAGGCATCATATGTGGTCCCCAGCCCTATAAGTGGTGATCTCTGAGCACAGAGTCAGGAGTTAAGCCCTGAGCACATTTGGGTATGGCCTGAACCACACCCCCTTTAAAAATTACTGTATTTCACTCTGAATTTCCAAATTGTTGCTAAAAGATCTCAGAAATCACCCTGAGTATAGTCCTTTTAAGAACAATTTTCACATTGCATGTAATATATATGCTTACTTATCTTTTCTTTCTTCAGAAATGTAAGCCATTCTTCAGTAATGATAACATCTCATTATAATGTATATGAATATTTTGTGTCTCACATATTAATGCCTGTAGGCATATTGTAAATCTAAAATAAATTAATGAATTAAAGCCCTTGACAATAGGTATCAAGCCATTTTAGAACTCCAGTAAATAATCATGTAATTAATTTTTGTAATGAATTTTAAATACTACATTTTATTTTTTATTTGGGGGGGCCTTCCCCAAATAGTGCTCAGGAGAGCTCCAGGGGCTTCTCTCAATGATACTTGCTCTAGCTGTTCAGGCTGACAGTTCAGTGACTGGGCCTAGTGATGTAGCAATCTCAGAATCCAGTGGTGTTGGGAGGTCTCCGGAAACGCCCAGGGAAGCCATGTGTTGCCTGGGCTTGAACTCTTGACCTGACACCAGCCCCATGAGAGATGAGCCTTAGCCCAGGGATCCATATTTCAATGTATCAAATAGTTCCCAGAAGCAGTCAAAATTGAAAACTCACCTGTAGGGATATTACATTAATGTGATTTTCTTGTCATTAAAAAAATAAGAAGCAGACATAAATTTAGCACTATTGATTTAGGCTTGAGGGCTGGAGCAATAGCACAGCGGTTGGGCGTTCACCTTTCACGCGGCCGACCCAAGTTACCGAGAGTATCGAGCCCCCGAGGCAGAGCCTGGCAAGCTACCCATGTGTATTGGATATGCCAAAAACAGTAACAATAAGTCTCTCAATGAGAGATGTTACTGGTGCCCGTTCAAACAAATCGATGAGCAACAGGATGACAATGACAGTGATTTGGGCTTAATTAAAGTAAATACTTGGAAATTTTTCAAACAAATTGCATTTTTGCTAAAGTAAACCTTGAAAAATATTAAATCTCACTGTATTTTTTCTTGATTGAAAAAAGATTAATTCATGTAAGTAGTAGCTTTTTTCCATTTGATATTGATATCTTCAACAAAACATACCATTTATGTGTCTTTTAAACAGAATTTTAAATATGTTATGACATCTTTGGTCATTTCTGTAGCACTGTCATCCCATTGTCCATCCATTTGCTCAAGCGGGCACCAGTAACATCTCCATTGTGAGACTTCTTGTTACTGTTTTTGGCATATCGAATACACCACAGATAGCTTGCTGGGCTCTCTGAAAAGGACGGAGGAATCTAACCCAGGTCAGGTCGGCCATGTGCAAGGCAAATGCCTTACCCGCTATGCTATTGCTCCAGTCTGTGGTCATTTCTAATACTACTTATTACAAAGTTTCATTTGTGGTTTTTTTTGTTTTTTTTTTTTTGTTTTGGTTTTTGGGTCATACCTGGCAAGGCTCAGGAGTTACTCCTGTCTCTGTACTCAGGAATTACTCCTGGCAGTGCTTGGGGGAACATATAGGATGCCGGGAATTGAACTCAGCTCAGCCACATGCAAGGCAGACATCCTACCCGCTGTACTATTGCTCCAGCACCAAAGTTTATTTATTATTATGTAAAAGTTAAGGAAATATAAAGCTAACATTTCAAAATTTTTTAACCTTACCCTCCTCCATTCCTTGCTCAAAGCCTCACACATTTTTCTAATGCTTAATGTCAGCATTTTTCAGTTATTAAGATAGCCAGGCATTTTTATGTCCCATCCAGAGAAAGCATGGCTGACATAAACTATAATTTATTTAATCCTTGTTCTGTTCTTACATTTTGTTCAGATTAATTCTTTCCATGCTAATATTGTTATTTCATGATTGCTAAATACCTTGCACCCAATACCTTTGTACATATCCTATAAATTGTTCCAAAGAGCAATATTTGGCAAAGCATAAAGTAGAAAACTTTCCTTTGACTTATTTTGGCTCTCTTCCTTTGGTCTGTTTTTTACTTTTTAGCACTTTTTTTTTACAAAAATATATTCTCCACATTGCATAACATATTTTGAGAAACCTAGGAAACAGTGCTGTGGATGGCAGAATATGTATGTGCTGAAGCCATGCGGGAAATGATAAGGGGACGAAAAGAGGAGTTTGTGTGGGGAGAAAAGGGAGCTTGCAATTTTTTTTCTGCTTTTGGTTTCTATTAAGTTTCATTTTTAACTGCCTTAAATCATTTTGGGAAAAAAAAAGTCTAAACAGAAAGGAGCAAATGAAGAGAAAGGGGCTTGAAATACCTTTATGTGCTCTCTCCTTTACCCCCACATATATATATATGTCCCTGAATAGCCCTGCATAGTTATCGCCTGTGTAATAAATATTCTTATATAACTGGTCCTCAACTCCAGTTCTTTCCTTCTTCGTGTTTTCTCATCTTGTTCCATTCAATTGCTCTTTCCCTCCCTCCGTCTTCTCAGAGCCTGGAATAAACAGGCATCGTGACTCTAGGGGTTCTAGAATTCATCTCATCTCTTACCTCTAAACTCAAGTCCATCGGCAATAGAGGAGGAAGATAAACTAGATGGTGACATTAGTGAATATGGAACAATGGCTTCATTCTCATCCAGGTAGAGTTACAGATCCCTGCTCTTGTAGATATGCTCTTTACTCAGGAACTTCTACAGGATTCTCTTAACTGTCGGTAGCACCACACCAAGGAAAGAGAAGCACTCAGCAGGAGGGGTGCACATCACAAGCACCACTGCTTTCCTCCTTCTCCACACCTCCAGCTCCTAACTACCGCCCATGATAATACTCCATACTGCTTAACTTGCTTCGGGCACATTTTTCTTATTAAGAAGGAAATTAGACACGCTCAGGCAAAAAATTAATTGACATATACATTTAGGAAAAGTAAAATGCAGACCTGGCATTATCCAATGTACAAATGAATAATTTACCTTTAATTCCTCATAGTTAGGTCCCTTTTTGTCCCAATTTATTTCCTAATCCTGTTAAGGGTGTTTAGGACCTTCACCAAGACAGAGAGGAGAATTCCCCTCTGCAAGCTTCCATGAAGGCCCTCAAATAATTATCTGCTTTTATCAGGATGAGGCTTTATAGTTTATCTAAATATGTTTGTGCGCTAACTTTTGTTACATTTATGGCCAGACTGCTAAAAGCAAACGTTTAATCCACTCTACCTGAAGAGATCATCACTTAACTGTATCTTTTGATCCTGTGTCATTGCCTCCCTCCCGAACCAGGCCAGCTCCAGAGCAAAGGAAAATACAGATATGAAAACAGCAATCATGCTTCCTATGGAGAGTCTAGCTTGTAACTGAAGGAGAAAGTTACTGCTGGCTGTGGGCACTGTGAACTAGGAAGGAAAGCAGTGGGGAAATGAGGTGACATTATCGAGAGAAGCACGAAAAGGTGTTTTTATAAGGAGGTGAGGTATCAGATCTCCTTTCCCTAGTGAGAGAAGGCAAAGTAACACACCCCATCTAGTTACACAATAAAGGATTTGCTGGTGCATGTTGGAAGTCATAGCCTGAAAGGGTGCTGAAATCTACTAAGGCAGATGAATGACAATAAGATGGCCAAACAGGGACTGGACCAAGAAGCGTGCTGTAATGTTACAGGGGTAGCAAAGAAAGAAGAGAAAAGAACAAGGGGGAAAAAAAAAACAGCAAAACACTAGTGTGTTAACAAAATGAAGTTTGGGAGGCAAAAATACAGAAGCTAAGAGCTGCTTGGGGGCTTCCAGCAGCCATCCAGACATTCATTTTAGAGGTTGTATGAGCCTAGGGGATGACAGGGAAAATGGCATGCTGCCTGCATGAATATTTGTGCTGGGTCACTCTCCTGTCCCAGAAGCAGCAGCATGCACTGTCCCCTGCTGACAGATAATCAGGCTGCATGTATCTCCTTTTCCAAACCCTCCCTACATTCAGCTTTCAGTCTCAAACAAAGGGAAGAGCAAATTTGGATGAGAACTTTGGAAACGGTACTCACGAAAACACTGATTTTCCCGAAACCTTCCCAAATTCAAACTTGAACAAACAAGTTCCTCATTAAGTGTGTGGATCTCCAGCTGAATTCTGGTTCCTCCCCCAGGGAGGATTTTTAATTCTTTTTGAAATATTCATGTTGTTTGAAACTGTTTTACTGTGATTGAGCCCTGAGCATATGTTAAACCTGTCAATTGAGTTATTCAGCCATGTCTGAAGACCAAGGGGGAGAAATATGTTCCTTAAGAATCGTTAAATTAGTGGAATATAGGTACAGTGCTTTAGAAAATGTCTTATCCAAAAGGGACAAACTGTATGGAATAGTTTCTCACTGGTCCCATCTTTTCAGTTACCCATCCCTTTCTGAAATAGTGGATATAAAAATAATGATTTCCTGACAACTTGTGAATTTTTAGAATAGAATCATAGAATACCCCCCAACAATGATCAAAACAACAATAAATAATTAATCGATGAAAATGTGGCTTCTCTGAAGAGCTAGGGATGAAATCTTTAGGGCTCTCATTGAATACATGACCTGAAGATAAGTTAATGTCTTCTCAATGAAATTTTCTTTCTCTCAGAAAAATGGAACAAATATCTATGTGATTAAAAATGCATAATTAAGGTGGAGATTCTATAATGCAAAACTTATATCAGAGATAAGAGTTACTCAAGTTGTGTGACTTATAATCAATTTAGCATGTTGTAAAATCATTCCCAGAAGAAATAGGAAAGTAAGTGGTCCAAACAAGAGCTAGAAGTGCAAACCACAGAGGTGAGAAGTTGAGGGACTTTTGCAAATGAGGAGCTGTCTGATTTTATTTAAACTTGTGCTATATGGACTTTTCAGGAATGTGGAGTGAGGGCAGAGGTTGGTATTATAGTTGTAATGACCACATAGCACTAAGATTTTTGCCAGGGTGATGCACTGGCGCTTTGTCATTGTGTATATCCTTAAGGTGCTTTGTAAAATCCTAAAAAAAAACCTAGAATGTAACTTGAATCACCAGAATGGAAAAATCTGCAAAGTGATGGGAGAGACCTAAAGGTTTATTATTATCTAAAAACAGTATTCCTTATCATAGGAAAGATACCTGATTAGTATTTCCCAAAGTTTGTTTCAGGGTTGATGTGTCTGTTTTAATAGATACCCAATTATGATCATAACAGACAGGGAAACAGTTCAGCACCATAAACTCAATGGCTGATAATCTTTATTTTGAAGAGCATATTGTTTTCTGGCCTTCTTACATCTTTGCTTGCCTAAATCTGCCAAAATTGTCCCACGTCATAGATTATTTTTATTATATTTACTATATCTTAGTTCATTGAGAGTTACTTAGTTCTTTTCCTATGAATCTTATAAAAGAATATGAGACGCATACATTTCTATCAATTCTAACTGAGGGAATATTTAAACCATGACTCATTTTAAAAATTTGTCCACTTGTAAGAATCTTAAAATATTTCCAAACACAACATTAAAAGGCCAATTCAAAAATAGACATTCGAATATAAAATTAAGTTAGCTTTTTGTCAGTGATATAACCTAAACTCTTTTTATCTTATTTATAAACCTTACTCTTTTTTATCTTATTTATATATAATTTATTAAACTATGGTACCCACAGATTCCCTCCGTAATACTGAAGTGAAGATAGTTTAATGTCTTTCACAGTAATGATATAATGCTTTTTTTGGTGGGGGGAGGGCCAATTTGTGCCGGGCCTGGTGACACTCCAGGAGATAGTCCTGACTCAGCTCAAAGCTCTCTCCTGGTAGTGCTGGGAGGACCATATGCAGTACTGGGGATCCAACCAAGATCAGCTGCATACAAGGCTGGTGCCTTAACCCCTCACTTATCTCTCCAGCTCAAAATAATAGTTCCTCATTTTGAATATATTGAATATTAAATATGTAATTAATATAGAGAGTATACACCTTTCTCTTTTAAAAATTATATTTCACATACAATGTTACCCTAAAATCTTAGATCTGACCAAAATCTCTAATGTAAGATATCAAATTTGGGACAAATTGCTTGCCTTTATGTATGAGGAATACCTAATGGAAGAAGAAGAGGGCTATTTCTCACATCATCTAAGTACTTGAACATTTTTACTGTGTGTATACGTAGTTGAAGTAAAACTTTACATTGCACTCATCCATCTCATCATAATTAATATTTATCTTGTTGTATGATGCATTCAATTTTAATTAAGCACTAGAGGATGGACTTTGGAAATCAACCATGGAATGTATGTAATGTAGCAAAGCACTTTCAACTCTTATAATGAATTTAGACATTTTTAAAAATCCCAATTGGAACTATGTGTATGAGTTTATTTTGTTTGACAGCCTACCTATGTAACAATTTAAATAAATAGCTCACCCAAGGCAGAAGCACCATCTTCTCAAAGCAGGATTGTACTAAGCTGAATGCAGGGTTTTTTCGCTAGTCTGATTCTTTTCTGCTTCTCTCCTTACCATAACCTTTATATTATCAACACAATAGCTGAAGGAGACCTTGTGAAACTGGCAGATCACATCCCTCTGCCCCAAATTGTCCAGTAGCCTAAGCTCACTACGTAAAATCTAAGTCTTTGCGATGACAAGTCAGACACCTTTTGTCCTCGGCACCCCTGTACGGGCTTTGTGCTTAGCGGGACACTTTATCTGCCTTTGTAACAAGACTTCACTGCCTGTTTTTCCAGACCCTACCCCCTGTTACAGCCTCAATGAACTCTGCTCTGACCATATCCCTGTCCACCCCAGAGTTCCTCATCCTTCTTTCCTGCTTCATTTGTCTTGGAGGCACATTTACCCCGGTGCATGCTCTTCGTTTCACCTCCTGAACAGAGACTGCAACACAGAAGGCATTATCAGTCTGTTTATTCTCTGCTGGATTCTCGGGGCCTGGCCCAAAAAAGGTGCATGGCACATGTGTATCAAATGAAATTTCATAAAATTAACCATAAATGGCAAGAATGGTGATTAAAGCAATAAAGAGTTGTAACGTGTGCAATTATTATCATAGGGGAGGGTGGTCTGGATTTCCTGTCGGCCCAGGAATGAGTGACAGAATTACTTAGTATATAGGACATGCAGAGGATTCGTGGGGTATCTGACAATCTGTCACTTCAGTTGTTTATACTTGAACAGGGAATTTTTTTATCCTAGCACTTAGCAGTTGGTGAATATATAAATAAGAAGTGGTAAAGTATATTCTTAAAACATTCTAGAAGAGGGGTAAAAAACTCTAACATGTTTTATCCAAAATTAACCAGGGTTATAGATAAATCCAATGTATCTTTTGGTAACCCTTATACTTTTAAAAAACTAATATAAAGTGCATATGTCCCCCCAAATGCAAATGGAGAAAAAAAACTGTAGGCAAAGGAAAAGACTTGTTATAGATTTTTTTTAATTGCCTTCAATGGTTTCTGAGATTCTTCAAGACTTTATGACCTGAGAATAATAGCAATCACTCACATAATGCTTATCCTGCCCAGAATTGGCTCCAAAAGCCTTATAGGTATAAAGACATTTCGTCTTCATAGCATTCTGAAGTAGTTGGTACTAACATTTCCATTTTGCAGATGAGGATATTATAGACTAGTAAGGATAAATAACACATTCAAGATTAGGCAGCAAGTGATGCAAAACAGGCTTCAAATCTGGACAGTGACCTCAGAGTTCGTCCTCTTCGTTGCCACTACACCATGCTGTCAGCGAGGGCCTCCAACTGTCATTGGAGTCACAGATAGTTGAGGAGGAGGGCAAGGGAAGCAAGTTCGAGACATTTAATCTATAACACTCTGCAACATCGTGCAGCTCCATGAGTCTTGAGCTCAAACCGACAACCAGTCACAGATACAAATATTTCTGCTTTAGATTTTTGGTTCATCGTGGACATCTGAGTCTGGCAGCTGCTTATATGATCTTTTGTGTGGCCACAGGTGTTGTCTGTGCTACTGGAGCACATAATTGAGGGTGACAAGGCACGCTTAGTGGAGACTGCCAGCCCCAGGAGGTATTGCCAAGTTTCATACTGAAAGTCAAACATACGCATGTGCCAGTTTTCTCCTAAATGCATTTTTATTGAAGAAAAAACAAAGTTGTCCTCTTTAAAAACATCATCTGCAGATGGGGAAAGGATGATGTTGGTATAAAAATAGTGACATTAGCAGGCTCAAAAATGAAATTTTTGTCTTAAATCTGGAGATGAAAGAACTTTAAAATTGGTGATGTCACACAGTGACATTAGTAATGACCACTTGAATACCAAATAACAATCAGAATCTACATACTTCACCCTTTAAAAGTTACTTAAGTTTGCCTGTTTAAAAACAACGTAAATTAGAGAATAAATTGCATCTAGCTTCTTTTCATTATTTTGCTTGTCTTGCTTGGGGGCCACACTAAGCATTGCTTCAGAGCTACTCTCGGGCATGGTGCTTTAGGGTTGCTTCCATTGGTGGTGCTTAGGGGACTGTGTGGTGCAGGAGACTGAACCCATACCTCCCACATGCAAAGAATGTGTTCAGCCCACTGAGATAACTAGCTGGCCCTCAGTGTCTTTTTTTTATTATTATTTTTTTATTTTTGGGTCACACCTGGCGATGCACAGGGGTTACTCCTGGCTCTGCACTCAGGAATTACCCCTGGCCGTGCTCAAGGGACCATATGGGATGCTGGGATTTGAACCCCGGCCGGCCGCATGCAAGGCAAACGCCCTACCCGCTGTGCTATCTCTCCAGCCCTTTTTTTTTTTTTTTTGCTTTTTGGGTCACACCCAGCAATGCACAGGAATTACCCCTGGCAGTGCTTGGGGGACCATATGGGATGCCGGGGATCGAACCTGGGTTGGCCGCGTGCCAGGCAAATGCCCTACCCGCTGTGCTATCGCTCCGGCCCCCCTCAGTGTCTTTTTTAATAAAAAAAATAGTGTAGGGGCTGGAGCGATAGCACAGCGGGTAAGGCGTTTGCCTGGCACGCGGCCGACCCAGGTTCGATCCCCGGCATCCCATATGGTCCCCCAAGCACTGCCAGGAGTAATTCCTGAGCGCAGAGCCAGGAGTAACCCCTGAGCATCGCTGGGTGTGACCCAAAAAGCAAAAAAAAAAATAGTGTACCTGATTTGTATCTATGAGTAGATGTTTCATTGACCTCGAGTGATGATTCGACGAACAGCACTAGAGACTTCCGTACAAGTTGAGTGTTTCAGCTGCATTAAGCAAAGGTTAATGTTTTAGGTTTTAGGTGACCAGCTGTGTACTATGCTTGATAAATATAGGCATAAATTTTGATAAATATAGCTATAAATTTTGATAGAAAAAAGCAAGCATATCACAATGGTAAGACGCGTACCCATAAATTTACAGAAACCAAAAGAAAATATTGGAAATAAAAGAAGACCGCTGTTCTATTTGGGTCTAAGATAGCTCCATGTAGGGGGTAGAATTTGGTGCCTACACCGTTAATGTAGCTTTTCAACTAGAGTAGAGGGGAGGCACACTCAGGAGAGAACCTGGAAGATTGGGAATAAAAAGGAAGATCTGGATCAGCACAAGTAGTGAGCTATCCACCTTGTTTGGAGTATAGCCTCAGTCACTGGAGAAGTTTAGCAGCTAGTCAGGGAACGGTGAGCCAAGAGTCAGGACTAGGTCTTAATCTGCCTCCCCAGAACTCAGTCAGTGATTAAATGTTACAGTTGTATGATTAATGTTGAGTGACAGGAAATGGCATGTTGGTGCAATGAAATGACATTTAGGTGAAATGTTCACTGAAAAGAGACGTAAAAGAGTCTCCGTGGATAACTGTGATGTGCATCCCCTCACTGAGGCACATCCAGGACTGTGCAGAGGTGCAAAGGTCAGAGAATGTAGACCTGTTTTCCAGGGAAGCTTCAGAGAAGATAACATTTGAGCTACATAGATATTGAGGTAAGTGGTTTCCAAATAAAGTGGGAGAAAACTGTTGCTTAGAGGAAACCGTGATTTCAAGAATCTGACCTGCTGTGCAAATGATAAGTAACACTGCTGTTTAAGTAGATAGTAGTTGAAAGATTATTAACCTGGAGAAAGGAAATGATTTGTTAAAAAAAATAAAAACAGATAACATGGAATTATTTGAGCCTTTGGATTCTACCGTAGGAAATGGTATGTGGCCAGTTATTATTTTAAAGTAGGATGCCAACATTATAGAAGTTTATGCCTCATAATTAAAACACTAAAGCAGCAAGGAGAAAGAACTGGGGGTGGTAAGATTGAAAAAACAACCAGGAGAATTACAATGTGACATATAAACAACTGAAATGAGCGTAGTAAGATTTAAATGCTAAGAAGGTGTCAAGTACATGAATCATCAGAGTAGGCTGGCTGTATGATTTGAGATTTGGAACCAGATCATATTTTAAAGATTTTACTCTGCTTTTTCTTAAAAATAACTAAGGGAAGATAGAGATTTCTAATTTCCACTCATGTATTCCTACATCTACTATGTATCTGGGGATGTACTCATGTGCAAACATTAATATAAATCAACTATATTAATGATAAAAGGATAATATCCTTTTATCATTATAAATTACTCATATTTGGTGTATTCATATGATAGGATTTTGATAATGAGATGCTTAGTTTGCTACCATCTTACAGTATACCTAATATCTTGATATAAGGAGAGTTTAAACTGTGATGAGGTCCTGCTCATATTCAAATGTTTCCTATTTTAGCACAGATTTTATTTGGGGGCCAAACCCAGCAGTGGTCAGGGCTTATGTCAAGCTCTGTGTCAAGGATCACTCCTAGTAGGGTGCTGGGGAATGAACCCGGAGAGGCCAGGTGCAAGGCAAGTGCCCCACCTGCTGTACTGTCACTCCAGCCCAAAGACAGAATTCAGCTGTGTGTGATTCTCCTAATTTGGTTGCATAGCACTATATAATTTTGCAGTTTTATGAAGAAAACAAACTATTTTCTTCTCAGTGCCTTTAATGGTATGTGAAACATATTGATAATAACTTCTATTTACTAACGGTATATTTATATTTATATATAGATATCATGATATTTATATATAGATATAAATGCATTTGTACAAGTGAGAAAAGTTTGAGTACTTGGTCAGATTTTCAGCCCCTTCCCCTCCTAACCACGTTTACATTAATACATGGTTGTAAGATAGACTCCCATGTAACAATTCCCAGACTACCATGTTGGCCTGGAGAAAGTCATAATGTGATTATTTTATTTCCTTTCACAGTGAACTTCTGCTGAGCAGTTTCTTAGTCTGAGTTAGAACACTATTAATTTTTCCAAATATATTATTCCAAACATTTTTTCCCAGTTTTCACTAATATAAAGCAATATCCTTTCTCAGTCCCATTATTCAACCCCTGGTACCCTACATAATCTCCTGAACCCTGCCAGGAATAAACTGCAAGCCGGCTGTGACCCCGAACCAAAAGTAACAAAGTTTTAATGAGCCCATTTATGTTAATCACATTCATAATTAACATCCAAAACCATGATAGTATTTACCCATGAAATAATATCAAACAAAAAAGCAATCAGAAATTTAGGAAAAAACATGAAAAGTTTAAATATTATTTTGGTTCTATCTAAATATAGTAAATTAAATACAGAGGATTTTAATAATATATGTAATTCATTTTGCTTAAGAAACAAAATTAATTAGCAAGAAAATAGTTTTTTATTTTATAAGTTTTATGGAATATTTATAAAAACAGACTATGTGGTAAGTCAATGAACACAATGGAAAACCTCAAACAAGTAATATAAAACTTTAAACAAATAATATGATATTTATGAAAGAATACATAATACATAAAAACAATTAAGACTTCAAATTTTTCATCAAGGTTTATTTAAATTTATAAAATTAAATAAGAAAAATAATTTCTTCAAAGAAGAAAATTGCAATATCTATATCAAAACTTGAAAAATAAATAAATAGAAAACAAATCTTGAAGATAAATCAGTTTTACTTACATATAGTCTTAAGTGCTTTTTTGAACTGTAAAAAAATATTAAAATGACTTTATATGCTCTCTACCGCATATCCAGTAAAATGCAAAATAAAGCCTAGAACAATGAAATAAGAATGACAAAAGCAGAAATTGAAGAAGGAAAATGCAAGAGTATTCATTGTAAGAACTGGTATCTACCCAAAGGCAAATTTGCTTTAATATTTATCTGGAGATGGTATTAATGTTTAAGAATAATGGAAAAATTTAATGGAATTTTATTGTCTGGCAGAAGAAAGATTAGTAGGATATAGATTTGATGACTCTTTAGCAGATGTAAAATTTTAATGTGACTATAATAAAAATAAACACATTCCTGAGGCAAAATATATAGACCTTGGGGCTGGAGCGATAGCACAGCGGGTAGGGCGTTTGCCTTGCACGTGGCCGACCCGGGTTCTAATCCCAGCATCCCATATGGTCCCCTGAGCACCACCAGGGGTAATTCCTGAGTGAAGAGCCAGGAGTAACCCCTGTGCATCGCCGGATGTGACCCAAAAACCAATATATATATATATATATATATATATATGTATGTATATATGTATATATATATCTAGCAATAAATGGCAATATTTGTCCTGCCAATAAATATATAAAATATGTTAATCTCAATTAAAATTAAATGCTACACACATCAAATAGAAAGATCTTTTGCTAATTGCTAATAATGGTAATGAAACCTAACTTCATTAAGATTTTAGGATAGGATATAAGTCCACTTAACATGGTAATAGTAGTATTACTTTGCTCAAGTTCTGTTGTATAAACTTTCCATGAGAAAATTGGGCACTCCAGATAAAAGTCTCCTACACCCAGGACTTCCTCATAAAATAACCTACGGGTGTGGAAGAGAGTTCAGAGGACTGAATGCAGGCCTGGCATACACAGGGTCTCCTATTCAGTCCCCATCACCTGAGGGGCCATCTGCAGCTCCATTAGTGGGGAGACCTATCCCCAACCCCAAATCTAAAGTTTCTGACTATTTTATAAAGACTGATATTCAAAATTTAACACAAAATGGTGAATTTTAGAATTATTGTGAACTGGAGAGTGTTTATTAAATACTATGGCAATGCCAACTTGCCTTTTATGAATATCTAATTATTTTTTCATTGAATTAATTTTCCTTCATTAAAATTGAAATAAACAGACAAGGAAGGCTAAAATATCATAACAAATCTGATGACTGCTAGAGTGAATCTCTGATCTGAAATTTGCAGTGTCTCAAAACAAATCTGTCCAATTAATCACAATGTTAATATAGTTATTTTTACTCAGAAGAGAAAAAATATGCAACATAAAAATTTTAAAGCACATTGTATCACTTTCTTTGTATAAATGGATAATCATATTTTATATTTTATATCAGATGAAAAATTTTATACTTAGAGTGCAGGAACTTTACATACTGAAAGCACTGGAA